>NW_024412427.1:18352144-18617265 GCF_014898765.1 Herpailurus yagouaroundi | reverse complement strand
TCCCTTCCCTTCCCTTCCCTTCCCTTCCCTTCCCTTCCCTTCCCTTCTCTTTGCTTCCCCTTTCTTCTCTGGCCAATTATTCCCTGTCCACTGGTTCTTTATATCTATATCTATATATCTATTCCTTTACCGGTAATACGCATAATATATAGAATGCATGAGGCAAATATTTACCCCAAGAAGACAAAAGTTTGTCATTTGCCTTTTAACTTTGTTTATTTTTTTTTAATTTGTTTTCCTCCTTACTGTGTTTTGTGTTGTTCTTTTTTTTGGCTTGCAAAGGTTTCTTTCTAAATAATAACATTTATCAAACACTTCTTTCATTGTATCTGGATTTTGAGTTAAAAATACCTTTCCCTTACTAAATACATACATACGTACATACATACATACATACATACATATATACATATATACATACATAAAAGGGGTGCCTACCTGGCTCAGTCAGAAGAGCATGTGACTCTTGATCTCAGGGTTTTGAGTTTGAGCCCCACATTGGGTATAGAGATTACTAAAAACAAACAAACAAACAAACAAACAAACAAACAAAAGCCTTACCCCACCCTCAAGATATCAAGGAATTCACACGTTTTCTTCTAGAATTGTATGGTTTCATTTTTACATGTACAGATCCAATTCATTTGGAATTTACTCATATATGATATGAGGTATAGATCCAATTTTAGAATGTCCAAATGGCTATTCAGGCATCCCAACACCATTTCGTAAAAAGTCTTAGCCCCAGAGATTTGAGATGCCACTTTTATTATGTTCTAAATTTCTGTGTGTATTTGAATCAATTTATGGATTTTCTATTTATGAATCTACCATAAAGAGAAACAACAAAGCCCTCAAGCCCACATCCTTCTCTAGCTTTTGCCCTAGTTCTCTCTTCCACTTTGCAGTCAAACTTTTCAAAATAATTATCTATACTCTGCCTCCATTTCCGTACCTCCATTTACTCCTCAATTCCCTCCAGACTGGCTTTCACCCTTGTCATTCCATCAAAACATTTTGAACTTGAATCGTCACCATGACACTGGATTCCCCAGGCAGATTTTGGGCCACATCTTATTCATTCTCCCAGCAGCTTTTGACATTGTTGAATGCTCCTTGAAATGTTTTCTTTGAGGCACTTGGGTGGCTCAGTCAGTTAAGCATCTGACTCTTGATTTTGGTTCAGGTCATGATCTCACAGTTTGTGAGTTTGAGCCCCACATTGGGCTCCACTCCCAATCACAAAGCCTACTTGTGATTATCTCTCTCTCTCTCTCTCTCTCTCTCTCTCTCTCTCTCTCTCTCAAAATAAATAAATAAACTTAAATAAAATGAAAACAATGCTCTCCTGACTGGCCCACAAGTCTCTACCATCTCCGGCTTTTCCTCCTTTTCCTTAGCCAATTCCTACCTGGGCTCCTGCTGCCCTACCTGGCCACCCAGCCCTGGTATTTCTCCACTCACTCCCACCCCCTGCTCCCTTAATGCCCACACACTGCCTGGGTTGTCTCATCCCTGCCTGTAGCTTCAGTTTGAACCGACCCACAGGTAACTCATCATCCCTCTCTCCCACCCAGCTCCCACTCCTAAGTGAATCTAGACCCATTTTTTGACCCCCTTCATGACATTTTCACTTGAGTATTTCAAAGGCATTTTAAAGTCAGCATGTCCAAAACTGGGCCCAAGAAAGACCTGTTTCATTTTGCCCTTATCCCCAAATCTGGTTCGTGTTCTTCCCTGAATAATAGCATCATCCATCAGGTGAAGAAACCCAAACGCCCAAGTGTCCTCCTTGACTTCTCTTTCCTCACATCCCAGCTCCAAACTATTGCTAAGTCCTCCTGAAGACTTCTCCTATCAGTCTCTCTCCCCCCACAGCACACCCGTGTCCAGGCTATTCTCACCTCACAGATGCATTCCCGCCATGGCCACCAAACTGGTCTCCCTGCTTCCTACTCTTTCCTCATCCCCATATTTCTCTCTTCACTTGGCAGCCCGAGGGATCTGTTTGAAAGCAAACCACTTCACTTGCCTCCTGTTGCTCTTAAAATAAGCCAAAGTTGTAATGTGGTCTACAGGAGCCTCTGCAGTCTGGCGCCTACTTACCTCTCCCATCTCCTCTTACACCACGTTCGCTTCCCCTTGCTCTCTGAGCTCCAGGGAGCGAGCCAACTCTCAGTGTCTTTGTTATTCTCTCCTGTTAATGGGCCTTTCCTCATGCCTTTGCTAGGCTACCTCCCCTCCCCAGCCCAGCCCCTGCCATGCTTTTCCTGTCTAGGACCAACGCTCCATCATATCCTCTCTGGACCTCCCTTTGGAAATGTTTTCATCACAGTTAGCACTTGATGTTTACATGGGAGATTTATTTTTAATATCTGTGAGGACAAGACCACATCAGTCATTTGTTTCAATTTTATCTCAACATCTACCTCGGGCCCTGACACTGGGAAACAAATGAATAAACTTAAATCAACTCCTACTTCTTTCACAGGCCTTGTTTTCTTTTTTAAACTTTTAAACAAATTAAAAAAAAATTCTTTTAAGATGGTTTTATGAAACTTGGAATCATGGCTTAGGGTGGAGTCTGATACAATGACCAGAATATTGGGAATCAGGAAATTTTAGTTCTAAATCCAGTCTTATAAACCACAATGGGAAATTTAGGAAAATATTTCAAATATTGCCTACTTCTCCAAAACATGCAAACTATGGCTGCGTCACTTCTAATTTCATTATTTTAGTTACTTTCATATTCTTCTCTTGTGCTGGGTGGTCAAGTTCTTGATGGGATACCACACTGATTTTTGTCTCTGTGAAGTCCATCACTTCGAAGTACATAGAAAGTGTTCAAATCAATGTTGAATAAATGAGTTAATAAATGTGTAACACAGGATGGCATGATTTTTTTTGTAGCACGGTGAAAATAATGCAATACTAAAAATAGTTGAGTAAGAATTGAAAGTATTTCCCCTTAGGTTTAATCAGAAGTAAAATATAAACAGAAGTGCCCAAATGTGATAAGTCTTTGGTCAGAGATTTGAATAAGCAGAGCTGATGCCAGGTCAGAGCATATAGTAGGTGTTCAAAAAAGACCTTAGAAGAAACTTAAATAGGGAGTTGAGAAATAAATAGGCATCTGGAGTTGACAGAATATCAGTGTAGGTGAGGCTCTTCAAGAGAGCAGTGAATATGGAAATTTAGAATTAGTTTCATTTATATAAAACAGAAAATGTACTTAAATGTGATAGAATATTTTTCTTCATGTAAATGACTTTTGGCTAGTAGCTAGTCCAGTGCTGATATATTGGCTCCATGATCATTTGGGACCAAGATCCCTTCTATCTTGTTGCTTTGCCATTTAAATGTGTAGCTTCTCCCTCATAACCAAAAATAGTTGCTTGGGTTCAAGCCATTGTATCTGCATTCCAACCAGAGAGAAACAGGAAGAGAGAAAGACGGCCACGCCTAGTCCTTTAGGGACACTTACTGGCACTCATATCCCATTGGTCAGTATTTAGTCAAGTGGCCACAACTAGCTGCAAGAGAAGCTTGTGAATGCAGTCTTTGATCGTGAAAGCCACATGCCCAGTAAAACTTAAGAATCAGAAAAATTAAAAGAAGAGTTTGTGTTGCAGGAAATGAAGCTAGAAGGAAACCCATGGAGTAAGCCAGTATTCACATTGCTAGTTCGTACACATAGACTGCCAAGTGCTACACAGCTGGCACAGGTAGTGGCCAGATGAGTGATCATCAAACCTCAGATGGATCTCAGCATCCCAGTGAATTCCACACTGGTGCCCGGTCAGCTCCCTCCTTCACGCCCATAGAGCCTGTTCCAAAGCTTTGCTACTCTTTTAAAGCCTGTCTTCTGCCTCTTGGATCTTTGACAACCCAGAGGAAACGGATGCTGTCAAGCCTGGATACCTCAGTTTCCCACTCCCATATCTACAACCTTGTCTCTCTCATTCACCCCCACAACGCCTACCCTCTAGTTTTGTGTTTGTTTTCTTTCATTCTGTGTGTTATGGCGTCCTTTCCCCTGATTAAAAGAAACCCTGCCTCTCAAGAAACAAGTCCCAGTGGATATTATGGCTTTTCTTAATATCCTCCCTATCCCAACACTTTCTAAACATTTTCAAGCCTCCCCTATCTTGAAAAACAAAAAGAAGGTTCAGGCCTCCCTTGACTGTGTGGTTTCATCAAGCTACCACCCCGCCCCCTCTCCCTCTATTTGCTTCCACAGCCCAGACTCCTAGGAAAAACAGTCTACTTCCCACCTGCTGCTTACTCTTCAACCCATTGTAATCCTATTGCAACCTGACCTCTGGGCCCTCCTGTCTCCCGAAACTGCTCTGGTCAAGATCTCTGATGACCAATCATTAATTGCCAAATCCAACATTCTCTTTTCAGATTTCATCTTTCCTAATATTTCCTTGGCACATGGCACTGTTGATACTTTTCTTCTGGAAATTGCTCTTATGAGCTCTATGCCCGTTTCTTTTCCACCTCTCACTGGTGCTTCTGAGGTGCCCCAAGGCGATCTCATCCCTTTTCACAACCTCAAATATGTACTCCCTCTACGCTGATAACTCCTGCATCCCGATCTGCAGCTTCAGATCAAAAAGTTCAGGTACAGGGCACCTGAGCGGCTCAATCGGTAGAAGTGTCCGACTCTTGATTTCGGCTCAGGTCATGATCCCAGAGTTGTGGGGTTGAGCCCCAAGTCCTGCTCCATGCTGACAGTGCAGAGCTTGCTTAGGATTCTGTCTCTCTCTCTCTCTCCCTCTGCCCCTTTCCCCTGCTTGTTCTTTCTCTCTAAAATAAAAATTAAAAAATTAAAATTAATTTTGTTTTAAGTTCAGGTAGTTCCTGGGATGTTTTCACCAGGATATTAATTTGTTCATATTTCTTTGAATAGCATTTTGGGCTGGATTCAACTGGGCAATTCTGCTGATCTCACCGGAGTTCACTCATGCAGCTATAGTCTCTGGTGGTTCATCTTGGCCTAAAAGGGCCTCATGTATCTGGTGGTTGATACTAGCTCCTGGCTGGGGCACTTCAGTTCTCCTCTAGAGAGCTCATCAGGCTTATGCACATCATGGTCTCAGTGTTCCTCCTCTGGCTGAAAGAGAGCAGGCCTCCATGTATAAGTGCTTTTCAGGGCCCTGCTTGTGTTACCCTTGCCAATGTCCCATGCACCAAAGCAAGTCCCACAGCCAAACCCCAACTCAAAGGGTGGAGAAGTAAATTCTACTTCTTGATGGTAGAAATAGCAGTCTCGGGATGCCTGGGTGGCTCAGTCAGTTAAGCGTCTGACTCGCTCAGGTCATGATCACACAGGTCTGTGAATTCGAGCCTCATGTCAGGCTCTGTGCTGACAGCGCAGAGCCTGAAGCCTGCTTCTGATTCCGTGTCTCCCTCTCTCTCTGCCCCTCCTCGCTGTCTCTCTCTCTAAAATAAATAAAAACATTTTAAAAAGTAGCAGTCTCATAGCAAAGAGCTATATATACAACAGTGGATAGAATTATTGCAGTAGGCAATCTACCATAATGTCTTTCCCATTCCAAACTTGTTTCTTCCCACCATGTTCCTATCCTACAGAATAGTGCCAGACTCCCCATATTAGCTGAAGCCAGAGTCAGTCTAGTTTACTCCTTCCTCCCTTACAGATGCTGTAGATTGGAGGACTTAATACAAACTTCCAAACCTCTTTCTCTGCCATGGAGATGCCAATGATAAATGCTTTTTCACACTACTTTGTAGCTATAGGTGGTCATGGGGTGCAGTTCTGGCCAATAACTAGAAGTCTCTGAATGATTTTACAAACGCTTTTGCTCCGGGCCCTGAGCGGTCAGCACAGAGCCCAACGCGGGGCTCAAACTCAAGAACCGGGAGATCATGACCTGAGCTGAAGCCAGACACTTAACCGACTGAACCACCCAGGCGCCCCACTTTTGCTTTTTTATCGAAAGGAACAGACCCTGTCTTTCTTATTCTCCTTCCATCCCTGAATGCAAGCAAGACATCTGGAACTGCAGCAGCTATCTTGCGACCATGAGGTGACGACTATTAAGAAAAGACCAAGAGAAGTAGAGAGACAGCAGCCTTGATATTGTTGAATCATGAAACAAAGGCAGCATTTGCCTCGGTCTAGACTTCTTGCTATGGGGAAAAATTAACTCCTCCGTTTAAACCACTCTAAACTGGGATTTTTTTTTTTTGCTACTTCCAGTCAAAAGAATTCCTGGCACACCTCCATCCCTAATCCAATCAGTCATCACATCCTAGACACTCTTCCTCCTGTGGTTTTCCCACTGGTACTTCCCTCCTTTCATCTCTGCGACCTCTGCCTTTTTTCACACTCCCATGGAACTACCTCAACAACCTTCCATCTGGTTTCCTTCTAATCTTTTCTCCAACCTAATCCTGCTTATTGCCAGAACTTGATCCCCCCAGAGTCGAAAAAGTTCTGATTTCCCATCATCTAAGTTCTTAGTTACTTAGAATGGCCCACGATGGCTTTCTCAATCTAACCCCTACACATCTCCCCATGATTCAGCAGGTCTAGGGTGGGACCCAGGAATTTGTACTCCTAACAACCTCTCCGATGGTGATGCTACCAATAGTGGGTAAACCACTTTTTGAGTAGCATTGGTACAGAGTTCTTTTCCTTCAGGGCATTTGCCTTCACTTGTAACAATAGGTTCCTTCATTCCTTAATTTAGTGGTTCTCAAACATGAGCCTGCATCAGAGTCCCCTGGGGGGGCTTGTTAAAACACAGAACGCTGGCTTCTACCCCCCAGAATTTCTGATTCAGCAGGTTTAGGGTAGGGCCTAAGAACTTGCATCTCTAACGAGTTCCCAGATGACGTTGATGCTGCCTGTCAGGAACCATACTTTGAGAATCACTGTCTTACTACAGGGTTTATCAACCAGGGCACTATTGACATCTTGGGCCAGGTAATTCTTTACTGTGGAAGAGTTGTTCTGCACGTCACAGCACATTTAGCAGCATCCCTGGCGTCTACTCAATAGATGCCAGGAACAACTCCTCCTGTTGTGGCAAAAACATCTCCAGGAGTTCTCAGATGGCCCCTAGTTGAGAACCACCATCTTGGACTGACTCTTTGATCTCTAACCATCTTTTTCTTTAATCTCTATGTTTCATAAAAGCAGGAGGCTGGTTTTTTTGTATTCCCAATGCCTGTTACAGCTACTCAACAGATGTTTGTTCCACAAATGAATCTAATTCCAAACGGATTTAAGGTCCTTTAATGCTTCCTTCTCCAATCCCTTTCTGGTATCTCCCTCTGATCACCAAAAAGCATTAAGAAAAAAAAAAATCTTTCTGCTGCCACCCTACCCTGAACAGCAAGGTAACAACGACATTTCCAGTCTTTTTTCTGTATTTTATAGGACATCTAGAAATTCTAGATTCTAGAAATAATTCTAGAATATCTAGAAATATTCTAGAAATAATAGCTTAACCAGAAGAACAACCTAATAATGAGAATTTATGAATTGTGACAGGCTGGCAGATAGGAGATACTTTTGCTCCCTCAATAGCAGTATCATATGGGGAGCAGCCTATGACACCCACACATTAGGTGGCCCAGGAAGTAAAGACAAGAAAGCTGAGGACTCAGAACCCTGGCAGGCAGTAAGTAGGGACCAGGGAGTTTGCAGAACTGGTGTCACAGTGTGTTCCTGTTCAAGCGTATTTGACTTTCTCCAACTTCCTCCTCCTACCACCAATCTCTAGATCGGGGCTCCCTGGTGAGCTTGTGCTGCTCCAGGAGAGTAATTAGGGAATAAATTGTTCCTTTCTGGGTTGTCTTGGACCACAAACACCTCGCTGTATGTGCCAAGCAGGTCTTTAGGCCAGATTTTGTAAATGCCCGAGGGTGGTTGAAGCTTTGTTCATTCACCTGTGGGGGATTAACAATCATTGTGCTTTTAAGCCTTCAAGAAGGAAATTCTCACAGGGAGTGTAGTGGAGCAGAGCTTTCTGGTTCGCTGAGAGTGTGAGTGTAATTTTACGATGATTTGCTGGGTTAATTCTTTGATGGTATGTTATAGAAGTTACTTGAGCTACCATGAGAGACAATGGAGAATTTATACCTATGTTGTACCCATATCGGCATAATTCACAGAGGAGGAGCCAGGTGTAGGAGGGTTTTAGGAAGGATCTGGATCAAGAAGCCATATGTCTTCTCTGATTCTCTGGGCCATTCTTTCTCTCTCTCTCTCTCTCTCTCTCTCTTCCCTGCCTCCTTGTACCACCCCTCTGCCCTGTCCTGCAGACTGGCATTCTCTGCTTCCCTTACCTGTTGGTATACTTGCAAAGCTCCTGAGTTCACATGTGAGAGCCCTAGCCTCCTGCAGACACTGACCTATATCCTCTCTGTTCCAATACAAGATTCCAGGGAAGGAGAAGCTGACGGGTGTAGCTTGGGTCCAGCTAGCTATGGGAAGTACTAGCAAGCTTGCCGGGATCCACCCTGAAGATGGGGGTAGTTCCCAGATATCATGCTCTCTTAGATCGGATCCCCTGAAGCAGACTCTGAATCAAGGATTTGAGTACTAGTTTATTTAGGAGGATATCGGAAGAACATATACTCTCACCTCACCCTTCTTAACTCCCTTTGGCCACCCGCTGGAGACCTCTGCCAAAGTCTCAAGCCAGAAGGCAAGGGAGCCAGGGGGCCTATTGAATTGGCCCATGTTGGCCCAGCCTTCCAGGGCACAGAGCAGGGTGAAGAAGGGTATCAAGTAAATCTGAAGGGGCAAATGAAGACATGATTCAGACAATTCTCAAGAGAATCATGTTATTTAGTGGTGGCTCGGTTGGTTAAACGTCCAACTTCAGCTCAGGTCATGACCTCGAGGTTTGTGAGTTCGAGCCCCGTGTCAGACTCTGTGCTGACAACTCAGAGCCTGAAACCTGCTTCAGATTCTGTGTCTCCCTCTCCCTCTCTGCCCCTCCCCCACTCATACTCTATCTCTCTCTCAAAAATAAACATTAAATTTTTAAAAAAACAAAACAAAACAGGGGGTGCCCGGGTGGCTGAGTCAGTTAAGCGTCCGACTTTGGCTCAGGTCATGATCACACAGGTCTGTGAGTTTCAACCCCATGTGGGCTCTGTGCTGACAGCTCAGAGCCTAGAGCCTGCTTCGGATTCTATGCCTCCCTCTCTACCTCTCTCCTGCTCACGCTCTGTCCCTCTCTCTCTCAAAAATAAACATTAAAAAAATTTTTAAAGAGAGAATCGTGTTATTTATGTACCCTAACAAAGATATGAAAAAATAAACTATTCCATTCTTTAATCAGGTAATTGTAGCAGTTAGCCATGTCTAATTTCATAGCATTACTCATGAGACTTGAATAGTCTATTGATACTTGGCATTTATCACTGTTTCATACAAACTGGGATCAGAAGTATCAATAATTTTCTAGACAAATTTTAAGCACATTTACATAAATATGATCCTGGATTGTCATAACAAACTTAATCAGTTGAATACAGTATGTTTGAAGATAATATGTTAAATACATATTTCAAATACATTTATGTAATACTCCATATAAATAGTTGTGTCCTAAGCAAGAGGAAAGTTGTTTTTAGAACAGTGATATCAGGGACGCCTGGGTGGCTCAGTCATTTAAGCATCTGACTCTTGATATTGGCTCAGGTCACTATGGGCTCAGGTCGTGATCTTGAGGTTCGTGAGATCAAGCCCGTGTCGGGCTCCACGCTGAGTGCGGAGCCTGTTTAGGATTCTCTCTCTCCCACTCTCTGCCCCTCCCCCACTCATGCTCATTCTCAAAATAAATAAATAAACATTACAAAAAAAGAACCGTGATATCAAATTTTGTTCTTCTCTGTATCTTCCTGTGTAGCTAGCTTCTGGAAGCTACTGTTCAAGGCTTCATTAAAACTCCTTCCATATTGATTCAAACTCAGTCCATGAAGATTTGTAGAAACATTTCTTCCCCAAGCAGCTTTCACCAAAAGCCTCCTGTCGTTTCTGAAACAAATGACAGCAAGAAAAATAAGTTGTCTATCTGTATTAGTTACCTACTGCTGCTATAACAAATTATCCCAAATTAGTGGTTTAAAACAAAACACGTTTATTATTTTATAGCTTTGGATATCAGAAGTCCAAAATGGGTCTCAGGATTGGATTTCTTCTGGAGGCTCTCAGGAAGAATCTGTTTTCTTGCCTTTTTTAGTTTCAAGAGACTACCTGCATTCCTTGGTTTGTGGCCCCTCTGACATCTTCCAGCAGCTTAGCATCTTCAGCTTTCTCTCTCTATCTCTTCTTCTCTCTCTTTCTCTCTCTCTGGCCTCTTCATCCATCATCATATCTCCTTCTTGGATTCTGACCCTCCTGTCTCACTCTTATAAGGACACTTGTGATTACATTCGTCCCAACCAGATAATCCAGGATAATCTCTCCATCTCTAGATCTTTCACTTAATCACCCATGCAAAGTCCCTTTTGCCATGTAAGGTAACATACTCAGAAGTCTCAGGGATAAGGACATAGATATCTTTGAGGGGCCATAATTCTGCCTACCACATTGCTATTAGGGCCATTCCCTTCATACTGCAATTTATAAATGTCCCAAACTAATTAAGAAGGAGGACTTCTATCACTCTACACATTTTCAGGTGCTGGTAGAAATATCTTAGTGTTTAAGGGAGAATCTCAAGTCTACCAGCAGAAACTTGAAAAAAAATTTTTAAGTTTATTTATTTTGAGAAAGAGAGAGGGGAAGGGAGGGACAGAGAGAGGAAGAGTCCCAAGCATGCTCTGCACTGCCTGCATAGAGCTGATGCGAGCTTGATCTCAGGAGAACCGGGAGATGATGACCTGAGCTGAAATCAAGGGTCCCTTAACCGACTGAGCTTGTAGGCACCCCTAGCAGAAATTTATAATACAGAAATGCAGTGGAGCGAAAAAGTGCTCTCTCCCAGCAATTCACCAGAAGTACGTGCATTTTTGGAGTTGAGATTGAACTTGGGATAATGTTGGATGCCAGAGAAAGCAGGAGAAGAAAAAGATGAAGGAGAAATAGGGGCAGAGAAACCTCTTTGGGTTAGCTGCAAAGAGCGGTTGCATTGAGCCTTCTAAACACCAAATTTGGTTCTGGGAGGGATGAAAGGATGTTAGATGTAACCACCACATTAAACTCAAGGATTCATTTGCTAGTTTGGTGTTGATTCTCCAGAGACTCCTTGCTTCACTGATAGTTGGCTTTACCAAGTTGGGTTTTTCTTCCCCCAGCTTCTCTCCAAGGCTTCTGTTGATCCTGATCAACAATCTTCTCCCACTCACCCTAACGCTCTTGGCCTAGTTTTAGTATATTCTTGGGTTTCAAGGAGAACTCATGATTATCAATTAATCCCACTTTCTCTATCTGGTTTGTGTTATTTTCCCTCCTCACCAGTCTACAGAGAAAAGGACATGATTAATTTTGTTCAAACTAGATTCAAGGGCCATAGAGAACTTTATTCTCCACACTACCATATGAGAAAAATTAAAATATACTTGATGCCCAATGTGGCACCTTGTATTCTGCAAAGACGGCCACAATATCTCCCTTCTCTCTCTTCTTAACTGGCACTCAGTATAACTGACATGGGAAGATGTAGCCTATATTCTCTCCCTTTTAATCTGGGTGGGTTTGAGACTATGGTGGAATTGACACTATGTGTGACTTCCAAGTCTTGATCATAAAAGACAGCACAGCTTCACCCACGTCATCGTGGGATGCTCACTCCCAGAACCCAGCCACTTTGTGGTAAGGAAGCTCAAGCAGTGACATGGACAGGCCATATGCTGGTGCTCCAGCCAACAGCTCAGCTGAGTTCCCAGCCAACAGCCAGGAAGGACCTCCAGACTTATAAGTGAACAGACCTTCAGATGACGTCAGCCTCAAACTCTCAAGTCACTCCCTACTGTTTGAGTTTTCCCAAATGAAGCCCCAGATGTCAAGGAGCAGAGACAAGCTGTCTTCACTGTGGCCTCTCTGAATTCCTGACCCATGAGAGCCATAACCAGAGTAAAATGATAGTTGTTTTATGTTAAGCTTGACGCAGCCTATGTCACAGTGAGAGTAACTGGAATATTTGGGTAGATACAAACGTCAAAGGACATAGTCATTCTTGCCAGCAAACACTTAACAAAATTCCTGAATCTTACCATTTTTTTCTCTAGCTTGTTTCTTAAGAATAACAAATGTCTCAACACCATTAATCTAATCCAGAACTGGCCTTTCCTTCTTCCTCCAACGCGATTCATCTTGTTTTCCAAACTACTCATGTGGTCAGAGCTCAGTGCTCTAGAGATTTCATGAAACTTCATAGAAGCTGGAAACAAATCTCATCGAAGAGGATAGACTGAATCTTCTTCTTAAAATCAGTTTTTGTAAAATACTGTCAATAAGGCAACAAAGCAAAAAGGAAACCCTTTTCCTTAAGTGGGGGAAGTGGTATGGGATTGAGGGGAGAAGGGAAGAGCCAGATGACAAAGGTTGAGAGTGAGGTTACAAATGATCCCCAATCAGAAAAAAAAAATCCCATTTTTCAGTTCTTTGTGGTTTCCGCATTCTGAGAATATTAGTAACCGTAAATCTATTCAAGCAGAGCCTTCTTTGGATCTATGTTGCTAAGTTAAATCCCCCTCAAATATCTGCTCGCCATTCAAAAATATCTGTAGACTCAGAGTTCAGAGAGTAATGGTTTCCTGATAAAGTGTTTTGTGAGATCAGCTATATAGAGGAAGCTATTCATTATTTCATTCAGCAAATATTTGTGTTGGCTCTGTGGACAGGAGAGATGATAAGATGAGATGATGGTTGAAATGGGCATTTGAGGTGGGGCAGACACATGTTTCAATTAACCTAAAAATAAAGCCATATGATTCAATTAAGTGCTCCGATGCTGACATCAAGGAATTTGCTTATTCCTCTGCAGAGTCATTTAAACTCCTCTTGATTTCTTTGAAACCCTTTTTAAAAACGGAAAGTAAAGAATTGGCTTATTTAGTGCCTCTTGAACGATTACATCAGGCACTTATTCTTTTTAACATCAGCTATTCTTTTGAAAGTCGCTGCTTTTTGATGGATAGCTCAAGAATGCCAAGGCTGGCTTGCATGTGTGGATTGATGGATATAGACTATGATTTTCATAACAATTTGTTAACACTTGACTTCACTTAAAAACACAACTTAGAAAAGGCTACGAAAGCATGGATGATTGAAATCCTCTGACATTCTCTAAACCTCAGTATTGCCACTGACCACCTCCTTTCCTGAGCCTTATACCGCAAATGCAATTTGCAAATAGTCTGAGTACTATTTGCCTGCCCTCCTCTCCCTGAGCTGCTGTTGCTGCTGCTGTCACTCAGCAAGAAAAAAGGTGATGTCCCTTTTGATGATGACTAGGGACATGAATAATCATCTTCGTAACACACTGACATCTCTAAGAATGCTTCAGATTGTGTCTCATTGGTTCGATTTCAAGCAGGGGTCAGAACTCCAGAATTATTCACCCATTTAGTCCTTGTAACAACTACTGGGGAAGATACTAGGATTACACCCCATTTTAAAGAAAAGGAAACAGGCACAGATAGGCTGAGTAACTTGCCCGAAGTCATAGTGAGTGGGAAAGTCAGGATTTGAACTCTGAATTCTGGGTCCTGAGTCCACGGTCTTAGCCATTACACAATGATACTATTGAAAGTCTGTATCCTTCTTTATTTAAAAAGAAAAAACCCAAACTCCACAACAAAACTGCTGATGCATTGGTCTCTGTTCTAGACTCACCTACCCACTAATCGATAGAAGCGATAATTCTAAACTTTTATAGTTAATTTTGACCCAAAGAGCATTAGGACATATTGTTTTGGAGAGTCTGTTCTTGGAAAGGACAGCAGGATCTGGTTTGCACAACAGTTCCCAGTGACACAGTCTGTTTTCAGAAGCCGCCAGGGCTTCTGAAACAAAACCTGAGACAATGTTCTTACCAGAAATATGCAGAGGGCAGGAAATGGCTAACTTCTTACGAACATCTGAAGCAAACTAAAAGGGCTTCTTTGATCACTTATATCATTCCATCATATCTCTATTTATAAGTTCACATATCACCATCTTTGTGGTTGTGCATTTATTGCTAACGCCAAGTGGGAGGTTCGAAGTAATTATAAGGTAAATATAGTTCATTTATATGGTCGACATATTGCCTTGTAGAATTGCCTTGTCTACAATACTTTCTTTCAAAATCTCTACCTTCACACACACACACACACACACACACACACACACACGCACATATACACTGTCAGATTTGGGGAAGAAAAAATCGTAATATATTGCCATTTCCTCCATCAAGGGATGGAGGGGTTTGGCGGGTATCCCTGGCTGGCTCAATCAGTAGAGCATGTGACTCTTGACCTCAGGGTTATAAATTCAAGCCTCACATGGGGTGTAGAGATTACTTAGAAATAAAATCTTTAAAAAGAGAGAGAGAGAGAGAGATGGGATTCACTTTTCCTCAAGTTTTTGGGTGACTTGAATCTGGACTTGGCCATGTTACTTGCTTTGTGCATTAAGACGCTAGCAAATGAGGGGCACCTGGGTGGCTCAGTCGGTTAAGTGTCGGACTTCAGCTCAGGTCATGATCTCAATCAGGTCATGATCTCATGGTTCATGAGTTCAAGCCTCACATCAGACTTGCTGCTGTCAACGTGGGACCTGCTTCGAGTTCTTCATCCCCCTCTCCCTATCCCCCTTCCCCACGCATTCTCTCTCTCTCCCACAAAATAAATAAACATTTATTTAAAACTAAAAAAGACGTTAGCAAATGGGATGCAAACAGAGGCTTGAAAAATACATTGCACTGGGGTTTAACTTGTTGCTGGGGTCTCTTATGCTGTCATGTGAATAAGCCTTGGTTAGCCTGCTAGATGATGAGTGACGTGTGGCTAGTTTGTCCTCTCACCCCAGCTAATCTCAAACCAACATGTGAGTGAACTGCCTCTCCCTACTCCTCCACCTCCAAATCAAACAGCCTCACCAACCACAATTGAGGGAGGCCAGACAATTGAGGAAGGCCATCCTAGACCATCCAGCCCTAGCTTAGCAGGCCCAGACAAACAACATGCCAATTTGACAAGTATAAAAAAGAAGCAGAAATGAGGGATGGAGAGAAAATTCCTTGGTGGCATTTTAAGACTTAAGCATTCCTGATACTCTTGCAGCTGGATGAGTTAACTCTTCCTTGAGTTTCATGAGCCAAAACTTTCCACCTTTTCCCTAAGCAGTTAAAGTTGGGTTTCTATTACTAACTCCCAAATGAATCCTAACTGATATATTCTATTCATTTGCACACACAACTATTATTTATGCAATAAACAGATCTATGATTATTATTTTTTTAAATAGGCTTTATGACCAATGTGCGGCTTGAATTCACAACCCTTAGCTCAAGAGTTGCATGCTCAAGGGCACCTGGGTGGCTCATCAGGTTAAGTGCCCAACTTCAGCTCAGGTTATGATCTCACGGCTCAGCTCATGAGTTGGAGTCCCACTTCGGGCTCTATGCTGACAGCTCAGAGCCTGGAGCCTGCTTCAGATTCTGTGTCTCCCTCTCACTGTCCCTCCCCAACTCATGCTCTGTCTTTCTGTCTCTCAAAAATAAATAACCATTTAAAAAATTAAAAAAAAAAAGAAATTAAAAACTTAACTTAAAAAAAAAAGAGTGCATGCTCTGCCAACGGAGCCAGACACCCCTTGATGATTATTTCCATCCATATGTTGGGTAGCACTTTAAGGACTGTCTTGACTATCTCCTGCTATATAACAAACCACGTCCGAAAACAACGATGGTTTTGTCATCTCTCATGGGTCTGTTGGTTGACTGGGATCAACTGGGTGGTTCTTCTGCTGGCCTCATTTGGGGACTCACATGTGGCTATAGTCAGTTGGTGGTTGGGGCAGAGTCATCTGAAGACTAAAGGCTCCATTAGTTGGAACATCCAAAATGGCTTCTAACTTACACAACTGGCATTTCAGGCATCTCTACCTGCCTTTATCTCCACACTGGCCACACCTTGGCCACAGTTTCTCTCTTTCCAGCAGGATAGTTGGACTACTTACATGGTGGCCCAGGGCTCTCTGAGCATGTTCTCAGAGATTAAATTTCCTTGGGACCCAGACTTGGGAGCCACACAGCATCACTGCCACCGCATTCTATTGGCCTATGTGTACCAGACCAGGCACAAAGTCATTCCGGTTTCCAGGAGAGGATATTAGACTCTTATTTCTTGGTGATAAGAATGGGAAAGAGGGGTGCCTGGTAGGTGCAGTCGGTAGAACATGCGACACTTGATCTCAGGGTTGTAAGTTCAAGCCCCATGTTGGGTGTAGAGATTGGTTAAAAATAAAATTTAAAAAAAAAAAGGATTTTAAAGAAACTGCAGCCATTTTAGCCTACCAAAATAACTTTGGGATTTTAACAGATGTTATTTAAATTTCAGCTTCAAGGTGTGTGACATTTAGAGATTCAAGGTATAAGAAAAACCAAACTTTAAAAAAAGTTGAAGGTCAATAAAAATAATTTTTCCTACAGCCTGGTATTTCTGTGTCTACGGATTTCATTCTAAAACTGGCACCTGCCTAAAAAGGTCATTCGGATTTTCTATTAAATATAACTTTCCCCCAAAAGTGAGTTATTTGTGTAACTGCACGTTTAATGTTGATCTCCCTTGCTAGACTATGAAGCTTGAGAAAGCAAGGACCACATCCCACTGGCACACTGTGTCTCCCCTGCTCTAAGAGGAGAAGCATGATGTCTGCCAAATGGTGAATGCTGCTGAAATATTTCTTGAATGGATGAATGCAGTGATTCCTACCCCAACGGTGATTTTGCTTCTTAGGGGATGATTAGAAAGGTCTGGAGACACTTTTGGATGTGACAACTGGACAGAGTGTTGCTACTGACATCTTGAGGGTAGAGGCCAGGGGTGCTGCTAAATATCCTACAATGCACATTACAGCCCCCTACAACAAATAATTATCTGGCCCAAAATGTTAATAGTGCTGAGTTTAAGAGACCCTGAACGAATGGCTAGGAGGTGAAAATGATTGTGTTGTCATAGCCCAGTCTACTGGGAGTCTACCGGGCCATAGATTTCCCATTTTTTTCTGCATGATCCCAGTAGATTACCCCTGGTTTCCATATGGTAACATGATTCCATGGGATTGGGGCGGGGGGGGGGGGCGGGGGGAGTGGATCATAGTCAGGACTGGAAGCCCATGCATAGCCCTTACCAGCCACTTCCTCCAGGGGTCCTCACTGTCCTCCTTCTGTTCCAGCTTAGGAGTGTTATCCTGAATTGAATATGTTGACCACATGATACACTGAGTATCTTACATTTGCCCCTCTGAGTCCAACCTCTGCCTTTCTCCTTTGTGTCCTGTGACCTAAAAAGGTGCTAGAAGTCCTTGTAAACTGCTTCAGAGGGCCTCTTCCTTCTGGTTTCCCTTTGGATTCAGCCAAGCAAGGTGATGGCAGAGGGAGAGTAAGGCTGGAGAACTTACTGTCCTGGATTCTTCTGTGCTGGTGGCTGTGATTGGCTGCATTCTTCTCTTGGAAACCAGAGCTTCTCCCAGGAGGCTGCCACTCTCTTTAACTGTAACTATGACCGCCTATTGATCCTTCAGGCCTGCAGTGTGCATGACTTCTCACCCTTGCTAGTCTCACTGCCCTGCACCATCCATTGTGGTTTCCCTTAACCTGTCCACACCTTTGTAAATAGTCTATGAAACTCTCAGTTACCCCATTTGCATTTGACATCAGTTTCCTTCTGGGAAATACACTGGGAGTTGCAAGATAGCCACATGCATATCTTCAAGGAAGACTGGCCATCTATAAAGACATGTTCCTGGTCTCACCCCTTGGTTTTGATCATCTTGGATACCAACAGCCACCCTAAGCAAGCTGAGTACACCATGCCCCTTTGGATCATGAATAATCCATGGTGTTACTACAGTGTGAGTTGAATCCTACAGTCCATCCTCCTCCCTTTCCTTGCTACCCACCATTGTATCTCAACACTTTACGTCCCAGGCTCAACCAAAACGACGTTTTTCCCTTTACCCAAGCGTGTCATGCTACTGAGGCTGGCAAGCACCAGGATCAGCTCCCTGCTGAATTGTGACATATTGACTCTGAATGACTCAAGCTTTCATGGGTCAGCTTTGCCCAGCTCTGAACTCTGGGCATCTGCCTGCTGGCATGAAATGTGTTGCAGCTTTGCTAGGAATGACTGTCTATCTAGCCCCTGAGCCTCTGCCTCTCTCTGCAGCTTATATATGGTGTGATACCTGTTATCGTTACTTTCCAATGTGTTGTCCTTACAGATTCCCAACATTATCAGATGCCTTCTTTGGATCTTCATAAGCTATTCAAGTTTATCTGAGACAGGAAAGAAGAAAAGAACTAATTTCTATAGCTACGTGTCATATCTTGCTTTAGCAATTACTATTGCTGCATAAAAAGAAGTATCTCCAATTTTAGCAGTTGAGAACAATGACTGTATTCTGTCTGCAGGTACCATGGGTCAGGATTTCAGGTAGAATGGGAGTGATTTGTCTGTTCTCTCTGATGTCTGGAGTCTCAGCAAGGAGTGTGACTGGACAGCTGGGTCTGGAACGATTTGGTGTTCCATTCACTCACCTGTCTGACTTCTGGGCCAGGCTGACTCAAAGACTGGGATTGCCAACCAGAAGGCTCATGTGTGGCCTTGCTATGTGCTACCCATGGCAGCCTTGGCATTGTCAGAATTCTTACATAGTAGCCCAAGCCTCCAAGAGTGGTTTTTCCAATGAACAAGGCAGAAAATGCATAGCCTTTTATGAACCAAGCTCAGAAGTCAAACAGCAAAGGAGCCTGGGTGGCTCAGTCGGTTAAGCGTCCAACTCTTGGTTTTAGCTCAAATAATGATCTTGAGGTTCAAGCCCCATGTCGGGCTCTGTGCTCATGGCACGGAGATTTTCTCTCCCCCCTCTCTCTGCCCTGCCCCTGTTCGCACATGCTCGCTCTCTCTCTCAAAGTAAATAAGCTTGGAAAAAGAAGTCAAACAGCATCCCTTCTGTTGTGTGCCACTTGCTGAAGCTGCCATAAACCTCCACCACCATCACCCCATTCACAGGGAAGATAACTGGACTGCACCTCTTGATGAGAGAGTGGTGAGGTCCCACTGGAGAGAAAGAAGACAGGAGGTATTGTTCAGCAGTCTTTGGAAAGTGCCGTCTGCCCAAAGAACCTTAAAAGCAATTGTTTCTTTTAATCCAACAACTCTGAAAGACAAGTGGCAGTTCTCCCATTTTACAGACGAGAAAACAGAGTCAAAGAGGGTGAGGAACTTGCTCAAAGAGAAAGTGGCAGACAGGAATCAAGGCTGATCATTGAATTCTAAGGGCCACCTTCAAAAATATACCATGATTAGGGGCGCCTGGGTGGCTCAGTCGGTTAAGTGTCCGACTTCAGCTCAGGTCACGATCTCGCGGTCCGTGAGTTCGAGCCCCGCGTCAGGCTCTGGGCTGATGGCTCAGAGCCTGGAGCCTGCTTCCGATTCTGTGTCTCCCTCTCTCTCTGCCCCTCTGCCGTTCATGCTCTGTCTCTCTCTGTCTCAAAAATAAATAAAACGTTAAAAAAAATTTAAAAATATACCATGATTATGTGTGTGTATAAATATAAATATACACAACGTATGAATGTGTGTTTAAATTACAATGTCTCCTGCAAAGCAGAAGCACTTTTGTAATACTGAAATCATGTTTAGGGGCCTTTCCCTGACTTAAATATAGTATTAAAGATCTAGATTTCCATGTTTCCCCTGGCTTCCTTTTCATGTACCTACTGGCAATTTGTATGTTTTCTTTGGAAAAATGTCTATTCAGATCCTATGCCCATTCATTAATCACATTGTTTGGTTTTTTGTTACTGAGTTCTTCATATATTTGGGGTAATAACTCCTTACCAGATATATGATTTGCAAATATTTTCTCCCATTGGGTAGGTTGTGTGTGTGTGTGTCTTTTCATTGTATGTGTGTGTCTGTGTGCGCGTAAGCAGGCTTCACACTCAGTGTGGAGCCCAATGTGGGGCTTGAACTCATGACCCTGAGATCAAGATCTGAGCTGAGATCAAGAGTCAGATGCTCAACCAACTGAGCCACCCACATGCGCCATCTTTTCATTTTGTTGATGGTTTCTTTTGCTGTACAGGTTTTTAATTTCCATGAAGCTTCTTTATGACTGAAGGACAGAAATATCTAAATGGCAAGGTTGATTGACGGGATAGGAGCCAATAACAGATTTAACCAAGTAATACTGAACTGCCTCTCATCCCAGAGGACCAGACACATACACATACCTTTTCAAAGGTGATAGTATGAATATAGAAAGTTATACGTGCTTATAAGATGTGAGAAGCATCTAAGAAATTGAAACTTGAAGGTAACATATAAAGAAACAAAAATATTTTAAAGACTTTTAATGTTTTTTATTTACTTTTTTTTAAATTTTTTTTTAACGTTTATTTATTTTTGAGACAGAGAGAGACAGTGCATGAACGGGGGAGGGTCACAGAGAGAGGGAGACACAGAATCTGAAACAGGCTCCAGGCTCTGAGCAGTCAGCACAGAGCCTGATGCGGGGCTTGAACTCACGGACCGTGAGATCATGACCTGAGCCGAAGTCGGACGCTTAACCGACTCAGCCACCCAGGCGCCCCAGTTTTTTATTTACTTTAAGAGAGAGAGAAAGAAAGTGAGAGCACAAGCTGGGGGGTCAGAGTGAAAGAGAGAGAATCCCAAGTCGGCTCTGCTCTGTCAGCGCAGAACCCAAGGTGGGGCTCGATCTCAGAAACCATGAGATCATGACCTGAGCCAAGATCAAGAGTTGGATGCTTAACTGACTGAGCCCCTAGAAACAAATGTTTTATTATTTTTTAAATTGCTTAATGTTTATTTATTTTAGAGAGAGACAGAGCACAATCAGGGAAGGGGCAGAGAGAGAGGGAGACACAGAATGGAAGCAGGCTCCAGGCTCTGAGCGGTCAGCACAGAGCCCAACGTGGGGCTCGAACCCATGAACCACAAGATCATGACCTGAGCCGAAGTCGGCTGCTCAACCTACTGAGAAACAAATGTTTTAAAAGTCTTTAAGGAGTGACTGGTGCAGGAATTCTCTCTCCCGCTGAGTGAGAGATCAGATCAAATGGTGAAGGATTTGAGGAGCTGTGGTTGCACGGATCTTCCATAGAAATCTGAATTTCTGATAATGTCAAAACATGTGGAAAATCATAATACTTCCTTATGTGGCATGTCTTATTTGGAATACTTCTATTTCTTTTCCCTGTTATGAGAGATGAAAGGAACAAAATTTTCGAGGTTTGCCTTTGCAATCAGCTCTGCTTTTAGTAGGCTACTCAATATACGGTCGGTCTCCACACAAAAACACGGATGAATTTTACAAGCACCCTACAGAGCAAAAGAAACCAGACACAAAATGGTGACATGTCAAGTTACTTCATTTATATAAAATTTTAGAATAGGCACAATTAATCACTGATGATAAAAATCAGAACCCCCTTGCTTGCAATTCTCTAACACTAGCTTTCCAACAACAATTTGCCAGGGAGAACATTTTTTCAAATTTCAAACTCTGCCTCGCTTTGGAGGCTTCTTAGTGATAGGGTTCAACTTCTTTACGGGAACACTCCAGGTTCCAGGGAAAACGGAGCTAACTGCCTGTTGTCTCCAAAGTGCTGGGTGGATATGGTATTTCATCTTCCAGAACCTCTTCCTAGTTCTTGCAGATCAGTGTGTCCTCCTAATCCCTGCCTCACCTCCTCTCCAGGACAGACTTCCTTCCAGAGTCTCTCCACTCCAGTCTGCAGTGTGGACTGGCACAGCCAGAAACCAAAATAACAAGGGGCTATGGCAGTACTGGGAACACAGGAAGGTCTGCAGCCCTGAATACCAACCGGCAGAACCTTAGGTTCAAATCACTTGCTGTCTGAAACATTGTCTCAGTCTGGGTTCTCCCCAAAGCAGACCCTGAGACTGTAACAGCACTGCAGCCAGTCTTAAGGGTTAATTTGCTTCAACTTTGTGCACTCCTTGCCAGCAGACCTAAGTCCCTTGATCTGTGATTCCCTTACTTTGACATTTGCAGCCCACTGGCCTTGAGGAGCGAAGGACCAAACTTTCCCAGAAGATAAGGCCTGACTACATGCGAAAACAGCTGCCACGGATGCCAGCATGTGTATTCAGGGTCATGTCGACATACGACTAACTGCCCAGATCCTGCACACAACCTCCCGCCCTTTCCCTGTAAAATCGTCTGGCTCCTGCTGGACAGGAAAGGGGGTCTTCCAGCTGTTAGTTCAGCACCTTCCCAGGTTCATGAATAAAACAAGTTTCCCTTTCCCACTGTCACTTATCTCTCAAGTTCTCTGCCCGCTAACAAAACAGGGTCTTGGGTGCAGGTTGTTAACTCCAGGAAGCTCAGTAAAGGGGAGAGGGAAAAGCCATGAAAGAGTAAATTAATAAGCAAGTCATAACTTAGGGCAAACTGGGTTCATTTCTATGGGAACCTCCTAAGAAACTGGGTAGAACATGCTTCAAAAACAGCACGCTGAGGGAGCTGGGGGTTGTATGCACTGTTAACGGACTAAACGTCCATATGACCCCCAATTCTCATGTTGAAGCCCTGGTCCCGAGCATAGCTGTATTTGGATTTGGGACTGGATGGAAGTAATTAAGGCTAAATGAAGACATACAGGTGGGGCCCTGGTCTGATAGGATTAGAATCCTTCTAAGAGGATCTCCTTTTAGAGCCTGCTTACCTGCTCTGTCTCTCTTTCTCTCTCTCTCCCTCTTCATCTATGTGCATTTGCTGAGAAAAGGCCATGTGAGGGCATAGGACAAAGGCAGCCATCAGCAAGTCATAAAGAGAGCCCTTACCGGAAATCAAATTGGCCAGAACCTTGACCTTGAACTTCCAATGTTCGGAATTGTGAGAAATTTTTTTTTGTTTTTTCGAAAAATTTTTTGGTTTGTTTTTAAATAGACTTTCCTGTCTCTAAAATTTCTGTTTTTTAAGCCACGCACTCTGTGGTATTTTGTGATAACAGCCCAGTGCAGACTGAGGCATGCGCTATCTTTCATTCTCAATGATTAAGGGTTGCTGTTGAGCGCACTGAAGGTGGCTTCAGGTGGGAAATTTTGTAAAAGTATGCAAAACTTTCCATCCTGGCTGCCAGCGAACTCAGAGGTTAGCCAAGGGAATATGGAAAAGCCACACAGTATCTGCTATACCATTGTTTCCAATCTTTGACTTAGAAATGCTGCTGCATTGACTATCCTTGTACATATGCCATTTTGCAAGTGTTAAAGAATAAACTAGGGACAAATTTGTACAATCAAATGGCGTGGGCATTGCAAACTGTGATTGATATGACCAAATTATTCTCCCAAAAGATCATATCAATTTATATTCCGCCTGCAATGTCTGTTTCTGTAGCGCCTCTCTAACACATTTTATCAGACGTTTTGATCTTGCCAGTGAAGTAGGTAGAACACAGTGTCTCATTGTGATTTTTCACTTGTAAACTTCTTTTGAATCAGTGTAGTAGAGTGTGAGACAAAGGTAGGGGAAGGAAATTTTCCTGCTTCATTGGCAACCTTAGTTCATATATCATTTCTTCACTGAGGGCATGGATCCATCAACAACCTCAAAGATTGTTGTGTCTTTGACTGGGTTGGGGCAGGAAGGAAATCTCCCTAAGTATTCTCTGGTCCAGGTATCACTTGAGCTTGGAGGTAGCCATGGTAACAATGACAACAGCAACAAAGGCAGCAGAAGTAGTTTCAAAGCATCAAAGGCCTTGGTGCAGATTAAAGCCCAGGAAACACAGTGAGGGTGGGGTTGAGGAGTGATTGTACATGCCACGCCAAAGCTATGTTTGTGAGCTAGCCTAAGTTACTCCAGCCCGCTGCCAGAAGAGATGAGATCAGAGACAGAGATAAGGCATGTGTGCTGTTACCTTGTTCCTGTATTTTTGTCTCTGCACTGGGTCCACAGTTATTTTGCCAGGCTTCATCAAAGACACTATACTCTTTTAGAAGACATAAGGACCATAACATTCAAGCAGTTGAAAAACATTATTTGTTGTCACCTCCACTATTCCTATAAACAAATCATAAATGGGATGGCCATATGGAATGCTGGGGAGATCATAAGGCTGGTTGTGGGGAATTTAGCAGTAGAAAAATTTGGGAGAAATGGGACCTATGGACCGAGGGCTATATATGGATAGAGCTGTACAGTGAGAATTCCCTCACAAAGTTCTGGGCTAAAGGGGCGTCTGGGTGGCTCAGTCGGTTGAGCGTCCGACTTCGGCTCAGGTCATGATCTCACAGTTTGTGTGTTCGAGCCCCACGTTGGGCTCTGTACTGACAGCTCAGAGCCTGGAGCCTGCTTCGGATTCTGTGTCTCCCTCTCTCTCTGCCCCTGCCCCGTTCATACTCTGTCTCTCTCAAAAATAAACATTAAACAAAAATTTTTTTAAAAAGTTCTATGCTAAAAAATTTTGCGACTTTGCTTCTGGTAGGTGTGGCCAGGTAATTCAAGCTAACTCTTGTACTGTGCACAATTTGAAAGCAGGTTGGTATATGAATATACATTTAAATAATCGATGAATTATCAACAGAGTAAAGAATTACTGAGCCAAAATCTAAGGTAAGGCAATAATCTAGAAAGGTAAGTGTGGTGCTCAGAACTATTTTTGCCTCTAGATCATTTGTTGATTTGAAAGTAACAGCTACAGGACTGAGCTATGATTTTGACAGTGTCCAAGGGTGAGAAGAACAAAAGTCAAAGCTCAGAGGCTGCCCAAGGAAAGAAGAGCAAGTATAAATAAACATTCAACGTACGAAACAAAAATAATAATGTCTTGGGAGGTCTTAAAAATATAGAATTAAAATATAAAGAGAAACAATCGCTTTAATGGGATGATGGGGATTAGGTGTTCAATGATTTCAGATTTGCAATAACAAAGTTAGGCTATTTTAAATTCAAGTTTGGTTGTATTTATTTTTTTTTAAGATCTTTTTATTTTCTTATTTTTATTTTATTTTTTTAAGTGATCTCTACACCCAGCATGGAACTCAAACTTATGACCCTGAGATCAAGAGTTCCATTCTCTACCGATTGAGCCAAAAAGGAGCCCAAGTTTGTTTTGTTTGTTTTGTTTGTTTGTTTTGTTTTGTTTTTAATGTTTTTACTCATTTTTGAGACAGAGAGAGACAGAGCATGAGCAGGGGAGGAGCAGAGAGAGAGGGAGACACAGAATCCGAAGCAGGCTCCAGGCTCTAAGCTGTCAGCACAGAGCCCGATGTGGGGCTCGAACTCACACACTGTGAGATCATGACCTGAGTCGAAGTCGGACGCCCAACCGATTGGGCCACACAGGCGCCCCCCAAGTTTGTTTTTTTATTTTTTTAAATTTTTAAAATGTTTTTATTTATTTTTGAGACAGAGAGAGACAGAGCATGAGCAGGGGAGGAGCAGAGAGAGAGGGAGACACAAAATCCGAAGCAGGCTCCAGGCTCCGAGCTGTCAGCATAGAGCCCAACGTGGGGCTTGAACTCACACATCGCGAGATCATGACCTGAGCCAAAGTCGGACGCTCAACCCACTGGGCCACCCAGGCGCCCCATCAAGTTTGTTTTTTTTAAAGTAAAAGTGTTTTTATAGCTATAAGGACACATACATAAAAATCAGGGAGCAAATCCAATTTGGTTTGATTAAACATTCTTTCAAAAAGACACAGACTTGTTATGTATAGTCTTGTCAACTTTAACATCCATTATTAGGAATTTGGGGATGGGATAAAAGACAAATAAGACGTTAAAAAACAAACAAACAAACAAAACCAGAATATTGGAATACATGATAGACCATTCACAATCACCAATGATCAACAAAAGAATAACATACCACCTAAGCAGCCTAACAGACAAAGCCCAGGCTGACCTTGAATCCTGTTCTTTCCCCTTGATGCCAACCCTTCCCTGACTTCACATTCTCTAGAGACACGTCCCCATACTGATTAAGGGATTATATTCAGTTTCTCTTCAGAAACTTGTGCTATTATAAAAGTCCGTTTTTAGTGACACACAAAGCTGCAGAGAAGCCCAGAATCTCTAGGGCTTCGGGGGAGAGTTGACTTGCCAGATATCAGTGGCATTTCTGAGCCTGCTGCCTGCTTATTCCTGGAAGTCTGGGTGGTGTTGCCAGCCAGGGGTATCTTATTCATTCTGTCCTCCCCTCTCTGATGCGTGCTTTTTTCCATGCTGATCACATTACAGGGGTGTTCTATTTTGGGCTAACCTTGAATGACTTAGGTTCGTTTGCTAATACAGAATCGAACAATTGGTTTGCTTCCATTCTGATTTACCTGTTCCCATCAGGAGAGCGGATCATCAGAAGGACACCTACAACATATAGTGGGAAAGCCAAAAGATCCCTCTGTTTTCAAGAAAGACGGCTATGTCCCAGCCCATGTGCAACAGATCGCCCGCACCCCCAAAATTTGCATGTGCCATGATAATGTGCACCCTTCCTTTTTCAAGGTACTGAGTTGATTCAGGCAAACATCATCTGATGACAGGTAACTGCAGTTGGAAGTTGTCAGCTACTCCTCAGCTTACCACATAAGGGAGTAGAATTGTCTCATTCCCAAGCTTTCTGGAGCTTCCCTTGACATCTCAGAACAGTTGGCCTCACAAGCTTTTCCTCCCTTTGCTTTTCGCCCCTGTGCTCTAAGCATGGTGTGCACTTGATGCAACCCACTTGCCCATGGTCTTCTTTTTTTGTTTTTAAGGTGTATTTGTTTATTATTGAGAGAGAGAGAGCGCTCAAGCAGAGGAAAGGCAGAGAAAGAGAGGGAGACACAGAATGTGAAGCAGGCTTCAGGCTCCAAGTTGTCAACACAGAGCCTGACATGGGGCTCGAACTCATGAACTGTGAGATCATGACCTGAGCTGAAGTCGGACGCTTAACCGACCAAGCCATCCAGGCGCCCCTTGACCACGGTCTTCTAATATCCCCTGCCACCCCTGTTTTCCCTAGGCCAAGTTCTAGCACTCAGGTTGAAACTGCAGCTTGAGAACAGGTGGGAAGGTGACTTATTCGGTAACATTTCCTGTATGGTTCTCTTTCCCCACAGAAATCCTTCGAAATCTTTCTGGTGGGAAAAACATTTAGTCCCAAACTCTGGTCAAGGTGAAGTCAAATTTTTCGAATGATAGTTCAAGATTTTTTACTGAATTCAGGATACAGTTAGATTTGTTCATCTTTTCTGAGAATAATTTATTGAACTAATTACACTGTGCAAATCACTTTAAGATTAAAAGAAGCCAGAGCACCTGGCTGGCTTAGTCAATGGAGCATGCAACTCTTGATCTCAGGGTTGTGAGTTTGAGCCCCACATGGGGTATAGAGATGACTTAAAAATAAAACCTTTTGAGGGGGGAATGCAAACTGGTGCAGCCACTCTGGAAAACAGTATGGATGTTCGTCAAAAAATTAAAAATAGAACTACCCTACGACCCAGAAATTGCACTACTATGTATTTATCCAAGGGATATGGGTATGCTGTTTCAAAGGGACACATGCACCCCCATGTTTTAGCAGCACTATCAACAATAGCCAAAGTATGGAAACAGCCCAAATGTCCATCGATGGATGAATGGATAAAGAAGGTGTGGTATATTTATACAATGGAGTATTACTCAGCAATCAAAAAGAATGAAATCTTGCCATTTGCAACTACGTGGATGGAACTAGAGGGTATTATGCTAAGCAAAATTAGTCAGAGAAAGACAAGTATCATCTGACTTCACTCATATGAGGAATTTAAGATACAAAACAGATGAACAGAAGGGAAGGGAAGCAAAAATAATATAAAAACAGGGAAGGAGACAAAACATAAAAGATTTAAATTTAGAGAACAAACAGAGGGTTGTGGAGGGGTTTGGGGGGGGGTGGCTAAATGGGCAAGGGAATTAAGGAATCTACTCCTGAAATCGTTGTGGCATTATATGCTAACTAATTTGGATGTAAATAAAAAAAAATAAAATTAAGTATTATGTTGAAAAATAAATACATAAATTAATTAATTAATTAATAAAAACTGGAAAAAACTTTTTTTTAATTTTTTAATGTTTATTCATTTTGGAGAGACAGAGAGACAGAGCGTGAGTGGGGGAGGAGCAGAGAGAGAGGGAGACACAGAATCTAAAGCAGGTTCCAGGCTCCAAGTTGTCAGCACAGAGCTCGACGCAGGGCTCTAACTCCCGAACTGTGAGATCATGACCCGAGCTGAAGTCAGATACTTAACCAACTGAGCCACTCAGGTGCCCCAAAAATAAAACCTTAAAAAAAAAAAGAAGTCAAGAAGAGTTTGGTCGGGTAATGTAGCATTGACTTAATGTCTGTTGGTTGTCACCAAATAGTAGTGATATTGCCAAATCGTTAATAATAAATTGATTCAACTATACTCTGAATAAAATCTGTATTACACTCTTGTAATAAATGGTGTGCATCCACACATGGTATATAACTAACATTTATTACTATATATATTACAAGACATGATATACAATATAAAGTTGTTATGGCAGACTCAAGAACCATGGGTCCATAATAGAAGAGAAAACCAGAATTCAGAGGTAATAGGATGCCAAGGACAGAAAGAGTCAATTTCTTAAACTTTCCTATTTTTTAGTCTTCCTGAGACAGTGCAGCTGTAGAGGTGGATTAACCCACCAAGAATGTACCAGCACGAACTGCAGGCTTTCCAGCAAGGATGCGGCCAACAACTGTAATATCATCTTCTTTTCACTGATCAGGTAACTGATAGAGAGGTTAAGTAGATCCCCGAAGGTTTTACACCACGAGTTGGTGACAAAACCAGGAACAGAACCAAGTGGCATGCAACACTGAGCGGGGATGTGCCAGGTATCTCTTCTGTGAATTGGCAGCCTTGCAATATTCTGAATATGAGCCTTTTTTTTTTCAACCATCTGTCACCACACAACACTATTTTAATATCATTGACTATATTCCCTATGCTGTATAATGATTTATTCCTTCCGTAGCTGGAGTCTATACCTCCCACACTTTACCTAGTTTACCCATGCTCTCTACCCCCTCCTTTCTTGCAACCACCCATTTGTTCTCTGTGTTTATGGGTCTGTTTCTGCTTTGTGTTTGTTTATTCGCTTGATTTTTTTTTAACTTAAAAAAATTTTTTAATGTTTATTTATTTTTGAGAGAGCACCAGTGGGGAAGGGATGGAGGGGGGGGGGGGAGTGTGGGGGAGTGGGGACAGAGGATCCGAAGCAGCCTCCGTGCTGACAGCAGTAACCTAATGCGGGGCTTGAACTCACAAACTGTGAGATCAAGACCTGAGCCGAAGCCTGATGCTCAACCAACTGAGCCACCCAGACGTCCCTGTTTTGTTTTTTAGATTCTGCATAGAAGTGCAATTCTACGTTTGTCTTTTCTCTGTATGACTTATTTTACTTAGCGTAATACCATCCACGTTGTCACAAATGGCCAAGATCTCATTCTTGAATATGACTTTTTTCATACATTCTGAATGTTAATATAACCCTTTGTTTTTTGGAGTGTTCTTCTCCAGAGACTGCCATTTTTGTATACGGGGAAAAAAAAGCACATAAAACCCACAGGCAAGGGCTTTTTCTGAAGGCACAGCTCTTAGGAGTAGAAAGACTTCAGCTAAATCAGTCTTGGCCTCCCACACCAGTGTTTGTCCTGGTGAAATCAGATTTAAAGTTAACTCAGAATCAGCCCTAAAGGTTAAAAAAAGAGAGAGAGAGCCCACTCACTGCATTTCGTTCTTCAACAGTGCAGACAGCTTATGGTCTGAAACCAATATTACAGGAAAGCTACATTCTAGTAGAACCACATTTTTTTTTAACTCCTGTCTATGCCCAACGTGGGGCTCAAACTCACGGCCCTGAGATCAAGAGTCAGATGCTCTACCAACTGAGCCAGCCTGGTGTCCTTAGTAGAGCCGCATTTAAGAAAGTTGTCCCTTCCAGGGGTCACTGGGTGGCTCAGTCAGTTAAGCGTCCAACTTCAGCTCAGGTCATGATCTCGAGGTTCGTGAGTTCGAGTCCCACGTTGTGTTCTGTGCTGACAGGTCAGAGCCTGGAGCCTGCTTCAGATTCTGTGTCTCCCTCTTTCTCTGCCCCCCCCCACCCCTGTGCTCATTCTCTGTCTCTGTCTCTCAGAAATAAATAAATGTTAAAAAAAAAAAAAAAAGTTTTCCCTTCCAGCTAGTGTCACGGTCCCTGTCCTCATGTGTACTATCCTAGGCACATGTGAGTACTGATAAAATGTGAGTGCGTTCATGTTGTGGTAAGCCCAGTTCCTTGTCACTATGTCCTGCATCTCTGTGATTCTGTGTGTGGTACCCAAGTGTGCTCAGAGTTCAGTAGGTTGCTGCAGACTGAGATTCATAACACCGAACCTTTCCGGATCTCAGATGGCTGAATTGCAGTCTCTACCCACCCTCTGGGGATCCTCTCTTCTTCCAAATGAGAAAGCTGAAAGCTTGATTATATCCCTAGTCAACCATCTTCCTCAGGTATAATGAGCAACAAGCCAGCTGAGAGAAATAATTGGGAACATGAGTTTTGCAGCAGATCTGGGTTCGAATCCAACCCCTGTCACTTACTAGCCATGAGACATTGGACAAGTTACTTAAATTTCTCCAGCGTCCTGGTTTGGATTCCCTGGAAACAGACCTTGAGGCCCCTAAGAATTTTCCCAACCACAGGGCAAGGGAAATTGGTTCTTTATCAGCAATTGATGGAGGGCTGCTTGGGGGCAGGGAGAGCATTGATTCCTTGGCCCTTCTGGTTGTTTCCCTTCCCTACCCCTTCCCCCATATGAGTAGAACAGACTCTGGCAGCTAGAGAAAACCCTGAGGCAAATAACTGTAAGTGTGGCAGTTGAAAATCTAACCCTGGGCCCAGAAATGGTAAAGCACAAGGGGAGATAGCCAGAACCCAGACTGTATATGCCACACCCAGCTGCATTTCCACTATCTCTAAAACCCGCCTCACAGGGCCTGCACGTAGTGGCCCTTCAGCCTATAGAAGCTCTACTATTACAGCAAGAATAGGGTGGGGTAGTTGCGAGAAGTGTGGTGAACCAGATAATTACCTCTCCAAAGAGGTCCACATCGTAATCCACAGAACCTGTCAATATACGACCTTACATGGGAAAAAAAGGGACTTGGCGGATGTGATTAAATGAAGGATCTTGAAATAGAAAGGTTATCCTGGATTATCCAGCTGGTTTCAATATCCTCCCTCCTTGTGAGAGGGAGGCAGGAGGGTCAGAATCAAAACAGAAAATGTGGCTTTGGAAGCAGTGGGGCCAGGAGCCAAAGAATGCAGGCGGCTCCAGCATCTGGAAAAGGTGAGGAAACAATCTCCCCTGGAGCCTGCAGAACGAACACAGCCTTGCTGATCCATGGTAAACTTCTTTTAAATGAATTAAACAAGGAGGCCTTTTGCTGGGTGGTCCTAATACCTCAGCAGTCTGCTGTAAACAAGCCAAAAGCTAAACCTGTACATGCCTCAAGGTTAGAGAATTGAAACCAATTGCAGTCAGCTAGGCTCTCTCAAATAAGTCAAATGCTGAAGTCATAGCCAATCAAATGATGTTCTTGCTTGCTTCCACCTTGGCTTTGTAAAAGACTTTCAGTTCCTATCAGTACAACGCTTCTACGAACTTCTGGTTTGGCACGGCTCAATTCGAATCCATTTTTGCTCTAACTCTTAACATTTCAATATGCCCCACGTTATCTTTCCTGACCTGCAGAGCCGTAAGATGATAAATCTGTGTTGGTCATAGCCACCAAGCTTGTGGCAATTTGTCACAGCAGCCATCGGAAACTAATACAGAAGGGTACACCAGGGATAAGAATAACTAACAGGAGGGATGCCTGGGTGGCTCAGTTGGTTGAGCATCTGACTTCGGCTCAGGTCAAGATCTCACGGTTCATGAGTCCGAGCCCCATGTCGGGCTCTTCTCCGGCTCAGAGCCTGGAGCCTGCTTCGGATTCTGTGTCTCCCTCTCTCTCTGCTCCTCCCATGCTTGCACTTTGTCTCTCTCCAAAATAAATAAACATTTAAAATAAAAAAAATTTAAAAAGCTAATACACAATAATATTTCCCTTGAGCTGGCACTAAGTGCTGTAAGTATCTTGACTCCTTTCATTCTTAAACCAACTGTAATATATTTGCTACATGGACTGTAATTCACTTTGCCATATTAAATGTCCTTTTATACCTCTTCTTTTCTATAGCTTAATGATAAAAAGCTTTACATTAATGTTATCATTATGGGTTTCCTAATGCACTCAACCAGTTCTCTTCTGGGAAAATATCTGATGGCAGAAACTTCCTCTCCCTGACAACCAGAGAGTGGAGGCTGACACGGTTCCACTGGAGGCAGGTTGAATAAAAATTGGCCTCGGTGCCTTTAAGTCCCCCTGATTACAAACAGATGCTTTTTATCCTTTGCAGTTTGGTCTGGCTTAGTAAAGCTATTAATCATTAAAGGAAGGGTCCATGCTACTTTCACAGTAGAAGGTGCAGCTTGGGCTAGAATCTTCCTTCCATCATCTCCAGTGATGAAGTTTCCAGATTGAAGCAATGGAAATATCAGTGGTGTGGCATTCCTGGAGTTCATTCTCTTGGCTCCCCAGGGAAAGCTAGACTTGGCTTCGGGTTGTTGCAGCATAAAGTTTCTCACTCAGCAGGAAAATCCACCAGAGACTCAGGCCAGCGACTGTATTGCTGTGAATATAAAAGCACCATGCATATAACAATGAAAGGTTTTGTATTATGGGAAAAGTCCTGGAGCTTGAAGAAAGAACTTCTGTTAATTTGCAGGTCAGTATGCTATTATATTAGACCTTCTCTCTCCCTCCCTCTCTCTCTCTCTCTCTTTCTCTCTCTCTCTCTCTCTCTCTCTCTCATTGTTTCCCACTTATTTCTAAATAGTGCTACAAATAGAGGGGGGGGAAGGCAACTGGGCTACCATTTCATTAAGAAAGAAAGAATTATTAACAGCAAGGCTTTGAGGTACAGATTAGGAAACTGTAAAGAGAGAAACAAAGGTTTGTTGACTGTAAATCTTCCTTGGGTTTTATGGAGAATTCAGATTCTTGAATCTTGAATTCTCACCTGGATTATTGCATGGTTCTCCTACCTGTTACATCAGCTACCTTGCTTTTTCAGCTGCAAATGCCTCAGGGTAAGCCCCCAGTCCCCTTCCTTTATCTTTGATTCTCCCAGTCCCAGGTGGTTCCAAATGCATAGAAGGCATTTGCTGTTTACTGAGTGGAATGACAAGCTGACCTACTGTATATATTCATACATGAGTAAATAAAGGTCACATGTTGAAGTATTCCAGGTGTTAGCTGAAAACCCAGCCCAGAGTCTGAGTGAGCTCAGAGACCACCTTGCTGTGATCTCTGAGCCTTACCCACCCCTTTCTCCAGGACTCCCCAACAGCCCTACTTCGGTGACTTCATTCCCCCCATGCTTAGTCACGGCAGTGCAATTCAGTAAGTATTTTTCGTGCTCTGGTGGAGACGCTAAAGTATGATGATAGCCACACCATTACACAGTTCACAGCCTGCATGAAAATGCTCAACTCCAACACTCAAATGACACCACAGTTGTATACTGGTCCACTCCATGGTGTTTCTGCCTCCACAGGTAAACCACTCCCAGAACACTGACAGGAAAGATGGGTCGGTTAAAAGGAGGAGAGCAAAACAAAGGAATGAGGACTAGTGACACAGGAAATCCTACCATGGAAGGGATTGACCTGGAATTCAAGGGGGAAGGAGAAACGCTTTCTCCTTAAACCCAAAGCATCTTCAAGGTAAAAGCGGCTCTTTCTGTTTCCAGGGAAGGCTGAATGAAGGTCACTGAAGATGGGGGTGGGGTGTGGGGGCCTTTGTGAGGCCCGGGGGCAGTAGCACACGGTAATTGTAACGGATGCTCTGGCGTCTTGTCAAGATCCCCACTTCAGGACCAAGATATTCACCTCCTCAGTTGCCAGGAAGGTTGGGCCCTGGTGGCTGCCTTGACCAAGGCTGCGTGACCTTCCTGGGGGTAGCCTGAGTGCAAAGACTGGTTGTCTCAAGTCAAAACAACTCTGAAGGCCCACCCAGCTCCAGAGCTCTGAGTGGGTTTGCTCGAGGCCTGTAGAGTGACAGCATCACAGCCCAACTTCCCAAGCTGCCCGAACCTTCCTCCCTTTCTCCCTCAAAGGTCTTATGTCCCCCCAAAAGCACTCCTCACTGGACTTCCTCCATGCAGCTCTTTATCTCAGAGTCAGCTTCCCTGAAACCGGAAGGAGGCTGCCAGCGGTGCTCAGTGTGCTAGGACCCTATTCTCAACTCTGTCAGCACCTGGGGGAGGGACAAGTTTTCATAAGAGAATGGCCGCATGCGGCATCTCAGGGGACAGGGGGTGAGATGAGAAAAGTCTTCTGAAAATCTACGTCTCCGCCTTCTACCTCACCTCCCTCTGGTACGTAGGTTAAAGGATGTCTGCATTAGCCAACAACGAATGTGTGACCCCCCCTCGAAAGTCACCAGGCATCTGTTGTGTCTAGGCCAAGGCCCTGGTGTCTTCCTCTGGGCTCACACCTGCTATCTCATGTGTCTTGGTGCACCCTCTTTCTGGAGTCCGCTGTCCTCATGTTTCCCTTGGCACCTAAGTAAATTCCCAGGGTTATTGCCAGAATTCAAATAAACAACCCTGACCTCAGCCTGAACTAAAGGGAAAAAAAATAAATAAATAACCTCAGATAACCTTTTCTCCTCATTTATGGAACACCGACCTTTCCAGCACATGGCCCGATAGGACTGTGTCGTAAGATATTTCTATTCCCTACTCACAAGTCTTGAACTAGAACCTCATAACCAGCCAAGAAGGACATGTCAGGCCCAGTGATTTATGTTGTGGTGCTGACAGATCTCGTAAGTGGGAGATGGCCTGTCTGACATGGGCACCTGCCAACCAACTAGATGTCAGCCAGTCCTAACAGATGCCTGTAAACAAGCTGCACTGGATTGTACTGGCAGGGTTCTACCCTGCAGAGCCCTGCATCCCTGACTCTCCTCCGTAAAACATCAGTGGTGGGTGCTGTTTTAGCCGGGTTCCTCCAAAAAAGCGCAACCTGAGAGAAGGCTGTGTGTGCAGGTAGTCTTGTTTGGGAGATGATCCGAGGAAGAAGGAGTGAGGGGTGGGGAGAACGAGACTGGGAAGGGGGGAAAGCCAACACACAGAGTATGTTAAGGAGCTGGTTACCGCTGTGGGCAACCGAGGCTCAATACCACTGGACTGGGATCTTCTTCTCCTTTTTTAAAATGTTTATTTATTTATTTTGAGAGCGAGAGAGAGCATGAGCAGGAGAGATGGGCAGAGGGAGAGAGAGAGGAAGAGAGAGAATCTTAAGCAGACTCCACGTTCAGCTCAGAGCCCAATGCAGGACTGGATCCCATGACCACAAGAACATGACCTGAGCCGAAATCAAGATCAAATCCTATGTTTAACCAACTGAGCTACCCAGGCGCCCCAACCACTGGAATCTTCTGAAGAACCATGAACAAAGCACATCAGAAGTGTTCCACCAGAGGATGGAGGCTGTGGCAGTTAACCCTTGATTCCATCTGCCATTAGATGAACATTGCTCCCTCCCTGAGTATTAACTCTCTTGCACTTTCTACTTAGCTGAATTTGCCTAAGTGATCTTCCACTGTCTTAGAGAAAGCAGAGAGCTGTTTCTATGGAAAATTTATAAAGGATGCTGGCAAAGCATTCAAACTGACTATCAAAAGTGTGCTAAAATCAGGTGAGTTGAGAAGATGTGACATAGGACATCACAAACATTTGCTACAAATGTTTAATAAAGGCACAAGGGGCACCTGGGTGGCTCAGTCAGCTAAGCAACCGACTTCTGCTCAGGTCATGATCTTATGGTTCGTGAGTTCAAGCCCTATGTCGAGCCCTGTATTGACAACCCAGAGCCTGGAGCCTGCTTCAGATTCTGTGTCTCCCTCTCTCTCTGCCCCTCCCCTACTTGCAGCCTGTCTCTCTCTCTCTCTCTCTCTCTCTCTCTCTCTCTCTCTCAAAAAAAAAAAATATATATATGTGTGTATATATATATATGTATATATATATATATATATATATATATATATATATAATTTTAAAAAGGTACAAATGAAGTGCACCAAGATGGGTGCCCACACCCCTTTAAATCTTAAATTATGAGAGAGAACATATGCTTCCTGTCTTCCCAGGATTCCTTCCTTTGGGGAGTCACCTTTCTTTTCATCTCATTGTGATTGTGTTCGTTCTATGTGGTATGCAGAGTAATGGACCCCAGAGATATCCATGTCATAATCCCTGGAACCCATAAATACGTTAGATTATGTGGCAAAGGGGAATTAAGGCTGTAGAAAGAATTAAGATCACTGATCAACTGACTTCAACGTGGAAGATGACCCTGGATTATCCAGTGAGCCCAATGTAATAACAAGGGTCCTTTTTTTTTTTTAATGTTTATTTATTTATTTTGAGAGAGAGAGAGAGAGAGAGAGAGAGAATGAGCAGAGGAGGGGCAGAGAGAGAATAAGAGAGAGAATTCCAAGCAGGATTCATACTGTCAGCGCAGAGCCCAACACGGGGATCGATCTCATGAACCGTGAGATCATGAACTGAGCTGAAATCAAGTCACTGACTGAGCCACCCAGGCACCCCTCTTTTTTTTTTTTTTTCCCTAAATCACAAGGGTCCTTATAAGTGGAAGAGGGAGATAGAACTTGAATCAGAAAGATAACAGCATAACATGGATGCTATTGGCTTTGAAAGTGGAGAAATTAGGCACAAGCCATGATGTGCAAGAGGTCTCTGTAAGGTGGAAAAGGCAAGGAAATGGATTCTCCTCTAAAGCCTTAGAAAGGAAATCATGCTGGCCAGCACCCTGATTTTAGCCCACGGATTCCCATTTTAGACATCTGACTTCCAGAACCATAAGAGAGTAAATTTATGTTATTTCAAGGCACTAGGTTTGTGATAAATTGTTACAGCAGCGATGAGAAACTAATGCACCCCATCTGCTTTGATGAGGCCTACTGGGCCAATTTCTCACCCCATGGGTGGGATCATGACCGAGTCATCCATCTGCCAGGCCACAGTGATCCATTCAAGATTAAGCCCATGATCCAGGCAAGACCAGGCCTCTCCCAGTGCTAATGGGAAAGATATATCCTTAACTGGGATATGCTATGGCCTCCATTGTCCTTCCACTTACAAAGACCCTGTGATTATACACGGACCACCAAAATTGTGGCAAAAGGGGTAAAAGCCTGGAGGATGTCTGCCTGTGGGAAGGTTTCAAGAGCCTAGCCTGGAAGCAATGCACTTCACATCCACTAACCTTCCGTTAACCAGAGCACAGTCCCGTGGCTCTGCTCTACTGCAAAGGAGGCTGGGAAAAGTGGTCTGTAGGTCCAAGGAAGAAGAGGAAAAGAATATCAAGAACAGCTAGGCATTTCTGTCTCATAAACTTGCCCTGAAATCCCTCCATTTCTAATCTAACTGAAATTTATATTCATCCCTATATTCACCATGAACATAATTACTTATTTGAATATGTGTGCTCAAATTCTACTTTTCCAGAAAGAGCCCATGGTGGACCACCTTCTCTTCAGCTCCTAGATCTAGAGTATTGGGTGTCAATTTTTGTGTTTTTACAGTGTTTATCAAAGAGGAGAGAAGGGCAACTGTTGAGGGTAAGAGAGTGCTATCAGAAAACCTGCCGCATTTTTTCCACCCACACATGCATTCCCCAACAGATAGCGTATCTGTTCCCAAGGAAACCTGGCTCTGACTCAAGGAGGCTCAGTGCCGGGCTTAGCCACAGCTGTTGATGGGGAAGAAGGACCGAGAACTATTGATGTGCATTTATCACTCAGGCATGCAAATCTGGTCGGAACTTTTACTTGTACGAATTTATTATCAGATAACTTTGTATAATGCCACAAGTCAGATCATGACCCTTTGCACACAGCCATGTTCAATAAAGCCAGCTGCAACTAAATACATGTCAGATTATACTTTTTACCCTTTCTTTTTTATTTTTGCATGGATTCACGGCAGGCCTGGTGAAGCGTAGGGACCTCCTTCTTAGAATAACGTTCTGAGGGGCACCTGGGAGGCTTGTCGGTTAAGCATCCAACTCTTGATTTCCACTTGGGTCATGATCTCACAGTTTGTAAGATTAAGCCTCACATTGAGCGCCACTCTGACAGCCTGGACCCTGCTTAGGATTCTCTCTCCCTCCCTCTCTCTTTGCCCCTCCCTGCTCGCTCACTCTCTCAAAATAAATAAACTTAAAAAAGAAGAAGAAGAAGAAGAAGAAGAAGAATGTTTTGAAATTCATAAAACAGAATACATAAGGTTGCAAAGGAAACCAATTATACTGAAATGCACTTACCAAAATATTTAAAAATAAATGTTTGTTATATATGCTTCTTTATTAATGCATGAAATATCACAATCTAATTGCAGATCTGGAAACCAACGTTTTGGAGTAGTGATGAGTTTGCAATCTGGAAATCTCTGTGTATTTTACTAGGGATAAAGTCATAATTCCTGCCAATGGCACTATGATTTGTTTCCCATATTCATCATTAAAAGAAAAGGACAATTTTAGTTCAAAGTTTGTGAAAATAAAAGTAACTTTTTTTCCTATCCAAGTTTATGGACCTTCTGAATCTTACCCATAGACTCCTTAGGAACCATGGACCCCTAGATTCAGAAGTCCCTATTGAAAAGCAAGGCCACATTTTTAAACACAGACTACAGAGGTAACTCATACCTGCCACCCACCTTTTTGGCCTCATGCCCACCCTGGACCCATTTTCCCCAGGTACTCTATCCTTGAGCACAGCCAGCTAATCAACATTCAAATCTGGTTGCTATAACACTCAGCACAACAAATCTAGCGTTTATCATTATTGAGGGCTGACCAGGCAACAAACCTCCTTTTTTTAAAATAATTTTTTCTTTCCACTTTTTAAGTTGCAGTAAAATATACATAACATAAAAGGTACCATCTTAAGAATTTTTAAATGTACAGCTCAGTGTCATCAAGTATATTCATGTCATTGTGCAGCCATCACCGCCATGAATCTCCACAGCTTTGTTCATCTTGCAAAACTGAAACTATGTGCTATTATATAATAAGTCTCCATTACCCTTTCCCTCATCTCCTGGCAACCACCATTCTACTTTCTTTCTCTATGATTTTGACTGCTCTAGATAACTCATATTAAGTGGAATCATACAGTGTTTGTCTTTTCTTTTTAATGTTTATTTATTTGTTGTGTGGGCATGCACACACAAGTGGGGGAAGAGCAGAGAGAGAGAAGAGGGAGAATCCCAAGCAGTCTCCATGATCAGCGTGGAGCTGGACATGGGGCTCAGTCTCGCGACCATGAGATCATGACCTAATTCAAAATCAAGAGTCAGACACTTAACCGACTGAGCCACCCAGGACCCCCAGTATTTGTCTTTCTTGACTAGCTTATTTCATTTTGCATGATGTCCTCAAGACACATTCATATCGTAGAAGGTGTCAGGATTTCCTTCCTTTTTAAGGCTGAATAATATTCATTTGTATGTATATATCACAATTTATTTATCCATTCATCTGTCAATGGACATTTGAGTTGCTTCTACCTTTTGGCTATTGTGAATAATACTGTTATGAATATAGGTATACATATATCTCTTTCAGATCCTGCTTTCAATTCTTTGGGGTATATACCAGAAGTGGAATTGCTGGATTATATGGTAAGTCTATGTCTAATTTTTTCAGGAACTGCTATACTATTTTCCACAGTGGCTGTACCATTTCACATTCCCATCAACAGCATATAAGGATTCCAATTCCATCATGCCCTTTCCATACCTTGTTATTTTCTGGGGTGTTTTGTTGTTTTTGGTGGTGATGGTGGTTTTTGTTTTTTATAGTAGCCACAATAAATGGGTATGAGGTGGCATCTCATGGTGGTTTTGATATGCATTTCACTAATGATTAGATGAAGAGCAGGGTTTGTTTTTTTTTTAATTTATTTATTTGTTTTGGGAGAGAGAAAGAGCTAGCAAGGGAGGGGCAGAGAGAGAGGGAGAGACAGAATCCCAAGCAGGCCCTGCACTGTCAGAGGAGAGCCCAACACAGGGCTCGAACCCACAAACTGTGAGATGATGACCTGAGCCAAAATCAACAGTTGGATGCTTAACCGACTGACCCAACCAGGGGCCCCAATGAACATCTTTTTAAGTGCTTATTGGTCATTCACGTTTCTTCAAGAAACGTCTACTCAAGCCCTTTGTTCATTTTTATTTAGGCTGTTTGTTTTTTTTGTTGTTGTTGAATTATAGGAGCTCTTTATATATTCTAGATATTAATCTATCAGATGATTTGCAAATATTTTCTCCTTTTCTATAGGTTGTCTTTTCACTCTGTTGATACATTCTTTGATGCACAGAAGCTTTTAATTTTTATGGAGTCAAATTTGTCATTTTTGTTTTTGCTGCCTGTGTCTTTGGTGTCCTATCCAAAAAATCATTGCCAAATCCAATATCATGAAGTTTTTGTCCTATGTTTTCTTTGAAGGGTTTTATCATTTTAGCTCCTACATTTAGATCTTTGGTCCATCTTGAGTTAATTTTTGTGTACGGTGTTAGGTAAGGGTCTACGATACCCTTTTAAAACATTATCTAATTTAGTCCTCATGACAACCCAGTAAGATAGGTACTATACAGAATTCCCGTTGTATAAACATCACAAAGGGCAGTGAAGTCACTTGCCCAAGGAGGCACAGTGAGTGAGGAGATGGAACCAGAATTCAGCCCTGCTCGTCTGAATCCAGACCAAACTCCACTAATCACTTTACAACACTCTTTTGTGTATTTTTCATGCCTCTATGTGCATACCCATCCCCCTCTGTCCGGAACTCCTTCTCTGGTCTGTGCCTGGTAACCTCACCTTGCAGCAGATATTGTAGGTTTTCCACCCGTACGCCTGGGCCCCTACCAGTTCAGTTCATAGCACCCAGACTTCCAACTGCCAGCACCTACAACTTTCCACCTGAGTGCTTTCAGCAGTTGCTGGTGGGTGCTCTGCACGCACACGTGATGGGCCAGAAGTGCCAGCTAATCTGTGCTCCCAGAAAAAACTCTCAGTCAATGACCATAGGAGTCGATCATCTTGTCCTATTGTCCCTCGAATACAGCTGTTCTCAGGCATAGTCTACACAGTTTCCCTGTACCTCCTTGAAGGACAGAACCCTCTTTGCCCACAACTATTCACTTGCTTGAAAACTCATTTTTATTGACGTCTTTCCTTTCCCTGTCTCACTTTCTCCTACCTCTGCTGGTATTTCCTGGGATTATCACCTAAAACAAGTACCTGCCCTAAAATCCTTGTTTCAGGGCAAGCTTCTGGGAGGAGTCTGACCTAACACAGTGTTCCTTCAAAGCCCTGCTGAAACTCCTCCTTCTCCAGGAAGCCTTCTCCACTGTCTTTCACAGCTGGCTGTTGCTGTCTCTGCCCGTGGCCTGGGGCACACTCCTTGAGGTCCATGTGGCTCAAATTGCCTTGCAGTGGTCAGTTTACACATCGGGTGTAGGTTTTCTATTGCTACTGTAATGAATTACCACACAGAGGCTTAAAACAACACCCATCTCTTATCTTACAGTTCTGTAGGTCAGAAGTCCAGGCATAGTTCAGCTGGGTCCCCTGCTTAAAGGCTCACAAAGCTACAGTCATGGTGCTGGTGAGGCTTCGTTCCCTGCTGGAGAGCCTGGGAATCAGTTGGCTTCCAAGCCCATTCAAGTTGTTGGCCAAGTTCAGTTTCTCTTGGTTGTAGAACGGGGGTCTCAGTTTCCTTTCTGGTTGTCAGCCAAGAGCCAGTCTCTGCTTCTTTGAGAGACTTCCTGTGTTACTTGCGCTTTCCACATTCCCCTCCCCACCCCCACCCCCAGCCCAGGAAAGTAGGTCAAGTCTTCCTTATAGATTCAACATCTCCTACTTTTCCTTCTACCATGTCTCTCTGACTCCAGCTGGAAAAAGTTCTCTGCTTATAAGGCTTTCTGTGATTAGGTTATGCCCAGATGATCCAAGAAAATCTTCCTATTTTAAGATCTTTAACCTTGGGACACTTGGGTGGCTCAGTTGGTTAAGCATCCGACTTCAGCTCAGGTCATGATCTCATGGTTCATGAGTTCAAGCCCCACGTCGGGCTCTGTGCTGACAGCTCAGAGCCTGGAGCCTACTTCTGATTCTGTGTCTCCCTCTCTGGCCCTTCCCCACTCATGTTCTCTTTCTGTCTCTCAAAAACTGAATAAATGTTAAAAAAAAAAAAAGATCTTTAACCTTAATTCCATCTGCAAATGCCCTTTTGTCATGTAATGTAACATATTTATAGTTCCAGGGATTAGGAAGTGGACATCTTTGGGGGCCATTCTACTTAACCCATCAGTCTTCCCCCTTCTATCAGTTACCTATTTCTTCATAAAGAAAATTCAGTGGCTTAAACCAACAACCATTTCGTGTGCTCATGATTCCATAGCTGGGGCTGGGCTGAGCTGGGCATTTCTTCTGCTGTGGTGCCAGTGAAACGGAGCCTCAGTTTCCCAAAATAGGCAGCCATGCTGAAAAGCCTTCCTCTCCTCCCTTCCTACCTCACCTTCCCCACTTCCTCACTTGGACTTTGTGTGATCCCCTCCCCCAGAGAGGGCTCAAACTCACGTCTTTATCTAGGGCTGTTACCATCATGGATTTAACGCTTTCCTTATTATTCCTGTTACTTCCTGCGGTTGTCTTCTTACGGTGTTTTTGCCTGGTCTCAATCTATCTGTAAGTATGTCACCTTTTCAAAATGTTTTCTGCTCTTCTTAAAGATACAACCAGACCCCGCTTCTGCCCTACTTGATGGCCCATACCCCGGGGTCTTTTTATGATCAAAGTCAGTCTTTCTAACTGTATATGTCCTGTTCCAGCCTTTTGTTTCCTTGCAGTTTGAGAAAAATAGTCCAATCACCTACATAAACTTCATGCTGAGGCTATAGACTTTCATGTCTTAATTTTCTCTACTACATTCTGTAACTTACTTTGTTTCCCCCAAACTCCTGGTCTGAGCTTGAAAAGACTGGTTGGTAGTTTCTGTTCCTTGACAAAGAAAACCCTGTTTACAGTCAGAGTGTCCTCTTCTGTTACCTAAGGGACCAGCAGCCATTTCTTCCTGATGCTGTGCAAGCAGTTTACATCAAGCCGTGTCTACATACAGCAAGAGAACAATTGCAGAAATCTTAGGATCGTCATCCCTGAGGACAGCCAGAGTCTAAGCACAGAATGTCCTCACTTATATGTGGAGTCCAAAAAGCAAAACAAAGTAAAGCCCAAACTTACAGAACAAGAGACCAGATTTGTGGTCCCTAGAGGCAGGGATTGTGGAGTTGGGGAATCGGAGGAAGGTGGACAGAAGGTACAAATTTCTATTTATAAGATAAGTAAGTAGTGGGATGAAATGTGCAACATGATGACTGTCGTTAACACTGCCGCTAATATGATACATAGGAAAGGCAGTGAGAGACTAAATCCTAAGAATTCTCATCAAGAGTAAAAAAACCAGTTTTTTGGCATCTATGTGAAGTGATGGATGTTAGCTAAACTTTTTTGGTAATTATTTCACAATATATGTAAGTCAAATTATTACGTTGTACACCTTAAACTTACACACTGTTGTCTGTTATTATATATCCATAAAACCAGGGGAAGATAAACAAACCCAAAACACACAATGTTGGGATGGAAGGAACCACAATTTAAAATCCTTAATGGCAGGTGGGTGAAATAGGTAATGAATACGAAGGAATGCACTTGCCATGATGAGCATGTGTGGCATATGGAAATGTTGGATCACTATATTGTACAACTGAAACAAATATAACACTGTATGTTAACTATACTGGAATGAACATTTTAAAATAAATAAATAGGGCCGCTTGGGTGGCTCTGTCAGTTGAGCCTCCAACTCTTGATTTCAGCTCAGGTCATGATCCCACGGTTGTGGGATTGAGTCCTGTGTTGAGCTCCATGCTCAACATGGAGCCTGCTTAAGATTTTCACTCTTTCTCTCTCTCTCTCTCTCCCTGCCTCCCCCCGCAGCCAGTCCCCCCCCCCCCATGCCTCCTCTCTCTCTCTAAAAAAAAAAATTAAATTAAAAATAAAATAAATAAATAAATAAATAAATAAATAAAATCCTTAACAATAATTATAGTTAAAAAATCACCAATGGTGAATTAGGGTAATTAAATTATTTGCAGTTTACTTTCGTGTATTTCTCAAAATTTTACCATGATCATGTTTCCCCCTTATAGTCAGAAGAAAAACAAGAGGATTTCTTTTTTTAATGTTTTTATGAGATGTTATAATGTTTTTATAATATCTTATAATTTTTTTGAGAGAGACAGAGCGTGAGTGGGGGAGGGGCGGAGAGACAGGGAGACACAGACTCTGAAGCAGGCTCCAGGCTCTGAGCAAGCGGTCAGCACAGAGCCCGATGTGGGGCTCGAGCCCACAAACCATGAGATCATGACCTGAGCCGAAGTTGGATACTCAACCAACTGTGAGCCACCCAAGCGCCCCAAGAAAAATAAGGGAATTTCTTAAAAAGAAAATTAATTATCCAGTCAGCCTGTTTAATATCTTATATGAAAAAAAAAATCCTACCTTAGACTGACCAGCTACCTCCCTTTTGAAAGTGGCTCACCTGATGCCATCTGGTCATTTAGTGGCTGACTGGGGCCATTAATTCCTGGGATGACCTAATGCATTGGTCATCCTTAATGCAAAAACCCCAGGGGCTGACTCTGAGGCAAAGGCTTAGAGTACTGGTTTATGTGGCAGGTCATTTCAGGAATCCCTGTGGGAGGACAGGTGAGATAATATAGGGAAGCAGCCGATCAAGGTGAATTACCAAGGGACCTAGCACTTGGAGACCCCGAGCTGTGTCTGCAGGGGATCTCTGGCAGCCAGAGCAGAATACACCTTAGGGTGTCCCACTGCCACTGCCCATCAGTCAGGCATCCAGGGCTACTCAGGGACAGTGACAATTCCTGGGCACTCTGGCCTGTCTTGCGGGTGGACAAAGTGGGCTCTTGCAGGAGAAAGCCCTGGCAGCTGGAAGTGGGGCCTGCGCCCTAACGGAGTCAGTGTGAGGGAGCATGGGTGGCCAACAACAGCATCTGCTACAGGTGTAATAGGGAGGAAATCAAACTGTGAACTTGGAGGTGCATCTAGATCCCTAAGTACCAAAACCATAAGCCTGCACTGGTGGTCACAGGGCTCCAAAGTCATCACCATGTGACAGGGATAGTGGTTTTGACTACTGTGATTACAAAAGGCAACAGACATTACTGAGAGGAATGCTATCATACCGTTTCCTAACTCTTCGACTTTGGGTGTGGCCATATGACTTACTTTGGATAACAGCATATGGAAAGAAGTGACAGCGTGTCAGTTCTGTGTCTAGGCCTTAAGCCATGTGTGTTTCTGCCTGTGCCTCTGCCATCAGCACAAAATGAACGTGTGTGAGCTAACCCGTTGGTTCCCGGAGAAAGGTGAGAAATACATGGAGCTGAGTCAAGTCACCCAGGCTGAGCCAGACAAGTTGCCAGACTCATGAGCAAACAAATAATTAGTGCTGTATGACATAAGGATGTGGGAGCTACTAGTTACACAGCAATAGCTAACTGACACATTATGTTGGATATAGCCGACTTTACAGCCCCTATTGTTCTTTACTGCACTTAGTGATCTATATGTCATATCTCTTCTAATGTACTATGATATTCCATTGGGAAGGTAGTGGGGTTTTTCTTTTTTCTTTTTTTCTCAGCACCTAACCTGTACCCAGCACACCATGTACACTCAGTGTATACTTGTTGAGTAAATGAAGAGATGAAAGCATGGATAAATGGATGGACTTTTCTTTTCTTTTTTTTTATTTAAGATTTTATTTTGGGGGCACCTGAGTGGCTCAGTCAGTTAGGCATCCAACTTCAGCTCAGGTCATGATCTCACAGTTCGTGGGTTCGAGCCCCGTGTCAGGCTCTGTGCTGACAGCTCAGAGCCTGGAGCCTGCTTCAGATTCTGTGTCTCCCTCTCCCTGTGCCCCTCCCCTGTCTCTGTCTCTCTCTGTCTCTCAAAAAATAAATAAATAAACATTTAAAAAACTTTTTTTAAGATTTTATTTTTAAGTAATCTCTACACCCAACATGGGACTCAAATTTAAAACCCTGAGATCAAGAGTCACATGCCCTATTGACTGAGCCAGTCAGGTGCTCCTGAATGGGCTTTTCTACATGGATTATGATTTTTTTTTAATTTTTTTTTAATTTTTTTAACGTTTTTATTTATTTTTGAGACAGAGAGAGACAGAACATGAAGGGGGAGGGGCAGAGAGAGAAGGAGACACAGAATCGGAAGCAGGCTGCAGGCTCTGAGCCATCAGCCCAGAGCCCGACGCGGTGCTCGAACTCACGGACCGCGAGATTGTGACCTGAGCCGGAGTCGGACGCTTAACCGACTGCACCACCCAGGCCCCCCCATGGATTATGATTTTAAAATTGTCCTTGAAGGTCCAAAAGAACTTGTGATATAGGGAGAAGGGGAGGAAGTTTATGAAACTTCTTTCAAATTTTAAACTCCATAAATGATTATATGATTATGTCTATAAGTATACTGAAACAGTATATAAAATAATAATCACAACTAGTATAACTACTATTATAAGTAGTAGTATATAGTATAACTACTATATATCATACTATTATAAGAACACTTTTTACATCACTTCCCAAAAAACCAATCAGCCAACATAAAACTTACCCCCAAATCAAAACAACGTTTTCAGGTATTGATTGCTCAAAACAAGTTTTTTTTTAATATTCACATGGTAGGAATTGTTTATTTGAACCTGCGGGAAAAGGGATTTGATTGATCTGGATAGTTGCCTTGCCCTGAGGAAAATGGTGTCACTCATCCAGAAAGTGTGTGTCCCTTCTCTGGGGACCAGGGCTCCACCAGGGCAGAGAACTAAAGCACCCCAAAGGGGTTGCTTTGAGGCAGCAGCAGAGGATAAAGCAGCCACACGTGAGGAAACCCAGGATGACAAAACAGCTTGCTGTCTACCTGGGTAAGTGTGTCAGAGATACGAGAGGAATACACAGCGAAATCTTTCCTTAAATAAAAAAAGGAAATAAATAAATTTCACCCTAGCACAGTCACGTTGTTCTCTGTTTTATAGATGGAAAAGTAAAGGTCACACTTTCCTGAAATAAAAACATGAAACTGGCGTAAAGTTTTCTAAATAGTTTTGCAATACTCTGACAGCTGTTTGCCCTTCTTTTCCAGGATGTTAAACTGGCCTCCATCCATTATTGACTTTTATTTTTTTATTTTTTATTTTTTTTCATTATTGACTTTTACATTGGAAGCATAATGTAGACTGTTTGTTAAAAGGAAATCTGTGATGGTGAAAATACAATGTCAAAGTGTTGACACTTCTGTTTTACCATTTCAGGGAGTTAATTTCCCTTTCACATAGCTCTGTACTTAATAATTAATTTGAAGGCACGTTAAAACTAAGTTATTTGGGATGAAAAAGTCACAAATTTGTATTATAATCAGATCATATTCTCTGGTTTGTTTGGAGGTGGTAAAACAAAAGCCAAGAATGCCAAGAGTTCTGTAATTGTTTTTTTAAGATTTTATTTTTGGGGGGCACCCAGGTGGCTCAGTCAGTTAAGTGTCCGACTTTGGCTCAGGTCATGATCTCATGGCTTGTGAGTTCAAGCCCCAAATCGGGCTCTGTGCTGACAGCTCAGAGCCTGGAGCCTGTTTTGAATTCTGTGTCTCCCTCTTTTTCTGCCCCTCCTCTGCTCTCTCTCTCTCTTTCTCTCAAAAATAAATAAACATTAAAAAGGGGGGGGGGCACCTGGCCCCCTCTCTCTGCCCCTTCCTTCGCTGTGCTCTCCAAAAAAATAAACATTTTTTTAAAAAATATTTTATTTCTGGGCGCCTGGGTGGCGCAGTCGGTTAAGCGTCTGACTTCAGCCAGGTCACGATCTCGCGGTCCGTGAGTTCGAGCCCCGCATCGGGCTCTGGGCTGATGGCTCAGAGCCTGGAGCCTGTTTCCGATTCTGTGTCTCCCTCTCTCTCTGCCCCTCCCCCGTTCATGCTCTGTCTCTCTCTGTCCCAAAAATAAAATAAACGTTGAAAAAAAAAATTTAAAAAAAAAATAATAAAAAAAAAATATTTTATTTTTTTTTAAGTAATCTCTGCACCCAACGTGGGGCTCAAACTCATAACCCTGAGATCAAGAGTTGCATGCCCCACCCACTTAGCCAGCCAGGCACTCCAAGAATGCCAAGAGTTACATAATGGAAACTGAATCTATTTCTCATCCCAAGCCTGAAATTCTCAGTCTCCTCCCCAGAGGCAACCATTTCTTGTTTCTAGAATATTGTCCCTAGAATATTCCATGCACACATATGCATGCTATAGCTTTAAAAATTTTAAACACAAACTTCCCAACACCTGTGGTGTCATAGCACCTTTTTCCCAAATGTTCTCTTTCTTTCTTCTTAAAAATATCCACTCTTTCTCATGGGAAAAAAAACAAAATCTTGGAGTTCATTTTCTAAGTGACTTGCACTTCAACACAATCCCTGGAAAGTGACAAGAAAACATGGGAAACCAAGATTGTTTTGAGTTGTTTTCTTATGAATAAATAGGTTAGCAAGTGTTTTCGTTCATGAAAGCACCCACATGTGCTCTGGCATTTGTGAACTGTCTATTAGAAAATCCAAGGTTGGGGTGCCTGGATGGCTTAGTCAGCTGAGCTTCTGACTTCAGCTCAGGTCATGATCTCACAGTTCGTGGATTCGAGCCCCGCGTCAGGCTCTGTGCTGACGGCTCAGAGCCCGGAGCCTGCTTCGGTTTCTCTGTCTCCCTCTCTCTCTGCCCCTACCCTGCTTGTGCTCTCTCTCTCTCTCTCTCTGTCTCAAAAATAAGTAAACATTTTAAAAAATTAAAAAAATAAAAATAAAAACCCAAGGAACATAAGATGTGAGCAATCAACTGAAGGCATATTTTGTAATGGCCACTGACTGTGAACACTAGAAGCACTAACATGAGCTTCATGGTAATAACTGCTTTGTCATGCCTTCAGTGTCACTGTTGGGGATTATAAGTCATAACAAAGTAAACAGTGCTCTTTAACAGGGAAATGCAAATTAAAATAACGATGAGCTATGATTTCAGAGCCATTAGGTTGGCAAGATTTTCAAGTCTAATCAACTGTGTTAAGAGAGGAGATCAGATATGGGGGCTTTCGTAGTTGGCCTGTGGGAGTGAAAACTGGAATAATTACAATAGGGGGCAGTTTTGCAATACTTAGCAATGTTAACGTGTACATAATCTCAACTCAACAAACACACTTTTGTGTATATGTGCAACCAAGGTTTTTGCATGTGTGGGTCGGCCATCTGTACCTAAGCTTGTTCTTTACAGCACTGCTTGCAATGATGAAATGATGGGGTACTCTAGAGCAATTAAAGTGAACGTATGAATTAGAGCTACGTTTTTTTCAGCATGGATAAATTATCAAAACTATCATGGCGAATGAAAAAACTTAAGTTGCAAAAGTGCGTATAAAAATCGGACACCCTCTAAGCGCATCTGTGAACCACACAACCAATGCTTTGTTTTCTTTTGGATACATATTCTCTGCTGCCGGATCCACCTTCCAGCCTTCTCCCCCAGGCTCTGGCCCTGGGAGGCTTTGTGGACTTCATTAGGGAGCTCTTTTTCCTGTGGCTTCAGTTGGGTTCATCCCGCTGGAGGCACCAGTAGGAGTCTGAGGGGAGGAGGAGAGGGAGGCTGGGTATTAACTCTGCCCCCCTGCCTGCCCACTGCCTCCTCGTCAGGCTGCATGAGTTCACCAAACGCCACAGCTGCAGTCAGGTAGCGGCTCCTATGGTGGCAGGTCTATCTCAGTCTATAGCGGATGCTTCCAACAAGTCCCTCCAAGCCTAGACATGATGACGACTCCCTTCAGCTGCTCTCCCCAAGGTGATTCACCACCCCTTTCTGAGCGTCCTCATCACAGACTACACATTTGCAGATAGAACTTTTAGTCAACTCCCTCAGGTAGCTCACTCACTGTGCCTGCCAAAGTCCCGAATGATGCACATATTTCCATGGGAAGATTTAAAAGCATGCCTGCTAATGTTACGTATACACTCAGTTCAGGAGACTGGGTACCTCTGCGAAAGGGAATGAAATTAAAGCGGGAGAGCAGAGAGAACTGTAGCTGTGCTGTATTTGCCAAAAAATGTTTAAATAAAATTTTGAATAAAATGTGTGTGAAAGTATATCAGCTAAATCTGGGTGGCTAACACATGGGTGTTGTATGATGTTTCGATTTAAATATTTCTAAAAATGTTTTCTTTTAGGGGCACCTGGGTGGCTCAGCCAGTTGAGCATCTGATTCTTGATTTCAGCTCGGGTCATGATCCCAGGCTGGTGGGATCGGGCCCCATGTCGGGCTCTGTGCTGAGCATGGAGCCTGCTCAAGATTCTCCTTCTCTCTCTCTCTCTCTCTCTCTCTCTCTCTCTCTCTCCTTCTGCCTCTCCCCCCATTCACATGTTCTGTCTCTCTATGAAATAAAAAATAAAATTTAAGATATATATATATTTTTTTTCTTTTAATAACGAATTTTAGAAAGTGAAATGCTTCTTTATCCAAATTGACACAAGAGAGTAACAGGAGGCCCAAGGCACATAGCATCTGATGGAAAGTTCTTCTTCCTCACCCTGGAATCTCTCTTCACCAGCATTTCTTCCAAAGACTCAGGATAAATCCTGCACAGTTGGACCACCTCTTTGCTTGGAGGTTGTGAGTTGGAGCAGAAGTGCAATTAAAACTAACACACAGGGGCGCCTGGGTGGCTCAGTTGGTTAAGCATCCGACTTCAGTTCAGGTCATGATCTCACCGTTGATGGGTTCAAGCCCTGTGTAGGGTTGTGTGCTGAGAGCTCAGAGCCTGGAGCCTGCTTCAGATTCTCTGTCTCCCTCTCTCTCTTCCCCTCCCCTGCTCACTCTCTGTCTCTCAAAAATGAATAAACATGTTAAAAAAAATTTTTTTTTAACTAGCACACATGATGAAGACGAGTTAAACTTGGCCTGTATTCAACTCTGGAAGGCATCATCATTGGTGACAGCCAGCCTGTTCACAAGACAGATCATTGGTATCTGTTCTTTGCAAAGCATTGTTAACCAAGGCCTGAACTCATGTTGCTAAGGAAGTTGCTTGTATAGCCAAAACAGATACAAAGCAGTATTGAAAGTTGCACAATTGTTCAACTTCCTTGAGTGAAACATTTGTAACTCTCTAAAACTTAGAACTTAGAGTCAAAGACTGTGTTGCCTTCCCTTAGGTACTGCTGGTTGTATGTTCTAAGGATTTTAAATATTTGTATTGCTTTCTATGGTATTTACACAAGTTACATTTATTGCTGTGAAAAAGTAAACAACACAAAGTGGAAAGTTGACGGACACGTCCCCTGGGCTGTTCCAGCCCCACCCAAGCCTCTCCCTTTCTCAGAAATAAACACTGCTATGAATGTGGTGTGTTTTCTCCTGGACCATTTTCTATGTGTGCGTAAGCATGTGCGCGCAGAAAAACTGTCTCTAATAGCAAAGCTTTCATCTCGGTGTTTTACAACTTGATTTTCTCATTTAAAGTATAAAAGCTAGTGGCACTTGTTGATAACGTGAGACAGGTGTGATTCAAATGCCTTACCTAACTCCCATGTCAAAAATTTAAAAAACACAAAAACCCAAAATTCTGAGAGGAGCATACCATCTTTTTTCCCATTTTACAAACAGGGAAGTGGAAGCATAGAAAGTTTGCCGCGGCTCAGACAGCCAGGAAACGCAGGCACCAGGAGATCTGAGTCCAGGCAGGCGGTGGTAAAGCCCTCATTGGGTACCTCTGTTCTATACTGCCTTTGTCTTTAAGATCTTGTCATGTTTGCCCACATAAGTCCTCCTACATCTTTTTTAGGTGCTGCATGGTTTTCAATAGAATGGATCAACCATCGTTTACGTAACCACTCTCTGATGCTGAACGTTTGCACTCTTTCCGATGTTTTGTGACTCTGGCCTGCTCTCTGTGTACATGGGTAACCACTTCTCTGGGCTAAAATTGGAGTGCATGCATGGAGGGTATGCATGCTGAATGTTGGACATATACCACCAAATTCTCTTTGGGAAGTGCTCTGCCAATTTTCCTCCTTTCCTTATGTGTGTGTTTTTATCATGATAAGAGCACTCTTTAATCCCCATTACCTATTTCACACAACCCCCCCCCCCCCCCACCTGCCTCCCCTCTGGTGAACATCAGTTTGTTCTCTATAGTTAAGTGTCTATTTCTTCGTTTCTCTTTCTCTTTCTTTCCTCTGTTCGTTTGTTTTGTTTCTTAAATTCCACATATGAGTGAAATCATGTGGTATTTGTCTTTCTCTGACTGACTTATTTGCTTAGCATTATACTCTCTTCTTCCATCCATGTTGTTGCAAATGGCAAGACTTTATTCTTTTTTTTGGCTGAATAATAATCATATATATATATATAATATGATATAATAATATATAATTCCATATATATTGGTACATCTTTATCCATTCATCTATCAGTGGACACTTGGGCTGCTTCCATAGATTGGCTCTTGTAAATAATGCTGCAATAGATATACGGGTGCATATGTCCTTTCAAATTAGTGTTTTTGTGTTTTTTGTGTAAATACCCCATAGTGTGATTGCTGGATCATATGGTAGTTCTATTTGTTTTAATTTTTTTTTTACATTTATTTATTTTTGAGAAACAGAGTGACACAAAGCGTGAGTAGGGGAGGGGCAGAGAGAGAAGGAGACACAGAATCTGAAGCAGGCTCCAGGCTCCGAGCAAGCAGTCAGCACAGAGCCTGACGCGGGGCTCAAACCTACGAACTGTGAGATCATGACCTGAGCCGAAGTTGAAGTCGGATGCTCAACCGACTGAGCCACCCAGGTGCCCTGGTAGTTCTATTTTTAACTTTCTGAGGAAACTCTATACTGTTTTCCAAAGTGGCTGCACCCGTTTGCATTCTTACCAACAGTGCACAAGGGTTCCTTTTTCTTCACATCCTCGCCAACACTTGTTTCTTGTGGTTTTTTTTATTTTAGCCATCTGACAGGTGTGAGGTAGCATCCCACTGTAGTTTTTGATTTGCATTTCCCTGATGATGAGTGAGGTTGAACATCTTTTCATTTGTCTGTTGGCCGTCTATATGTCTTCTTTGGAGAAATGTTTGTTCACATTCTCTGTCCGTTTTTTAACTGGATTTGGTTTTTTTTATTTTTTTCATGTTTATTGTATTTATTTTTGAAAGAAACAGAAAGAGCCAGAGCACGAGCAGGGAAGGGGCAGAGAGAGAAAGGGAGACACAGAATCTGAAGCAGGCTCCAGGCTCTGAACTGTCAGCACAGAGCCCAACGAAGGGCTCAAACTCATGAACTGTGAGATCATGAATGGAACCAAAGTCAGACGCTAAACCGATTGAAACACCCAGGGACCCCTAACTGGACTTGTTTTTTGGGTGTTGAGTTGTATAAGCTATGTATATATTTTGCATATTAACCCTTTATTGGATATGTCATTTGCAAATATCTTCTCCCATTTAGTAGGTTGTCTTTTGGTTTTATTGACTATTTCCTTTGCTGTGCAGATTTTATTTTGCTGTAGTCCCGATGGTTTATTTTTGCTTTTATTTCCCCTCACCTCAGGAGACATATCTAGAAAAATGTTGCTACAGCAGATGTCAGAGAAATTATTGCCTGTGCTCTCTTATAGGATTTTAGTGGTTCTAGGTCTCACATTAAAGTCTTTAATCCATTTTGAGTTTATTTTTGTATATGGTGTAAGAAGGTGGTCCAGTGTAAGGACGCCTGGGTGGCTCACTCAGTTGAGGGTCTAACTCTTGATTTCAGCTCACATCATGATCCCAGGGTCATGGGATCGAGCCCGGGGTCAGGCTCTGTGCTGAGCATGGAGCTTACTTAAGATTCTCTCTCTCCCCCTCTGGCCCTTCTCCTGGTGCACACACCCTTGCTCTTCCTCTCTCAAAGGAAAGAAAGAAGGAGAGAAAGAAAGAAAGGAAGAAAGAAGAAAGAAGGAAAGGGAGGAAGAAAGATGTCCAGTTTCATTCTTTTGCGTGTAGTTATACAGTTTTCCCAACACCATTTTTTGAAGAAAGTGCTCTGACAATTTTAAAAGTACATATCCTCGGGGCGCCTGGGTGGCTCAGTCAGTTAAGCGTCCGACTTCAGCTCAGGTCACGATCTCATGGTTCATGAGTTCAAGCCCCACATCGGGCTCTGTGCAGACAGCTCAGAGCCTGGAGCCTGCTTCAGATTCTGTGTCTCCCTCTCTCTCTGCCCCTCCTCAGCTTACTCTCTGTCTTTCTGTCTCTGTCTCTCTCTCTTTCAAAAATAAATAAAATGTTTAAAAAGTACATATCCTCATAGACGCCGAGTATTATTGGCCTTTTAAAATTTTTAAGAGAACTCATGCCCTCACCAGCTCTGGATATTACCAATTTTTAAGATGTTTCCTAAACAGAGAAGCAAAAATGATATTTCATTAGTGGTCTCAGCTAACTTTCTTTGTTTTTTAGTGAGGTTAAGATCTCTTTATGTTTATTGGACATTTTAGCTTTGACTTCCCACAAATTACTGTTATCTTTTGTCCAATTTTTCATTGGGCTGTTTTCTTTTTCTAATTGATTTGTATGAGGTGCCTAAATAATTAAAAATCTTGTTCTGCTATACATATTGCAATCTTTTCTCCCAGTCTATCCCTTGTCTTTTTACATTTATTTTTGGTGTCTTTTGACTCAAGAAGTACTTAATATTTATAAACACAAGTTCATCAGTCTTCTTTTTGATTTCTGAGGTTATATTTCTCACTCCCCACTTTTAGAGGAAAAAAATACATAGTAATTCATGTTTATTGCACTACAGGTAAACAAAAAATAAAAACAAAAGTCAAGTATAATCCTATCCTTCAGATACCAACCAAAAAATGTTAACGTTTTTGGTAATTCTTATTTTCAATTAAATATTGTGCCTGGGCGGCTCAATCCATTAAGTGTCTGACTCTTGATTTCGGCTCAGATATGATCTCACAGTTCGTGAGTTCGAGCCCCACATTGGACTCTGTGCTGATGGGAAGATCCTGCTTGGGATTCGTGCTCTCTCTCTGTCTCTGCTCCTCCCCTGCATGTATGAGCATGGGTGCACTCTCCCTCTCAAAATAAATAAATAGACTTAAAAATTTGTTTAATTAAATATTTTTACTTAAAACATTTAGACATTTAAAATTAATATTCTTATTAATATTATAAACCTTTAAAAAAAGAAAAACAGGGCTTTTTTCTTTTAAATTAAAATGTTCTGGTGTTACTATCTTTTAATGTTTGGTAAACTGTTTTAAGACACTCAAGACTGTAGGGTAATTATTACACACCAAGGAAAGCAGTCTGGGCTGGAGAAATGTAAAGGCGACATTTTGAAGCAGTTGGTAGGATTTACCTTTTTTATTTCAAGGTGAGGAGAAGATACCCAGAGGAACAGAGGCAGCCCCATTTGTTGGAAAGATGCCTTTGCCTCCATTAGGACCCTGGTTACCCCTTGTGTTGTAAATGGGTAAACACCTCTGGTTACCTCTTGTGTTGTAAATGGGTGACCAAGGACCCTGGACTCCAACACTCTCTCCCTCCATCACAGACCCCATCTGAGCACTCAAGCCCCATATGTCAGATGGAACTGAGCCCCGAATTCTCATGAGTCTCATTTGCTGTCTTGCTCTAGGCGCTAAAGAGGCTGAGAACAGTCTCCATTGTTTTCAAGAGACCTGCACTAACTGAGCTCCTGAGGCTGTTAGAAAAATATATGACTTTGAAACACTAAGAGATGGGGGGGGCATTTTTTTAAGGAGAAATGTGTTTAGAAGTATTGTTTCTCTCTCAGGTCCAATCAGTGCACAAACATCATTATAACAAGGTAAAGGAAAGAAAACATTCATTGCTCCATTACCACCTGTTTTCAAATTTTTGATTCCTTCCAGCAAAAGCAGTATGTTTAAAAGAACAATTTAATTTCCTTCTTCTCACCTAAAATCACTCATAGTACAGGACAAATTCTCTGCTGGTGAATTTCACTGGTGTGTGTTAAGCACTTCTGTTATAATACATGTGTTTGTTTCTGTCTACATTTGTATCTCTCTCTGGCTATTAAGCCATCCATGGCTTAATTCATGTACATTGTCAATTCATTGGGAAGTCTAGGCAGAGGGGTACTAAAAATTCTATTTTCTCCAATCAAATTTTTGACCATGCTCTTTTGAATCTCCTTCTCCATTCCTGAATGATATCTACAGCACATGCTATCTGTGCCTTGATCCTATGGCTCTGACAATTCACACCAAGTGCTTTTAGCTGCCAGCACTTGGAATTTTCACCTGAGCTAACTCCAAAGAGGGCAGGGAATTAACACCTCTGAAAGCAGCCCTCAACCAGTGACAGATGGGAGTTGGTGGATAAATACCCGAGCTTTCTTACTCCTCAGGTAGGACAACTGAGGTGTGTGGGATTGAGGGCTAGTTTCCCATTTCTTTCTCCACGCGCTTCCCTACTCCCCTACAGGTGCTTCCTGGGATCCTCTCCAAAAACAAAACAAAACAAAACAAAACAAAACAAAAACCAAAAAACTACTTTCATGCATATCCTCATGTTTTGCTCTGCTTCTAGGGGAAGCCTTCAACAATACTCATACAATTCATTCCTGGTACCTGGCTGTGGCTGGCTGGACCCAAGGTGGGTGGGCATCTGACTGTGCCAACTGGATTCTCTCCACAGATTTTTCACATTGGAACTGAAAGGATATTGGTGAGTGTCTGCAGGATGCTGGAGCTTTCACATGTGAACTCAGGAGCTTTCTGGGGTCATAGTGGATCACAAGTGTAGAAACAAAGAAAACCAGTCTGTGGAGTGGGAGTAAGGGGTGAGAGAGAGAGAGAGAGAGAGAGGATGGGTAATAGAATCAGAGATGAGAGATGGCTTCCTGTCCCAAGCTTCCTCCCCTCCTGTAGCCCTCCTACATCCAGCTTATGGTCTGTGAATTATGTCTGTATAGTTATAAGAAATTCCCCCCTTTTCTCTCAAAGTAGCTTAAATAACATACTACCAAACAAAGGGTTAACACAGAAGATCATCAGAAAGTTAGACCCACCCTCTCACAGAGCTGGAAATGTTCTAGAACTCTCCCCCCACCTCACGCCGCCTCCACCCTTCCCAGTCTCATTCTCTGCTGTTGGGACTCATGAGGAGAGGAGGCTCTGACCTCTGACCTCCTCCTGTGTGACCGGCTTCCTGGGACGACTCCTTCAGGCTGGTTCTGTTGCAGGTGGGCCCCACAGAGTCGGTGGGCTATGCTGAGAGGGTATATGTGGTACTTCTGGAGTGTTGCGTGACTTCATCTGGACCCTTTTTGCCACTGAACACTGACCTCAGGCAGGGGCAGTCATGTCTTCCCTCATCCCCCAGGCCCCAGGCTTTCTCTGGGTGAAGCATCTCCTTGTTGGACAACCACTGGGGAAGCCCCTTGGTATAGACCTCTACCCTAAGGAGCCTGGGGACCCCTTGAGGTTCTCTTTCATGCCCTCAGGTGAAGGGAAACAGGGTGAGTAAAAAAGTCTCCCCATCCTCTCCTTTTGGGGAATGCTGCAGTGTGGTCACTGCTTATCTAGTACAGATGGCCTCATCAGGCCTCCCTGTTTCAGAATTTTTTTTATTTATTTATTTTGGGAGAGACAGGGAGAAAGCGTAAGTTGGGGAGGGGCAGAGAGACAGGGGGACAGAGATCTGAAGCGGGCTCTGTGCTGGCAGCAGAGAGTCCAGTGTGGGGCTTGAACTCATGAACCACGAGAACATGACTTGAGCTGATGTCAGACGCCTAACTGAGCCACCAAGCGCTGCCAGAATTTTCTAGTCAAGAAGCATTGGCTGATCTCTAAGGTCATGAGCACTCTCAAATTCCAGGGGTCATATGTCAACTCTCCCAAGAATCACAAATGCCTAAAACCGATTCTCTGATAGTCTCCCCAAATCTGTTCCCTATGGTCTCTTCGTGTCTCAGCCAGTGGCAATTCCGTCTTTCCAATTACTTGGACCAAAACCCTTCTTGACCCTTCTCTCTTCCCCATACTCCATATCCAATCTGAGAGCAAACCTTGTCAGTTCTACCTTAAAGATATAGCCCAAATTCAGCCACTTCTAACCACCTTGACCGCTATCGTCAACTCTTGCCCAAATTATTGTAATATTCTTCTAACACAGCTTTCTGCTTCCAGCTTGCTCCCTGTATCAGTTATCCATTGTCATTATGAAGATGAATAAGAACCACAAAACCTTAGTGACATACAACAATGAGGCAACTGGGGTTAACTGGGGATCAGCTAGGTGGCTCACATTCATGCCTGGGGCTAGCTGGTTGGGCTGACTGCTATAACTTCATCCTTATCCTTTTTTTTTTTTTTTTTCCAACGTTTTTATTTATTTTTGGGACAGAGAGAGACAGAGCATGAACGGGGGAGGGGCAGAGAGAGAGGGAGACACAGAATCGGAAACAGGCTCCAGGCTCCGAGCCACCAGCCCAGAGCCCGACGCGGGGCTCGAACTCCCGGACCGCGAGATCGTGACCTGGCTGAAGTCGGACGCTTAACCGACTGCGCCACCCAGGCGCCCCACTTCATCCTTATTCTATCAGCCAAAGCAAGTCAGAGTTAGAGGTCCTTTCCAAGTTCCATGGCTGAAATCAAATCAGGTGTCAGGGAAATGCATGTCACTTCCTGTTGGGAAGGGCACCAATGTGACATGGCAAAGGGTGTGGATGAGAGAAGAAATGCAGAACTGGGGCCTTGAATACAATCAGCCTCCCACATCTCTGTCTTGTGAATATTCCAGTGACGCATCACTTCCCTACTTAAACGCTCCCATAGTTATAAAGCTCTTAGAAAAAAAAAGCCAGAGGAAAAGCTTCATGATACTGGGTTTGGTAAGGACACCAAAAACTCAGGCAATAAAAGTAAAAATAGAAAAATTGGACTCCATTAAAATTAAAACCTTCTGGGCATCAAAGGACATGATCAACAAAGTGAAAAGGCGACCACCTATGGAATGGGAGAAAATATCTGGAAATCACGTTATATCTTGCAAGGCGTTGATATCCTAGAATATATAAAGAACGCCTGCAAGTTGGGGCACCTGGGTAGCTCAGTCGGTTAAGCGTCCTACTTCAGCTCAGGTCACGATCTCGCGGTCCGCGAGTTGGAGCCCCGCGTCGGGCTCTGGGCTGATGGCTCGGAGCCTGGAGCCTGCTTCCGATTCTGTGTCTCCCTCTCTCTCTGCCCCTCCCCCGTTCATGCTCTGTCTCTCTCTGTCCCAAAAATAAATTTAAAAAGTTGAAAAAAAATAAAAATAAAAAAAATTATGTAGGGGCGCCTGGGTGGCTCAGTCGGTTGAGCGTCCGACTTCAGCCAGGTCACGATCTCGCGGTCCGTGAGTTCGAGCCCCGCATCGGGCTCTGGGCTGATGGCTCAGAGCCTGGAGCCTGCTTCCGATTCTGTGTCTCCCTCTCTCTCTGCCCCTCGCCCGTTCATGCCGTGTGTCTCTCTCTGTCTCAAAGATAAATAAATGTTAAAAAAAAAAATTAAAAAAAAAAAAAAGAATGCCTGCAACTCAACAATAAGAAAACAAACAACCCGCCTCAAAAATGGGCAAAGGAATAAATATTTCTCCAAAAAAACCATACAAATGGCCAAAAAGAGCATGAAAAGACATCAGCAATCAAATCAAACCACAATATGATACCACCTCACACTCATTAGCATAGCTATCAAAACAAAACAAACCCCCAGAAAATAGCAAGTGTTGGCAAGGATGTGGAGAAATTGGAACACTTATGCGTTGTTAGTGGAAATGTAAAGTAATGCAAACTGTGGAAAAGAATATGGCGATTTCTAAAAAAAAAAAAAAATTAAACAGAATTACCATATGATCTAGCAATTCTGGGTATATAGCCAAAAGAATTGAAAGCAGGGTCTTGAAAAGATATTTATATATCATATTCACAGCAGCATATTCACAATAGCCAAATGGAAACAGCCTAAATGTCCATCAATGGATGAATAGATAAACAAAACATGGTATATACATACAATGGAATAATATTCTGCCTTAAAACAGAAGGAAATTCTGGGGTGCCTGGGTGGCTCAGTCAGCTAAACGTCCCACTCTTGATCTCGGCTCAGGTCGTGGTCTCATGGTTTGTGAGTTCAAGACCCACCCACATTGGGCTGCTTGGATTCTCTATCTCTGCCCATCCCCTGCTTGTGTGCTCTGCTCTCTCTCTTCAAATAAATAAATAAACTTAAAAGAAAAGAAGGAAATCTTGAAACATACTACAAGGTAAATAAAACTTGAGGATATTAGTCTAAATGAAATAAGCCAGACACAAAAAGATAAACACTATATGATTCCACTTATATGAGGTACCTAGAGTCGTCAAAATTGTAGAAACAGGAAGTAGAAGCATGGTTGCCAGAGGTTGGAGGGGAGGGCGAATGGGGAGTATAGTTTCAATTTTGCAAGATGCGAGAGTTCTGGAAGTTGGTTGCTCAACAATGTGAACATGCTTAACACTGAATGGTACGCTTAAAAATGGTTATGAGGTAAATGCTATGTTATGTATATTTTACCACAATTATAAACAAACCCTCCTGTGACACTCAGAGTCCCTTCTATAGCCTTCTTAAACCATGTGTGCTGTCGCCTTCCCAAATACTGTTCTTCTACATTTCTTCCTCACTGTTCCTAGGCTGCCCAGCCACTCCAGAGACAGACACATGCCTGGAATGCTCTTGCCTGGAATGCTCTTTCTCTAGAGAGCTATATGGCTCACTCCTTCACCTACTTCAGGTCTTCTCAATTGTCACCTTCTCAGTGAGCCTTACCTGGAACTCTTTATCTAAAATGTCAGCCCCTCCCTTCCCCTGCTTTGGTTGTTCCCACTCACCTCTACCTCCATCTAAAATTCCATGCATTTTACTTACTGTCTCATCTTGTTTTCTGTTTTCTCCAGTAGACTTCAAGTTGGGCAGGCATTCCCTGGAGGCAGGGATTATTGTCTGTTTTGTTTTGTTTTTTACTGTTGAATTCCCAGAGTTTAAAGCATGGTGTCATGCGTAGTAGGAACATCAAGGTTCTCCAGAGAAACGGAATATATAAAATCTATATATCTGCACCTCTATCCATATCTATACCTATACCTATACCATTATCTGTATACGTATCTAAGTCCATTGGGGTTGCTGCTATAACAAATTACTTAGACTGGGTGTCTTACAAACCACAGAAATTCATTTCTTACAGTTCTAGAGAAGACCAATGCTCCTACTCAAATACACTTAGGCAGAGAGAGAGAGCAAATTCTCTCTTACTCACCCTTTTTTTCTATTCAGGCCTTCCTTTGACTGGATGAGGCCCACCCGAATGAGGACTTTACTCAGTCCCCCAACACAGATATTAATCTCATCCTAAAACATCCTCACAGACAGATTCAGAATAATGTATAACTGAATATGGAGGCATCCTCTTGATGAGGGAGTATAAGGCAAGATGAGGGCAGAGGGTAAACTAACAACCCTCCCTCCCCCACCCCCAGGTGGGATACTGTGTGATATTCCTCAGGCACTCCTGGCTGCTCAAGAACAAAGGAAAGGACAGAAAACAAATGGTTAAACTGATAGCTGTCTCCATCAGTTTATAAATGTTTTAGTAAATTGCAAGAAAAAGGCAATCTTGTCAATAGCTTACTCTCTAGGAACTCCCTACTGTTTTAATGATAATGCTTTGTTAGAAGGAAAAACAACCTTAGCTTGACAATAGCTAGGCCTCTAGTAAACTATGAGTTTTCTTTAGCAGATGGAAACCCTTTAAGAAACTTCCTCTTGACTTTACCTCCCCCATACTCCATCGTATATAACCAGTCATTCTTCACAACCCAGTGCAGTTCTTCCTGCCCCCGGGTCCTGTCCCTGTGCTTTAATACAATCACCCCTTTGGCACCAAAGACGTCTCAAGAATTATTTCTTGGCCATCGGCTCTGGGACCCCATCACTCTAAAACCCCATCACCGTGACTCGGTCAAGCTGGCATAAAATGAACCATTCTGTGCCCAATAAATATTGGTTTATTAAATGAACCCTCATCTTCTGTGCTGACAGCTCATAGCCTGGAGCCTTCTTCAGATTCTGTGTCTCCCTCTCTCTCTCTCTGCCCCTCACCTGCTCACATTCTCTCTCGCTCTCTCTCTCTCTCTCTCTTAAAAATAAATAAACATTAAAAAAAAGAAGTGGGGGAGAAGTGAGGAGGTGGGGTGTGGCTTACAGGAGCCTGAGGAGGAAGCAACCAGCCCCATAGGTTGGCAGATCTCTTTAGAATATGAGGTGTTTGTGTTTGTTGTTGTCAACAATGCAACCTGGCAGGCGCCCCTCCTCTTCCATTTTGAAGGGCCTATATGACTACATTGGACCCACCCAGACAATTCAGGATAATTTCCTTATCCAAAGTTCTGTAAAATTAATACCATCTACAATGTCCTTTTTACTCTGTAATGTCACATACACAGGCCTAACACCACGGATTAGAGCATAGACATCTTTGGAGGAGGGGCATTATTTTATTTACCATAGAGACCTCAGATGAGAGCATCAGAAGAACCACCCCGCTGAGCCCAGTTCAAAAGCTGACCCAGGGCCACCTGGGTGGCTCACTCGGTTAAACATCCAACTTCCACTCATGTCATGATCTCACAGTCCATGAGTTCAAGCCATGTGTCAGGCTCTATGCTGACAGCTCAGAGCCTGGAGCCTACTTCAGATTCTGTGTGTGTGTGTGTCTCTCTCTCTGCCCCTCTCCTGCTCCCTCTCTCTCAAAAATTATAAACATTAAAAAATTTAAAAAAAAAGTTGACCCACAGAATTGTCAGCAAATAAAATGGGCAGTTTGCTAATGCAGCAAAAATGAACTGATACATCCTATATACAATAACGTCTGATCACTAAATCAACAACAACAAAAAAGTCTTTGGAATATGTACTTAAAATTCTTGTTCTTGTGCTCTTGGATTCCCGAGAGGTCCCTCAAACCTTGAAAATCCTCAGAGACAAAGTTCTTGGGGCTCAGAGTCCTGACCCAATCTTATTGCTGCAAAAGTCTCCCTGAAAATGGGAAATGGATGTTAAATCTTGAGAAACCAATGGATTCTCAAAGCATGTTATCAGTAAAATGTTGTAGCTGGCCCCAAGTGATCATTAAATATCTATCTATGCTCCATGCTTCTCTAAGTCACTTTTGGCTGCATGTTGAAAATCAGTTGTGGTGTCAGATGGGTCCCTTTAAGGCTGCCACTTGTCCTGCAGACAGTTGGGCACATTTCCCTACAGTATACAGCATCGGTGGAGGAGAAGGCTTTACTGTGAAAAGGCAAAAGCCACAAGACAGACTCCTACATGGTCTTCAATTTCTCATTAAATCCTGCCACAGTCAGGACAACCACTGGATGCAGAGTGGGCTCATTCCAGTGAAAGGACAACCACTGGATGCAGAGTGGGCTCATTCCAGTGAAAGGACAATACCAAGCAAATGCAACAGCTCATGGACTGCAAATGCCCCAGATTCAAAGCGCTTGGCATCCCCAGACAACTTCACTCAACATCCCAAATCCAGACCATTTGCCACCAATCTGTGCATGGCACAGGAGGGAGAGGAGTTGCTCCATTAGAATAGAACCCATGGCATCTCCACGAATGCCCTGGATCTGGCATAGCTTTCTTGAGATAGGAAAGGAGGGAGGACTGCCTGCCTTTCTGCTTGCTAGTTTTTCCTTTCCCCAATAAGGCTGCTTTCATACCCATTCTGTATCACATTGTAGCATTTGTTCCTACCTCTTATGTGGCAGATTTTAACCCTGCAGGATCCCACTTTAGCATGATAGTAGCTTTTTAAAAATATACAGATGCTGGTACCACCCAAGATCAACTAAATAGGCCCACACACTGGAATTTTTTATTTGCCATGGGCCTTGTTGCCACTGGTGGAAACCTGTGGACTCCTGCTCAGAGTAGCGTTTTTATAAAGTATAAAATGAAATGCATACAATTACAAAGGAACTCTCCCATAGCAGAAGAGAGAAATCAAAGTATTAAGAAAACAAGTTTGGGATGTAATAACATATTTGCTTCCATGTTAACACATTCAGCAAGATGTAGCGAGGGGTCTAATACCACAATAATTCCAAAACAGTAACAAGCACAAATTTTTTCTCCAGATTTTGCTCTCTACCAGTTCTCACCTTTATGATCTCTAATGCTTTTCCCAGACAAGAGTCCCTTTACATGGTTTCCCATGTTTGAAAAGAGTCTGTCTTCTCTAGTAATGGCAATAACTCGTTTTCCCATTTCTGGAATGAAAGTAGCTTAAGAACCATTGTTATGGCCTCCAGGAAGTCATTGGATTCCAAGGGCCCTATACTGGAATGACTACATGAGCAAATACCAGCTAAGATATTAGGTGGTAGCACCTTAAACTGATATCCTTCTCAGAGGCATTGACATTGTAACATGGAGTTATTTCTATGTATATTTAGAATGGAGATTATTTTTGCATTTTATGTAACACATCCCCACTAGAAGAGCTAAGATTACAAAAGCTGACAAAACCAATTGTTGGCAAGGATGTAAAGCAATTCGAACTCTCATACGTTGTTGGTTGGAATTCAAAATGGCACAGCCACGTTAGAAAATAGTTGGGCAGCTTTTTACACAGTTAAATGAAAACTTGCCATGGTGAAACATACCTACCTTATGATTTATATTCCCATGCCTAAGTAACAACTCAAGAGAAGTAAACACATGGGTTTACACAAAAACCTGTGTGGGAATGTTTACAGCAGCACAATTCATAAGAGCTAAAAATTGGAGACAACCCAATGTCAACCAACTAGTGAATGGATAGTATGGTATATCCTTATTATGGAGCAGTATTCAGCAGTAGAAATGAATGAACTGCCAATACAATACAGATAAGTCTCAAAAGCATTAGACACTAAGTGAACAAACTCAGACATAAAAGAGTATACACACTTTGAATCCATTTATCAGAAATTCTAGAAAAGGCAAAACTGTATAGACAGAAAACCAATCAGTGGTCAGTAAAGCCCTGGGCTCAGGGAAGGGGAAATGTCAGAACATTTTGGGGTAGTGGGAAAGTTCTATATCTTGATTGTGGAAGCACTTAAACTCTTTGTGAGAGTAGAGTTACATTTTACAAGGATAAGGGTGGAATCAGAGTAGAGGTGTTAATTCTGAAAACGGATAGGGGCGCCTGGGTGGCGCAGTCGGTTAAGCGTCCGACTTCAGCCAGGTCACGATCTCGCGGTCCGTGAGTTCGAACCCTGCATCAGGCTCTGGGCTGATGGCTCGGAGCCTGGAGCCTGTTTCCGATTCTGTGTCTCCCTCTCTCTCTGCCCCTCCCCCGTTCATGCTCTGTCTCTCTCTGTCCCAAAAATAAATAAACGTTGGGAAAAAAAATTAAAAAAAAAAATTGAAAACGGATAGAAAAAGTAGAGATAGGGTTTGGGACCCTAGGTGCTACTCAGGGGTCTTGGCTACTCAGAGTCCCCACCCGAATGAAGGGAAGAGACAATGGAGGGATTAGGTAGAACTCCACTTCTTCCCACGGATCAGATGACAAGATGTCTGTTCTGAGTAAGCCCTGGGTGTTACAATCCGAAAGGAGTGAGGAGGGAACTGTTCACCACAAGTCTAGAATTGGATTTCTCCATTGCTAAAGCCAATAGAGGTTGGGTCCAATTTAGTTTCATTAAAGAGTGCAGAGGAAGGTGACAGTTTTTGAGTTTGATTCTCACGGAACAAATTCATACAGATTCATATATGTGAGCACAAAATCATATTAATAGAGGGCTGTTAGGGAATATCCAAAGGAAAGGACAGCTCTCTCACTGAGAGAGGTGGTGGGAGAACACCTTGGCAGCAACAGGGCTCCTGGGGTTTTACCAGAGGCTGGTACTTCTCACCTGCTTTCTTAAAAGACTCACTTGCTTGGGCTTAGGGTCTTTTCAGGGAAGTGTACTTCGGTGGTCTGTCATGTAGCAAATGGAAAGTCAGCTTGAGGACCATGAGCAAATTTGCAAAGACTGTCATTTCCAAGCAGTCTGTTTTGAAGAGTGGCCTTGTCTATGAAAGGCAGCCAACAAGCCAACAGAAGATAACACTGTATTGCATCAATATAAATAAAGGCTCTCTTCTTATAAATACATGCCCTAAATACCGTGTGCAGCTCACCCAGGCTTGGGAGTTAGCAACTGCATGTTAAGGTAATGATTGAGAGTTTTGAATTGGGGAATAACCCTACCAACCCAAGATGTGTCTTTTCAGGGTAAACCGGAGAAATGGATGATTATGTTCACGTCAGCTTATTGTACGTATTTATTATTGCACCAGAACCATCTCCTTACATAATCGCTTGGCTTCCTAACAGTTGAGAAAGGCACTTACATGTATAAATATGAACTGTGACTGTAATGAGATTATAATGTTGAGGATCTTTAAAGATCAACCAATAGGAGTGGATTAAGAGTTTTTGAAATGTCTCAGGTTTCTCCCAGCTCAGGATCATCTATCTGGGTGGAGGGGGTCTTAGTTGGCTTGGGCCACCATAACAAAATACCATAGGCTGGGTGGCTTAAACAATGTATTTTCTCACAGTTCTCAAGTCTGGAAGTCTGAGATCAGGAAAGCCACATGGTTATGTTCGGGTGAGATTTCTCCTCCTGGCTTCAGGTTGCTGCCTTCTTGCCGTGTCCTCACAGGGCCTTTTGTCAGTGCTTGTGTATGGACAGAACAATCCTTCTTTCTTCCTCTTATAATCCTATTAGATCAGGACCAATTCTATTAGATCGGGACTCCACCTTTATGACCTTACTTAAACTTAATTACCTCCTAAAACCCTATCTCTAAATACAGTCATATTAGGAGTTAGGGCTTCAACTTATGCATTTGAGACACAAATGGGACACGAGTGGGACACACTTCGCTCGTAGCAAAGAATACACAGTCCATCCTCACCTCAACATGGAACTTTAAATGTAACCACCATTGAACTTGTAAAGCATGAAGCAGTAGCAACTGGTAAGGGGGGTGGAATCTACAGCTCAGAAAGAGAAGGGCTAGAGTAGTACTCAAAAAAGACTTTCTAAAGTTAGCACTCTCTTGTGACCATCAAGCCTAACTGCAGGTTTTCTAAACCCTGAATCCAATCTGGTACTTCCTTGCTCAATGGCTTCCAATTGCTCTCAAGAAAATGTCCAGAAAAGGGCTAGTATCCAAAATCTATAAAGAGCTCACCAAACTCCACACCCGAAAAACAAATCATCCAGTGAAGAAATGGGCAGAAAACATGAATAGACACTTCTCTAAAGAAGACATCCGGATGGCCAACAGGCACATGAAAAGATGTTCAACGTCGCTCCTCATCAGGGAAATACAAATCAAAACCACACTCAGATATCACCTCATGCCAGTCAGAGTGGCCCAAATGAATAAATCAGGAGACTATAGATGCTGGAGAGGATGTGGAGAAATGGGAACCCTCTTGCACTGTTGGTGGGAATGCAAACTGGTGCAGCTGCTCTGGAAAACAGTGTGGAGGTTCCTCAGAAAATTAAAAATAGACCTACCCTATGACCCAGCAATAGCACTGCTAGGAATTTACCCAAGGGATACAGGAGTACTGATGCATAGGGGCACTTGTACCCCAATGTTTATAGCAGCACTCTCAACAATAGCCAAATTATGGAAAGAGCCTAAATGTCCATCAACTGATGAATGGATAAAGAAATTGTGGTTTATATACACAATGGAGTACTACGTGGCAATGAGAAAGAACGAAATATGGCCCTTTGTAGCAACGTGGATGGAACTGGAGAGTGTTAATGCTAAGTGAAATCAGCCATACAGAGAAAGACAGATACCATATGGTATCACTCTTATGTGCATCCTGAGAAACTTAACAGAAACCCATGGGGGAGGGGAAGGAAAAAAAAAAAAAGAGGTTAGAGTGGGAGAGAGACAAAGCATAAGAGACTCTTAAAAACTGAGAACAAACTGAGAGTTGATGGGGGGTGGGAGGGAGGGGAGGGTGGGTGATGGGTATTGAGGAGGGCACCTTTTGGGATGAGCACTGGTGTTGTATGGAAACCAATTTGACAATAAATTTCATATATTGAAAAAAAAGAAAGAAAGAAAGAAAGAAAACGTCCAGAGGGGTGCCTGGGTGGCTCAGTCAGTTGAGTGTCCGGCTCTTGATTTCAGCTCAGGTCATGATCTCAGAGGTATAAAATTGAGCCCTGCATCAGGCTCTGCACTGAGAATGGAGCCTGCTTAGGATTCTCTCTCTCTCCCTCTCCCTCTGCCGTTCCCCTGCTCACACTCTCTCTTTCTAAAATAAAAAAGAAAGAAGGAAAGAAAGAAAGAAGAAAGAAAGAAAGAAAGAAAGAAAGAAAGAAAGAAAAAACATCCAGAAAGCAGATCCTCAATTCTACTTCTAAGCCTCTTCTCTTGCCAACCTCTGATGCAATCCTACTGAATTTCTTTCAGGATATGCTCCTCTACCTTCAAGCCTATGCCCATGCAGTTCCCTCTACCTGGAAGATTTACCCACCTAATACCTCATTCTCATGCCCTTACCTTCGGTTTATGCCTGCTACTCCCTCCCATCCTGAAGTCTCAGTTTAGAAGACACTTCCTTCAGAAAACTTCAGATTACCCCCACCAGAGCTGGTTATGTGGTTTTCATGTTTACTACATGCCATAGTAGAGAGAACAATACCATGAACTCCCTCTAACCTGTCACTCAACTTCATTCGATGATGGAATATCATCAAATATTCTATCAGTGTTTAAATTCCCTTAATTGTCTCATAAGTAATTTAAACAAGTTTATTTCTTTGAATCAATATTCAGAGTTCACATTTTGCAAAATAACACTTAGAGTTTTTCACTGAATTAATATCTATAATATGTATCGAGCGCTCATCCCTTGCTACATTGGTTGAATCACAGGGTATTGTCTGTACTTGCATACACCCCTGCCACACACCTGGGGTGCAAACTCACGGTTCACATTTATATTTGCAGAGCTAACTCCAGCCACAAACTACGACTGACTGGCGTTGTCCCCCCAGAACTAACTCACCCAAATGTATTGACAGACAGCCCAGATAGACCATCGGTGTGGTCATTGTCAGCACAAACTAGCTTCATTGTAGTGCCCTTCAAAGCTGGAAAACAGACCGTGAGCTTTAAAGGAAAAGAAGGGAAAGGCTGTGTGATGCTGCAGTCGACCAGCACAGCCTCTGAGGGCATCTCAGGCAGTTTATAATAAGCCAGATGAAATGTGTGAGTGCACCCTGTGAGACATACTGCACCAAAGGCTGGATCTAAGTTTAGGTGGATTCCAAGATCTTCCCTCTCCTAAGATCCCCTGAAAATAGCTTCTCTGTTACTGAGGAAATCTGTGCTGCTCCTGAGCACAAACATGCTTTGATTTGACTCCAACAGAAAAAGGCATTACTGCCTGCAAGAAAAAACAGGGCTCTTAGTGAGGGTAGGGAACACGGATGGGTAACGTGCGCGATCTGCAATTAACATTCCTTGCCTTTTAGAATATACGTAATGCTCCTCTACCCCCGTTTCTGTGTTTCGGGCTGAAAACACAGAGGACGGGGGCTTCACCATTGCAGTTTGGGGAGTGTTAGGAGGAGGGAGATACAAGCAGTGTTCCCAGTGCTGCTTTGTGACACAGAACGTGTCAGAGAGAGAAATGCTGGAAAACAGAGAGGAAATAGGGGAGGATTTATATTTCCATGCTGGCAGCTGATCACATTCAGTCTTATTCAGGAAGCTGCTTCAGTGCCTGTTGCCATGGGAACCAGACATGATTAAGTAGTTTATTGGATGCGACGTCCATGGACCAACATTCTGAAGCTGGGTCAGGTTTTGATCCTCACGTCAGGTGTTGTAAAGCTACCAGGGTGTTTTCTTCCCATACGTGTGTTTCTCATTTCATCACCCGTGATGTTTGGATTCACATCCAAAACATCTGAAATAAAATGGCCACGTGCACGAACCTAACATTCGTAACATTTTTGACTATTTGGTCAGGAATGAAATAAGTTGGCAAATTTGCCCAAAGAAGGCTGCGATTGTAAATTTTGGCTGTGTACATGCTGCATTCTGCATCATGATGTACAACACTCTGCGAGATCACCAAAGCCATCCCTGATTCGCGGTCTTCTCTTTCCTGACTGTGCTGGGTCAGAAAAACATTCATCACCATAGTGACTTCTTTGTAACCTTTCCAGATTCTTTACGTGCCTCTTTTTTTTTCAAAGCCAGCAGTTCTCTGGTGTGAGTCTGGCCAGTCATCTGGTCTCCCTACCCACCCAGGGAGGTGTAGCAACACGGATGTCCTCCTCACATCCTGCCCTCTTCCTTACTCACACGACACGCACGTGGATGGGCAGCTGACACTTAGATACTGTGTATCTGGGATTCTTTCCAGAAATACTCTGTAGCAGTCAGTGTGTAGAAATCGGCACACAGCAGACAGGAAGCAACAAGGTGAGAGCTGGGGCAATGCCGGCTAAAAGGCCTGCATGCAGATCTGGGCTTTGCTTCTAGAAGTTGGGTGAATTGCTTCCTTTCCCACACTGCTTCGTGATGACTGGAATGCACCGCCCAGATTCCTCTTCAGGCCAGAAGGACTTTCTCCCAGCTGCTGGAAGTGTTGTCAGCTGACAGCCCAATCTCTCTCCAGGAATCGCCTTCTCCTGAGAAGAGAAGAGCCGGCCCCCACAGGGCCCTGCTCCCTCCCTGGGCATCCCACAAACAAAGTCTGGTTTCTACAACCAGAGGGGAAGGTGGGGGTGGTGTGAGGGCCCCGCCCCTCATTCCCATTTACCTTATTCCAACTCAAGATACCTCTGAAGGGTCAGCCCGGCACCAGAGCTCCCTGTAGAGTTGGCCACAACCCTTGTTGAGATGTCTTTGCAGTCCAGCTTTTCCTGTGCTCAACCCTGCTTCTTCCTCTTCCCTTCCAAGTTGCTGCTCACAAAGACACCCCCTAACGAACGTGTACATGAATGTCCATCTCAGAATCTGCTTGTAGGATAAAAATCTGCAGCAACGCTAGACTTCCTTTGAGAAGTTCTCTCTCTTACTTTTGCAGTGCAGGTTTGGAATGATTTCTTTTATACTCAGCCTCGAGTTTAGGGCTTTTGGAAAAGTCCATCTGCTCCTCCACCTCCAGGCCACGCTGATGTCTGAATTAGGGCAATGAAGGCTTGAGAAAAGATCTGAGGAAGACTTCTGAAAATGAAGCTTCCCTAATTTTCCAGAAGATCCGCCAGAAGGGAGCTTCCGTGTCAACGGATATGAACAAGGAAGCATGTGGCCTTTGAGTTGCTGACAGGCATCTAAAGATGATGAGGGGCGCCTGGGCTGGCTCAATCAGGTAAGCATCCAACGTCAGCTCAGGTCATGATCTCGTGGTTCGTGAGTTCGAGCCCTGTGTCAGGCTGTGCGCTGACAGCTCAGAGCCTGGAGCCTGCTTCAGATTCTGTGTCTCCCTCTCTCTCTGCCCCTCCCTGCTCATGCTCTGTTTCTTTCTCTCTCTCAAAAATGAACCTTTAGGGGCGCCTGGGTGGCGCAGTCGGTTAAGCGTCGGACTTCAGCCAGGTCACGATCTCGCCGTCCGTGAGTTCGAGCCCCGCGTCAGGCTCTGGGCCGATGGCTCAGAGCCTGGAGCCTGTTTCGGATTCTGTGTCTCCCTCTCTCTCTGCCCCTCCCCCGTTCATGCTCTGTCTCTCTCTGTCCCAAAAATAAATAAATGTTGAAAAAAAAAATCTAAAAAAAAAAAAATGAACCTTTAAATAAATAAATAAATACATAAATAAATAAAAATAAAATGATAACGAGACATACGCTGAGATTATAGCCAGCATGGGGAAGTGGAGGCAAGAAATAATCACAAGATTAAAACCACTGGCTCAAACCACGTCTACACCAGTCACCAGGGCATTTCTCAACCTACAAACCAATTAATTCAGTCTATTGTCTGAGTCCATTTCAAGTTCCCCAACTGTAAAATGGCATCGATAACTGTAGAACCTTTTTCATGAGGACGTTTTGGAGAATAAATTATCAATGTACCCAGCACGTCGGAAGTGTCCCATGGATTTTAGAAATTCATATGGATTTCAAAACCCATAGCTAATTTACTTGATGGAAGCATGGGTTTTTCAAAGGTACAAGGGTCTTTACTGGACAATATCTGGGGCTTTCCTTCAACCTGTAGTTAGGCTTATTGCAGAGCTAAGATTTTCAATTTTTATGCAGTGGCATTTTTAAAAAAATTTTTTTATATATTTATTTATTTTTGAGAGAGAGACAGAGTGTGAGCAGGGAAGGAGCACAGAGAGAGGGAGACACAGAATCTGAAGCAGGTTCCAGGTTCTGACCTGTCAGAGCCCGACCCGGGACTCAAACTCAGGAACCTTGAGATCATGGCCTGAGCCGAAGTCGGACGCTGAGCCAACTGAGCCACCCAGGTGCCCCCATTTTTTTTTTAATGTTTATTTATTTTGAGAGAGAGAGAAAGACAGACAGACAGAGTGCGAGCAGGAGAGGGGCAGAGAGAGAGAGGGAGACACAGAGTCCAAAGCAGGTTCCAGGCCCTGAGCTGTCAGCACAGAGCCCGACACGGGGCTGGAACCCACGAACCGCGAGATCATGACCTGAGTCGGATGCTTAACAGACATAGCCAGCTAGGTGCCCCTGCAGTGGCATTTTTAAACCTGAAATCTCCCGTGAAAACTGTGAATACATATACACATAATAATCCCCAAAATGTTTAGCACACTTGCTGTGTGCCAGGGACCATGCGTACCATTTCACTTTTATGTTATATGTGCATACTTGTGTTATGTACAAACTCACCGGCACCTCCCAACAACCTTGTGAGGTACACGCTATCATTGTCATTCGTAGTTTTGGGGGGAAACTTCTCGAATGCACTCCCAATAGTACAGAGAATGGTGGAATTTGATGAGTATGACTGTTTACTCTGAATAATAGACACTGTGAATGCAGTTTGGGGGGGGTGGGTCACAAGAGTATAAAAAGCAGGAAATCGAATATATGTAGCAGAAATAGCATGAAGTAATAGTGCGCACACACATTCACACACAGTCGCACACACTTATTTCTGAGGTTTAGCTGGCTCTCCGTGTGGCTGAGAACAGTTATTGAGGAATGCAGCCACTCAGTCACAGATCTCTTTCATATTCCAAACAGGCCTGAAAAAAGCCATCTGAAAGGGGGAAAGGGAAGGGAAAGCAGATTAAGGAAAGGAAGGAATGCAACCTTATATAGAGATGTGGAGTTTTATATTCACCGGGGAAAGATAACTATGCCAATTATAGGGTATGTAGGAAGATGTTTAATTTCCTCATTTTGGTTTAGACTAAGGATTTACGTCTCTCTTTGGGAGACTGTGCATGTGTTGTGTGTGTATGACACACACACACACAAAATAAGTCGTTTTAGCATCCTGAGGGGCAATGAGAGAATAAAGGGTTTTCTCTGTAACCAGACTGGCAGGGAGACTTGGAGTTCAGAGTCAGGACTTAGGGACCCACGTCCCTGTTGGACTCTTGGAAGAGATTTGGAACACTGATACCTTCAAGAACCATCCTGACACCCATGTCCCCAACGTGTTGACCCAGACCAAATAAATCAGCCTTGAGGCCATGAAACACTCAGAGAGGGACACCTGATGAGGACCCAAGACAAAGTCATATGGGCAGGGGCTGGGTTTGAATGAGCGAAAGAGCTCTGTGTGGCAGTGAAAGAGACTCTTTCACAGACGGTAAAAGATGAGTTGGTGAGGGCAGATTTCAGAACTGGGGTGTGCCAACAGGAAGTCTCAGTGAATAACTGAACTGTTTGGAAAGTTTTCCCTTGAACTAGAGAAAACTTCGTGCCCAGGCTCATCTGAACTCCTATCTTTCCCCTCCTATGTGATCTGAGTTTTCCTCCACAGTATGGTGAAATCTGACCCAATGGCATACCTTGTGAGCTGTGACAATCAGGGGGCACAGGACCTGGGGAGACCTGCATCCAAAGCAGAAAAGGGGAAGGGGAGGGCCTCTTAAGACTGGGGGGTTAATGGGGTCCATAATGGATATCGGGAACCTCTTGTGTCCCAAAAGAATGTGCTGGGGGCACCTGAGTGGCTCAGTCGGTTGAGAGTCCACTCTTGATTTAGGCTCAGGTCATGATCCTAGGGTCTTGAGATTGAGACCTGCTTGGAGCCTGCATGAGATTCTCTTTCTCTCCCCCTACCACTTCTTCTCTCTCTCTAAAAAAAAAAAAAAAAAAAAAAAAAAGGATGGTGCTGGCCCTCAAAGGGTCCAGAAAACCGACCCTTGAGTTACAATAAGCTTTTCTCCTTAGCAGAGTAATCAAAATGCATTCCAAACATTTCTCTACAGAATTGAAAATATTTGTTCAACATTTCCTGTGGTAGAAATGTGAGATCATGTTAAAGACTGATCAAAGAAGTTGTGGGAGCCATGTTTTTCTTAAAGAGAGACATTCAGCACCAGTGGACCTCATGTTACCGTGTGCAGAGGATCCTTTATGCAAGGACCCCGGGTCCACGAAACACAAGCACATTTTAGCAAGAAAAGAGAGTGGTGTACGATGGGAAGCCAAGAGCTCCAGCTTCAACCCACCACCAGCCAGCAAGGGTAACCTCCGGCACATCCCCTCAGCCTCTTGGAGCTTCAGGCTTCTCTTGTTCAAAATGAGAGCGTTGCAAAATCTGCCATTAGAGATTCATTCTTTTGGCCTAAAGTGTTTCCTCCTGCTAAAATATATGTACCCCTGAGAGTGTGGTCAAAAACCATAACCAGGTATTTATGCTAAAGCGAATTTATTCAAGAACAGGCTTTAAAAAAACTGTTTTTAATGTTTATTTTTGAGAGAGGGGGAGAGTGAGCAGAGGGGGGCAGAGAGAGAGAGGGAGAGAGAGAGAAAATGTGAGGCAGGCTCAGCGCTGTCAGCGTAAAGCCCAACATGAGGCTCAAACCCACAAACTGTGAGAACACGAGCTGAGCTGAAGCTGGATACTCACCCCACTGAGTCACCCAGGTGCCCAAGAAACAGGCTTTGATGGAGGAGAAGGGAGACGTGGAGGAGGTCACTAAGTTGGAGAAAAAGTACCAACGGGGGAGGCCGGAGAGGCCAGCATGCGGTTTTGATTGGACCTAATGAGCTAAGAGAAGCACAATGAGGAGTCTGGACATTGTTTCCGTGTCAGAGTGAGAGGGAAGTAGAAGGCAGACACATGGCACCACAGTTGAGTTTTACTAAATATCGGCTCTCTTGGTAAACAGCTGCTAGCTGTGCTGGTTAAAACCCCGGAGGGCAAAACTGGGGTCGTGATAGGACTGCCAGGTAGACCTCGGAGTGGGAGAATTAACTAATGCCTTTCTTTCAGATTTCCCCTCTGTAATGTATGTCTGGTGATCGTTTTCCAATTAAATCATTTATTGAGAATGTAGGGACGTTCTCCTCTGTTTTATCAACTCCAAGCTAAAAGATGAGTCAATGATTTAAAAAAAAAAAAAAAAAAAAAAGGCAGCATCAGAGGAGGTCAGCCCTCAAGTTCCTTCCTGAGATATTTGGGTTGCCTGCCTTGCCTTGCATCTAGAAAGTGGAGGTATTTGAAGAAGGCCCAGGCCCAGGCCCACAGGACCCAATGAAAGACGGGGAATGCGCCGTGCTCGGGGCTGACCAATTTGGCTGACTCATGGAGAGCAGAAAATGCACACTGTCGGTATTTATTGAGCAGTAAAAGGAGAGCTGTAAAACAAATAAACAAATAAAAATAAATAAGTCAATGAAGAGCTGTGTCTTGTAGCTGGTGGCATCTCCTAATTTCTTCCAGAAGCAAGGCAGACACTGAGGTAGTGATGAAGCCAGTGTCATTTTCTACCTACAAGTTAAGCTGGTTACCTCAGTGCCGGGCTCAGTACAAACAGCTCCCTTTAGAAGCAGCCAAGGAAACGGTCTTAACAAATACAGCATGCATGGATCGGTTAGGACAATCTCTTAATCCAATCATCTGATCCTTACAGTTCACCAAACAAAACAAAAATGCTTCACTTGATATCATTTAAAAATTTTAATTGGGTCCTGCATACCATAAGGATTGTAATAATTGGCAGAAGAAAATATAAAAGTGGCATTTTGGGGGGCACCTGGGAGGCTCAGTTTATTAAGTGACTGACTTGGGTCCCAGTCATGACCTCACAGTAAGTTTGAACCCGCATAGGGCAGTCTGCTGTCAGCAGGGGGCCGCTTCAGATCTTTCTTCTGTCTCCCTCTCCCTCTGCCCCTTCCCCGATTGTCTCTCTCTGTCAAAAACAAACAAACATTAAAAAAAAACTTTAAAAAAGTGGCATTTTTGTCACTAAAATAAGCTTTCTTCCTCATAGAAACAAATACGAACTGGGCACATTTCCTCTTCAGAGTTTCCTCAAAGAAAAATGAGCTTAGGATCTTTGACCCTTGAGTATCCGTCGACTCCTCTCTACAGGTAAAAATCTTTTTAACTGTCTGAAGATTGGCCAATACAAGCCTATTCCCTGGAAAATACATTTCTTCCCAGAGAATTTCATCCACGCACTCTTTTATGATTTATTTTGAAGCCCTTGAAACATTTTTGCTTCTTTGGGTGGGGGCTTGGGGAGGATGACCTGAATTCCCTTAACATAGGCTGAACTTTCCGGATCTGTAACTTGACCAAAGGGATTTATGGCTTTCATGAATGCTGGAAAGTAGGAGCTTCTGTGGGTTAAATTCCACTGATAACTTGCTGGTAATTTGTACCCAGCACCTAGTGATTTATTAACAAAACAGAAGGGGAGCTGTTTAAGGTGTTAGAGCAGGATTCAAATCCTGAGTCGGATGTAGCCAAGTAAATGACAACTCCCAGTTGCATAATTATTAGACCTGTTTCTGGCTCAGAGAGCATAACACAAAGTGGCTGTAGACTTAAAAGCGAGACATAGGACTTTGAAGGGTCTATTTCCTTAAGGTTAATAGTTTCTTTTTTTTTTTTTAATTTTTTTTAACGTTTTATTTATTTTTGAGACAGGGAGAGACAGAGCATGAACAGGGGAGGGTCAGAGAGAGGGAGACACAGAATCGGAAACAGGCTCCAGGCTCTGAGCTGTCAGCACAGAGCCCGACGCGGGGCTCAAACTCACGGACCGTGAGATCATGACCTGAGCCGAAGTCGGACACTTAACCGACTGAGCCACCCAGGCGCCCCAATGTTAATAGTTTCTATGAAGGTGAGAGTTTAAAGTGCCAGAAGCTCATCTGGAATTTCATTCACGCACTCATCCACAAGTGTTTAAGCCCAGTTCGAACCTTCTTTTCTTACTCCATTTCCCAAGACTTCAATCTTAGGGGCAGAAAAAAGAGAACAACAGTCAACTCCAATGAGAAACACAGGAAATGAGACTTGTGAGAAAATTCTTCCAGTCTCTGCATGTTAAGTTGAACGCAGCTGTGTGTCACTGAGGGCCAAGACCGCAGCAAAACAGGAACTGCTTAGTGAAACACTTTCCACTGAAGGGGTCTCAAGAATGTCCTTATTTTCGGTTTCAGATGCTGATTCACCTTATCAATGTTTAGATATGGATACTATTGGGTGTGGTTGGTCACATCCAGCAGGATCCCCAGAGAGGAGAGAATTCATTGTTTATGTTGCCTTTGGTTTGTTTCAAATCTAATAAGTTTCCTTAAAAGTTTCCCAGTATCATTCATGGAAAAATTGGGCTGACAGTATAACCATGGGAATAACTGTGATGATGGGGGCGGGGAAAAGGAGCCAAGAAGAGAATATAGAGGAAGAGAGAGGCTTACTTTAGATAGGATGGTCTGGGAGGCTTCTTCGAGTGGACAATAATTAAGTTAAGATCCAAAGGAGGAAAAGAAAGTGCTAGGATAAGAAGAGTATGGGAAGAGCTTTCATAAGAAGGTATAGCATGTGCAAAGGCCCTGAGGCTGGACAGGGCCAGTATAGTGAGCCTGAGAGACAGAGGTGTGAAATGACTTGGAGAGGTAGATAGAGGTACTATAGCAGCTTAGAGGGCACAGCAAGTTTATATTTAATTCTAAGTGTGGTAGAAATCCATTGAAGGATGTTACATAGATCATGGCACGATGTGATTTTTAAAATCAACCTATTGGGGCGCCTGGCTGGCTCAGGTGGTTAAGCATCCGGCTTCAGCTCAGGTCATGATCTCGCAGTCTGTGGGCTTGAGCCCCGCATCAGGCTCTGTGCTGACAGCTCTCTCTCTCTCTCTCACTTCTTCCACCACTCATGCTCTGTCTCTCTCTGTCTCTCAAAAATAAATAAATATTTTAAAAAACCATAAAACATTCAAATCAAATCAACCTATTTAATGTGTAGAGAATGGGTACGATAGGGCAAGGAGATTGGGTGGTAGTGGAGGTGGACAGGTTTGAAGTGGGCTTTGGAGATAAAATCAATAGCCATTCTGATGAACTGGATATAGAGAGTGAGGGAAAGGATGAATCAAGATACACTGAAGTTTCTCACCAGGAAGACTAAATAAGGGGTGGTACTGTTTACAAGGCAGGTTAGGATTAGGGTGTGGCAACAGATTTGGGAGGTGAGGAACTAAGAGCAGACACATTGTGATATCTGTGAAATTCTCTAATGGGAATATCAAGAAGGAAGTTGGATATAGGAGTCTTGAGTTCCAGGAAGAGATCACGGCTGGAGGTATTAATGTTGGCATTGTTGGTACCTACATGGTGTCAGAGCCGTGGGATGGATAAAGTTATGCAGAGAGACAAGAGAGAAAATTACCCAAGTTTAGAGGTTGGATGGTAGAAAAAGAAATTTCAGACATGGTGAACAAAAGGGATTTATGGCCAAAGAGTATTTCCAGAAACAGTGGGATGGTCAACTGGGTCAATGATGCTTAGAGATCAGTTAATACAAGAAACAGAAAAATATCCATCAGATTGGGCAACCAGGAGGTTCGTGTTAACCATGATGAAAGCAGGTTCGATGAAATGATGGGGGCAAAAGCCAGGCCAGACGGATTGGGGGAGGGGAAGAAGTTGAGACAGCATGTGGAGGGCATTCTTCCAAGAAACCTGGCTCTGATGAAAGTAGTTAAAAAGATCTTTGCTTCCATTCATGTTGTGCAAAAACAAAGCTCTAAGATTCTTTTCATATTAGTCTGGTTTTCCCTTCCTGTTTTGATTGCAAAGTCCTCTTTGCTTCAATTTTCAATTAGCACTAACTGGAAAATCACCTCCTTTCATCGCAGCATGAAACCTGGACATTATTGTCCTGTGAAGTAACTACTAATTATGTCAGCAAAAGTAAACTTCCTAAAAGATTGTGTCTTTGCTGAATAAAGATATCATTCAGGCAGGCCTGATTTCTTGTTAGAAGCTGAAAATATTTATCTTCATAAAACCAAATAGTTATTCAGGAGAAATAGTCTCCTTTATGGATCAGCCAAGAAATTGAAAATGACCTTTAAGGGCAGGGACAGTTTGTCTCCCATTGTTAATACGATAATAACTTTGGAGGAGGAGAAATTGGCCTGTCATGCTCCCTTCTGTTTCACTTCTTATCTTCCACAAGATGTGTCAGGGACTATTAGCCCTCAAGACTCTCTACCCCATTTCCAGCTCCCACATGAAGACTATTGCTTGACTTCTCCTTAAAAGGCTCCTGGCTTCAATATTACATACATCCTTTGTGTCTTCTTTTCTTTTCCCAATCATCTTTTCCTTAGTTTAACTGAGCTCAGTTTCCAGGATGGCTCCCAATGATCTCTACCTCCTAGTATTTATTCATGTCCTTATGCAGTCCCCTCTTTCACTGAAAAGGGCCAATGTCTGTGACCAATAGGATATTACAGAAATGACAGAGGATGACTTCTGAGGCCAGGTCACAAAAAGCAACACTTTGCTGTCTTTTGGACAGCTTACTCTGGGAAAAGGCAGCCACCGTGTCAAAAGAACAGCAAACAATTCACTGAGAGGTCCTCAAGGAGAGGAACAAAAGATTCATGTCTATAACCAGGACTATGTGAGCGTGCCATCTCGGAAATGGATCTTCCAACCCAAGTCAAGCCTTCAGATGACGACAGCCCCAGACTACATCTTGCTACAGTTTCCCACAAGACCTGGAGCTAGAATCACCCAGCTAATGCCTATTGTTTTACAACACTAAGTTTTGACGTTATAAAGCAATAGATGACTAGTACATCACCAGCCCCTATCTGCTCCAGTCACTCAGCCGAGTGCAAATAGAGAAGCCATCTTGGACACCCGGTCAGTCTTTTAGCCAGCTCCAGCCCCAGCTGCCATGTCACTGCAACTGCATAAGAAACCTGGGCAAGATCCTCCCAGCTGAGCCCAGCCAGCCAAAAGAACTGAGGGAGATAATATAATGGCTGTTTTACAACACCGAATTGTGAAATGGTTTGTTCTGCAGCAAAAATAATTGGAACAATGAAAGAGGGAATTGATCAGAGAACACTAGGATGTGTTAATGCTGGTCATCAGTTTGTAATGAAGCCATTATCCAGCGGTGTGACCTCCTCCAGCTTGGCATCTCAGGTTCAGGAGTAGAGGGAATAAAGGGTAGGGTTATGCAAGATTAATATTTTGCTACATGGCATGAAGAGACAGAAAACATTCCAGGGGTGATAAAACGGGCATGTAATGAAACTGAATTTGATTTAAAAAGGAGAGAAGGAATCCAGAAAATGGAGGTGTGGTTCCTAAAGTCTTGTTGTCTAGGGCCAGTGGTACCCAAAGAATCAAGTTGTTAAAAAAACAACAACAACACTACAAAACAAAAAAAGACAAAGCTAATGCATTTTCTCTTCTGAACTCTTCGCCATCTCGGTTCATTCACACTTTTGTGTCTTCCACTGTAATTACTTAGGCACTGAGTTATTTCCAACTATGACATGGTGACATTTAATAGGGCAATGACCATCTCATTCTTTTGAACATCCTGGTAGTCTCCTGCCTTATGCTTTAATCAGGCCTTCAATAAAAGTTTGTGGTGCTGCTAGGCATTTAGTTTTTAAGAAGAAACATCAACATCCTCTTACTGTTAACATTTTTCTTGATCATGAAGCAGAGTGCTGGAAGCTGTCAAATCCACTAGAGGGGCACCTGGCTGGCTGAGTCAGTGGAGTCTGTGACTCTTGATCTCGGGGTTGTGAGTTTGAGCCCCACATTGGGTGTGGAGCCTACTTAAAACAAAAAACAAAAAACAAAACAAACAAACAAAAAACACTGGAAATATGCTTCCTATCACTGTCTTTGGTCACTTTGATTACTTCTTTTGGTCAGGTCAACCTCCTCATTCTTGGGGTAGCTCTTGACTTTGGTGAGGCTTCCAATGGCATATATTTCAGACTTGGATATTAGGTACACCACTTAATAATGAAAATGCTTATTCTTCAGGGAGGTAGGGTAAGGCAGGATGTTTTGTTTTGTTTTGTTTTGTTTTGTTTTCAATATGAGCCTTTGGCAGGGCATCCAGCTGGCAACAAAGTGACATTTAAGACATTATAGAAAGGACCTAGGAGATGAGTGCCCCTAAGCTTATCAAGTGGATGGTTTCTACTAGATGGTCAAGAGTAAGGTGATTTATTTTCAGAAAGCAGGTACATGCTATTAAGAGAATCAATAGGACAAAAGTTTATTCTCTTGACTTGTACACCTGCTATTTTGAAGGTATTCTACTTGGAGAACAAAATGTGAGACTCATTGTCTGGGATTTCCATAAAAGCAGTCTCAGTGCCTGCTGATAAGTTACAAACTCTACAACAACCACTCCCAGACCATTAAAACAGGACTGAACCCATCCTGTCTGACAAGTAGCTGATATTTCACAAAACAAAAGTGAGAAAAGTAAATGCAAATAGAGCCCAAGATTGCAACCCATGACTGTGTTGACTGGGCATAGAATATGAAATACCCCTATGTCTACAGCGTTGGGTTTTTAATCTCACTTAATACCCAGAAACCCTCAACATATTTCAAGCAGAGACAATCAAATGGAGACACCAACTTTCATTTCCCTAAAAAAAGAAAAATACAAAGGTTATTTATTACATACTTTGAAAAAAAATTGTTGTTTTAAAATACTTTTTAACATCTTAATCTTTTTTGAGAGAGAGACAGACAGACAGGAACAGAGAGTGAATGGGGTGGGGGGTGGGGGCAAAGAAGGAGACACAGAATCCAAAACAGGCTCCAGGCTCTGAGCTGTCAGCACAGAGCCCAACACGGGGCTTGAACCCGTGAACTGTGAGATCATGACTTCAGCCAAAGTTGGACACTTAACCCACTGAGCCACCCAGGCACCCCTGAAAAATTTTTTTAGATGACTTAATATCTTGAAAAGCAAAGCAGCTATAATTCTATAATCTCATTGTATCAAATAAATATGTAGGCTATTATATGAATTTAACATTAAACATACAAGTCTTTTTTCTGTCATTTAAAAAACACCTTAAAGGGCGCCTCGGTGACTCAGTCGGTTAAGTGTCAGACCTCAGCTTTGGAAGGTAAAAATCTTTAGTAAGTAAAATAAATGTTAAAAGTTATGAACTAAGTGTTCAAATAAACTTTCACCTACCGATGGCAGTTTTAATACATCACCTTGCAATTGCTTAGACTCTCAGCTATGATTATGCATAGTTTATAAAAATAGCTATCCTTTTAGCACCTGAGACTGGAAATGGAAGGGGATTTTTCCTAAATAATCAAGTTGTATAGAATCTGTAAGCTCAAAAGGAAGATTTGCGTAGATGAAAACAACATGGTATAATTTAGTTCAGCCTAACTTCTACCTGACTTGGGGAATTTGTAGAATTTATCTCCGTATTTTTTTTTTCCCTTAGAGAGATCACCCAACCCACAGTTTCACAACATCTCTGGTGGGTTGTAAATATTATTGTCTCTACTTACTGGCTGTGGAAATAGCATAAGAAGCTTGGGGATTTATCAAAGGTCTTCACAAACTTGGGAAAAGCTAAGTGAATTTGGAACCAAAGATGTTGAAGATCATCTTGATGTGTGTCATTTACCTTCTATGCAAATACTTTCCCACTTTTGCTTTGCTTTCATGAGTCATTATGTAAAAGCAACTGCACAAAGGCGGGGTGTGGATTGTCAGCCAGCCTCTGCCGGCGGGGTGACCTGATTGATGGCAGGGGTGGCCAAGCCGTGCATGGCTGAGGGAATTCAATTCACCTGAGGCAGATCAAAGGCTCTAGAAGTTTAGTGAATACACCGCAAGGGAGCAGTGGCCCACTGGTCAGCTAGGGCTTATGGATATTTTGAGGTGGGTCATCGAATGGGCCTGTTTGCATTCAGCCAGGAGGTTGGGGGTCACTGTGGGGCCCTTTACCTAACTCAGGTTTCCATTGCTCAAGCCTATTGCCTAAAAGCAGCCTCTACAGGGGAGGCAATTTAAACCCAGGGTTGCAGGGGTGTCTGGGTGGCTCAGTCGGTTGAGTGTCTGACTTTGGCTCAGGTCATGATCTCATAGTTTGTGGGTTTGAGCCCCGCGTCCAGCTCTGTGCTGACATCTCAGAGCCTGGAGCCTGTTTCAGATTCTGTGTCTCCCTCTCTCTTTTTCCCTCCCCCACTCACACTGTCTCTCTCTCTCTCTCTCTCTCTCTCTCTCTTAAAAATAAAATAAACATTAAAAAAAATTTTTTGGGGGGCGCCTGAGTGGCGCAGTCGGTTAAGCGTCCGACTTCAGCCAGGTCACGATCTCGCGGTCCGGGAGTTCGAGCCCCGCGTCAGGCTCTGGGCTGATGGCTCAGAGCCTGGAGCCTGTTTCCGATTCTGTGTCTCCCTGTCTCTCTGCCCCTCCCCCGTTCATGCTCTGTCTCTCTCTGTCCCAAAAATAAATAAACGTTTGAAAAAAAAATTTTTTTTTAATAAATAAAAAAAAATTTTTTTTAAACCCAGGATTGCAGTATCAGGTCATGTGCAGGGACGAATGCCTTTGTTTAAGAGGCAACCCTATGATTTTAGGTGTCCATGTAATTTTTTCATGACTCGCATTGGCATCACCTTGAAAGCTAGTTGGTGTTCCACCATCTAGAGCTCCTGAAAATACCTGCTCTAACCCAAGAATGTTAGGTGAGAGAGGAATCACAAAAGGCTTACGAAATGACCTATTATTCCTTGAGTATTACTCCACTGTAGCTAGACTGTGTGAACCTCAGTGGTGATTTGAGGGTAAGTTAAAGTTTGAGAGGCACTGATCTGGGCCCTAGGTTCCAGGCCATCCCATTATTGTATTTAATTGCCTCAAATTATCCAAAGACCCATGACACCTCTCTCCGTCTCACTTCTGTTCTCTTCTGTTCTCTTCACCCTCCTTCTCCTTCTTAGTCTCTTTCTCTCTCGTCCTCCCTGCCTCCCTCTCTCCTTTTTCTTCCCCCTCTCTCATCTATAGAACATATGCTAGGAAAATAGAGACCTTCAATTCAAGCATTTCTATGCGTATTTGCAAAGCCAAATAACCCAGCCGACATGGAGCATAAATCTGTAAAGAAACTGAGACTGGGGCATGGAAAGGTAGTGGTTCTAGTTGTTTCTGCCGAGTTGGAGCCGCTCTCTCTTCAGCAGCAGAGCAAGGAAGGAAAAGGCAGGTGGACCATGGCAAAAGGGGGGTTTTGCCTCCCTCCTCTGCTAGCCTGAGATTGGTCACTGAGATGTCACCACTTAACTGAAGTTATTGAAGAAGAGGCAAGGGATCATGACTCTGTACCCTTTCTCCCTTGTTTTCTTTTGTTACTATTTTATTTTGAAATAATTTCAATCTTAAAGAAAATTGCAAAAAAATAATGCAAAGAACTTCTGTATATTCTTTATCTGGATTCACTTTTTTTTTTTTTTTAAAGTAAACTCTATGCCCAACATGCAACTTGAACTCACAACCCCAAGATTAAGAATCACATGCTTTACTGACTGAGCCAGCCGGGTGCCCCCAGATTCACCGTTTTCAACATTTTACTATATTTGCCCTGCTCCCTCTCATTCTCTCTGTACACGCACACACACACACGCACACACACACACACGTGAATTATTATCTCAGTAGGCTGTATCCATTATGCCCCTTACTCTTATCCCCATGTTTTAATGTGGAGCAGACAAGGATCATACCATATTTTCGCAAACTTGTGATTTGAATTTTATGATTTGGGAGATTATCCTGATTGTTTAGTAGGAAAAAAGAAATTCAAAGTTCTCAACATTAAAAAGCTTGCCTTGTCCATGAATTCCACTCTTAGATTAATTAGGCTTTTGTTTTGTTTTTCCTCTATGCCTGTTTACATACTCTATCATCCTTGAGAACAAATAGCCACGTTGAAGCTGTCTTTCTAATCATTTTTATATGTATTTTTTTGATATGTCTGTAGGGAAAACCAGCAAGAGCTAACCACATTTTGCGTTTGAGTGTGTGTGGGTTTTTTTTTCCAGCTTATTGAGATAACTGGCATACAACATTGTATACCTTTAAGGTATACACATTGTTGATTTGATACACTTCTATATTGCAAAATGATTGTCACCATAGCATTAGCTAAAACCTCCATCCTATCACATAATTACTATTCCTTTTTTGTGGTCAGATCTACTCTCTTAAAAACTTTTTTCTCAACATTTATTTATTTTTGAGAGAGAGCGGGAGCGGGAGAGGGGCAGAGAGAGAGGGAGACACGGAATCCGAAGCAGGCTCCAGGTCCTGAGCTGTCAGCACAGAACCAACATGGGGCTTGAACTCACTAACCATGAGATCATGACCTAAGCTGAAATCAGACGCTTAACCGACTGAGCCACCCAGGCACCCCACTCTCTTAACTTTCAAGTACACAATACAGTGTTATCAGTTTTAATCACCATGCTGTACATTAGGTCCCCATGTACATCAGATCTCAGAACTGGGAGTATGTTCCCTTTGACTAATATTTCCCCATCTCCCACATCCCCCAGCCCCTGGCAAACACCACTCAATTCTGTTTCTCTACTCCTAATACTTTAGTGTGTATTTCCTAAAAACAAGAATATTCTCTTACGAAATTAAAGTATAAGTTATCAAATTCAGAAATTCAACATTGATAGAATACTATTATCTAATCTATAGTCCATATTCCAGTTTTATTAATTGTCCCCAAATGTCCTTTATAGAAATTTTTTTTCTGGAACAGGATACAGCCCGGGAGCACATGTTATGTTAGATGGTCATGTCTCTGTAGCATTGTTTAATTTGGAACAGTTCCTCAGCTTTTAGACAAAGAAAGATGGGGTGACATTTTAGAACAGTATAGACCAATCATTACTTTTACATTATTAGACTCAGATTATACATTTTTGGCTTGAATACTCCACATGCTATTATGCCCTTCTGCCTGTGTTTATTCTAAATGACAATCGGGAAGTTTTAGAAAGCTCACACAAGAGATGTTTTAACAACTTTGAGTCTAAGGTTTCAGTATAAAAATTTCAGATTCTCCATATCAATACTCCTTTCCCTGTAGGCTAAAATATTTTCCATGCCCAGGTTGGAACAACCAGAAAGTTCTGTGCAATAGTGGAAATGGTCTGCCTTTTAGATATCAGCATGGACTTGGGAAATGCAGAAAACTTGTGGGGCCAGACTCTTAACAGACATGACTCGGCAAGGCCATGGCCAGGCACTGGCCTCTTAGGAGGTGTCTTGGGGAAGGGAATATGAAGATTAATCAGAAAGGGTAGGCCCTGGTAGTAGTTAATATTCTTCAGGCTACTAATAACAAAAACCTGACTCTTCTTATCTTGTAAGAAAGGGAATATATTGGACTATACTAACGAATATATTAGAGCCTCACTACTTAAAAGTGTGGTCCCTGCACCAAGAGCATCACCATCACCCGGGAGCTCGTCAGAACTGCAGAGCCTCAAGCCCCACCTTGGAACCACTAAATGGCAGTCTGCCGTTTAACAGGATACCCAGGTGATTCACCTGCGTGTTCACTGACATGGGTGGGGCAGGGGTCTCAAGGAGATGGAAATAGCTGCAAACCAAGTGCTAAGAGGCAAGAGCCAGGGCAATTCTGGAGCTGTAGGGGCCACATGACTCTCCTGTTGGAGTTCACTGTCAGGAAGACTCCTCAAAGTCACGGAGATGAAAAGCACAGCATAGGGAATATAGTCAATGATATTGCAATGATGTCGTATGGCGACAGATGGTGACTACACTTGTCGTGGTGAGCAGTAATATACAGAGAGCTGTGAAATCGTTATGTTGTACACCTGAAACTAATATAACATTGTATGTCAACTACACTTCAATAATACGGGTTTTTTTTTTTAAAAAAAAAAAAAAAAAAAAGACTCAGCCCAAGTACTCCCTAGCTCTGGTCTCTGTGTTCAAAACTCCCAGTGCCCAGTGAAGTAGTTTCTGTTGATAGCCTAACCATGGTCCTCAGCTTCTCCCAGAGATCACCTGCACACCATTCCCCAATGTTCATGGCTTCCAGTGCCTTCTCTTTGTCCAGAGGTGTTCTCTGGCCACCTGCCTCAAGTGCGGCAAGCCAGCAGGTATGCAAAGCTCATGCTCCCAGAAGCAGCCCTCAGAATGAGAGATGGGATAAATGAGAGTCATGAGGCTGGGGATAAAAGCCTCAGCCTCCTCACCCCTCAGCAGGACAGGGTGGTCTTCTACACAGCCTCTGTGCACCCCAGGAGGATTGAGCCCTGGTTGCCCACAGCGGTCACTCCCTCTCGTGTAATGGGCTGGAGACATGTTCTACTGGCCCTTGAGAGTGAATTGTTAAATTTTCAGAAATGTGGCAAGCTTAGAACCATGATTAAAATAAATTATATTAAAAACAAAGGTAATACATACTCAAACTCACTTCCTAATTGCTTTTGAGGTTATTTACACCTATTATATTTGTATGACGGAAATGCTGTATAAGGGCATGCAATTGTGCATTTCATCCCAGCTCAACATTCAGTGATGTTAAGTTGGTAGGTGAAAATGGCCATGGTGGGGGTATTGATACTATGGAAATTGGCAGAAGCTGTAAATTAGATTTTTTTTTTTCCTTCTGGGGGATCAATACCATGAACTTACACATTCTTTACTGGCTCTTCTCCATTCCTTGTCCCCTTCCTCACTCCCTCTTAATACTTTCTGAGATCACTATGCAAACAAACTACTTGCATACAAATCTTGGTCCCAGAGTTTGCTTTTGGAGAAATGCAAACTCAAACAACAGGAGAGAGGGGCGCCTGGGTAGCTCAGTCAGTTAAGCGTCCAACTTCAGCTTAGGTCATGATCTCAAGCTTAGGTTCGTGAGCTCAAGACCCACATCCAGCTCTGTGCTCACAGCTCAGAGCCTGGAGCCTGCTTCGGATTCCGTGTCTCCCTCTCTCTCTGCCCCTCTCCCACTCCCACTCTGTCTTTTTCTCTCTCTCAAAAATAAAAATAAACATTAAAAATAATTTTAAGCAACAGGAGAGAAAAAATGTTTCCAAGCTGACACCGCTGCTCACGTCTGGATCAATTAGCTATAGCCAGGGAGGCTGGGTCTCTTAACACAAAGCTGTGGCCATGTATCCACCCTTACAGTTTCCAAGCAATGAAGAATCCTTGTGAGCCCTGTAGTCACTGCAAAGGAGGCCTGACAGAACTCTCAGCCTGGTGAAAATGTATTTCAAATGGGGCATTAAGGGGAAAAGGAGCTGATGTGGGCTTCATTAGAGAAAGGAACTGAATTCCCTACTCGACAAAGCTTGTGGGTGTTACGTGTATGGAATTCACGGGTTTTAGCACAGGTCAGCGGCTATCAGATTTTAGAAATTTTAATCCAACAAGGTCAATTTAAAATAAAATTCTGGATCTAGACATAGGATTGCCAGCTTTTAATATTGCCAAATAGAGCATTATGAAACATCTGCCTTTTACTAGCCATGTGACCTCAACCTCCTTATGCCTCAATTTCCACAGTATTATATGGTAGTAACAATCTACCATTGGTAAAAGAAAAAAAATATATAAAACAAACAAACTACTGTCATTTCAATTTTAATGCTATTTTAACCTTTAAAAAGTAGAATAAATAGTATTTATTACAGGATATCTTTTTGTGGGATAAATTCGGCTTCATGGAGAATTAATGACACTTCCTTTGGATTTCTCATTTCTCTTCTGACTAGTGAACGTGCCTCCAAGGAATCATTGCTTGGGGAAATCATTCTTCTGATCAGAGTTCCAATGGTGTTACAATATACAAAGAGACAGTCTCTGAAGTGAACAAACATAAAGAAGGAAATGAATGGTTTAATGGCAAGGATGCAGTGGAGATCACATGGTCCATATATCAGACATTGTTCCCTCTGCTTCCTTCTGTACATCTATCCTGCCTGTCTGTTCTTTCTACTGCCTTCCCCTGTTGACTCATCTTGGACTCGGCCTGAGTATTTACAACCTCCTGGCCTAAATGTACAGCACTTGCTGAGGACTTCCTCCTCAGTGTCTGTTATGGGATGAACTGTGTCCCACAAAAAGATGAGTTCAAGTACAACCCCCACATCTGTGAATGTGACCTTCTTTGGCAATGGGGTCTTTGCAGATAAAATCGAGATAGGATGAGGTCGTTAAGGTTGGTATGAATCCAATATAACCCGTGTCCTTAGAAAAAGAGGAGAAGAAACACAGACAGACACACAGGGGAGCATGCTGTGTGAGGACAGAGGCAGAGACGAGAATGAACCACCTACAAGTCCGCAATGTCGAGGATTGCTGGCAACACCAGAAGCTAAGAGAAAAACATGGAACAGATTCTCCTAGTGCCTTCAGAGACAGCATGGTTCTTCTGCTGGCTCTTCTCGCTTTCGGAACTGTGACAGAATAAATTTCTCTCGTTTTAAGTCACTAAGAGTGCGGTACTTTGTTACAGGAGTCCTAGGAAACTATTACAGTCTCCTAGCCGAAGTTGCTGAGAGAAGCCTCTCGGGTGTCTAACTCTGGTCCACTCAGAGGCCAGCTTTGCTTCCCAGCCTGAGTAACTCTGAGTGGGGCAGTTTGACCTACGTGTCTAATATAGGAAGGCTGGCAGTCTAGGACCCACTGGAGAAAGACCAGTGAGTGTGGCCAGTGGCTTGAAGACATACGGGGAAGCAGGACTCTTACCCTCAATCTTCATTGACTTGCAACTTGGCTTTTAGAAGGGGACAATGAACCCCAAAGTCTCTCATTTCTTCAGCCATAATGAGAAACTCTCAATATTTTATCATGGGAGAAAGGGAAGCTTTCCAGGGTTGAATACCAAGCGCTAAAATAATGCTGACCAATACTGTCTTATTTTGATAAAATACCTTAATTTCTCCATGCCAGGCATTCTTGCAAGATATGGTTCCAGAGGAGAAGAAACACAGCCTGATTAATGAACTAGCTGTTCCAAGGCACAAATATGCCAAACAAAATGGACTATTCATAAAATTATTAATCTGGGCCCTTTCTGGCACCAATAAGCAGGGTAGAGAGTCAAAAGAAAAAGAAGAAAAAAAGCTCACATCAACACCCAAAGATACCGTATGTGGTGTATTGTTTCTCTAATCAGATTGAAGCAGCTGAAATGGGAAAAATCTTTTTCTGGGGCTTTTTTGCCATTCTTGACATTCCTCCACATTGCACTGGGAAAATAGACCTCATGACATGCAGAGCCAAGTGATGAATCATTTGCCATAAATAAATAAATAAAACCTGAATTTGAGCCAAACCAGTAAATCCATTATCTTTCAATCTAGGAGCTGTGGTGTGTTGCTAAATATCCAACAACCAAGTCTCCAGAGGGAAAGGCTCTGGTGTGCAGCCCTTGCTGGCTTCATCTCCAGTCACCACCCTAAAGACAGTGAACTTGACGTTGGGAAGAGGTGTCTACAACTGCCTTGTGAGCTAGCGCCTGCATGCTATTGCTTAGGAGTTTATTTTAATAGTTGTACTTGACATCTGTAGAGAACCTAAAAAAAGATGTTTTCTTTACATGGGGTGTTTCACAGAAGAACTCCTTCACAGTTGACGTCCTTTTTTAATCCTTATACTTGATGAGGTCGATGCTATCTTAGGTTTATAGGCCATAAAATTGAAAGCCTCAGAGAATGAGGGGTTTAGATGAAGCCAGGTAGCAGAGCTGAACCAGGCAAGTTATTTAATCTCAATGCCCTTTGTTTCCTTGGCTGCAAAGTGGTTTAATAAGAGCATCTCAAAGATGGTGGGGAGAGTTTAATAAAATAATGCGTGTAAAATTCTTAGCACATTGCCTGGTATGCAGTTCTTCTCGATTTCAAATGCGATATTCATTGTAGAACATTAGAAAGTACCAATAGGCAAAAAAAGGAGAAAACTTAAAATATAATAATTCCCATTTAAAATATTATAACAACGTTGGTGCAGAATTCTGGTTATGGCTTCATACGACTTAGGAAGGGCAGGCTGAGCATATGAAATATTTTTTCAGTGATGACGTATCTGAACAACCGTTGAGTGCAATTCTGTTTGGTTCATCACGGGAGCTTAGGGCGCATACCGATGTATGCAAATTACTTTTTAAAATAAATTAGAGCCGGAATAATAATGTCGGTGTCACTGGAGTGTGCTATGATGTCCTCTCTGGAGTGGGAATCCTAAGGAAGGAGATGTAGCTGGGGCCACGGGCTGGGACATGGGGACACATGGTGGTTGTAAACTATACCCCCCATGAATGTTGCAAGAGAGATGGGGAGAGAACAGAGTCAGCTAAATTCATAGTTAGGGGGAGCTAATGTGTTTCTTCCAAGCCTGCTCATTGGTAAATGCTCTGTATGCTGTGTGCTATGTTGCAAAGGACAGCAAGGCCTGTCCTCTGAGGGGGGCAGCAGGCTGTGTGTACGTCAAGCTTACCATGGAGAGGAGGGGGAGCGGTGTTTTGCATGCCAAGGACATGCTATTTTTGGTAGGTGGCAGTTCTCTCTCTGAGTTGACTGAGGATTTTCAGTGGAAACATGAAGTGATACTTTTCTTTTGTTCCCCAAATTTTACATTCTCTTGTCTCGCTTTTGTTTCCTTTGTTACCGTAACTCAGTATTTAGAAGATGGGCTGGTAGTTTAGTGTGCTTGTGTATGAAAGAATCTTTCCTGTTGTTCTCAGGCATGATAAAAAAATTAACACATATTCACATCTAATATTTGAAAAACTGAAAAAAATGAAAAAAAAAAAGCAACAATGTCACATAGCCTCACTGCCTTTTTGTGCATTTCTTCAGCCTTTTAAAAAGTGTTATAGCCACTAGGAGGAATTTATCTAAGGGATACAGGAGTGCTGATTCATAGGGGCACATGCATCCCAATGTTTATAGCAGTGCTATCAACAATAGCCAAATTATGGGGGCGCCTGGGTGGCGCAGTCGGTTAAGCGTCCGACTTCAGCCAGGTCACGATCTCGCGGTCCGTGAGTTCCAGCCCCGCGTCGGGCTCTGGGCTGATGGCTCGGAGCCTGGAGCCTGTTTCCGATGCTGTGTCTCCCTCTCTCTCTGCCCCTCCCCCGTTCATGCTCTGTTTCTCTCTGTCCCAAAAATAAAAAAAAATAAAAAAAAAAATAGCCAAATTATGGAAAGAGCCCAAATGTCCATCAACTGATGAATGGATAAAGAAGATGTGGTTTATATATACAATGGAATACTACTTGGCAGTGAGAAAGAATGAAATTCTGTCATTTACAACGATGTAGATAGAACTGGAGGGTATTATGCTAAGTGAAATAAGTCAGGCAGAGAAAGACAGATATCATATGTTTTCACTCATATGTGGAATTTGAGAACCTTAACAGAAGACCATAGGGGAAGGGAGGGTAAAAAAATAGTTACAAACAGAGAGGGAGGGAGGCAAACCATAAGAGACTCTTAAATACAGAGAACAAACTGAGGGTGGGTGGGGGTCTGGGGGAGAGGGGAAAATGGGTGATGGACAATGAGGAGGGCACTTGTTGGGATGAGCACTGGGTGTTGTATGTAAGCGATGAATCACAGGAATCTACCTCCGAAGCCAAGAGCACACTGTATACACTGTATGTTAGCTAACTTGACAATAAATTATATTTTTTGAAAAAGTGCTATAGCAACATCTATCTCTGTAGATATACATATATCAACATATACTTCTCAAAAAGCGGGATATACTATGCACCTACCATTTGCTTTCTTTTACTTAAAAATAGACTGAACATCTTTCCAAGTCAGTTTGTAAGGAGTAATCACATTCTTTCACTTATGTATCACTTATATATCCATTACCATACTTCCAACTGAAGGGTGTTTACATTGATTTACTTTTTTTTTTTGAAAATTTTTAAATATTTATTTATTTTTGAGAGAGAGAGATACAGAGAGCGAGTGGGGGAGAGTCAGAGATGGGGGGGCGGGCACAGAATCCGAGGCAGGCTCCAGGCTCTCAGCTGTCAGCCCAGACCCCAATGTGGGGCTCAAACCCATGAACCAAGAGATCATGACCTGAGCCAAAGTCAAATGCTTAACAGACTGAGCCACCTAGGTGCCCCGATTTACTTTTTTTTTTTTTTAATGTTTATTTATTTTGAGAGAGAGAAAGAGAGAAAGAAAGAGCATGAGCGGGGGAGGGGTGGAGAGAGAGAGAGAAAGAGAGAGAGAGAGAGAGAGAGAGAGAGAGAGAATCCTAAGCAGGCTCCATGCTGTCAGCACAGAGCCCACATGGGGTTCAATCCCACAAACCATGAGATCATGACCTGAGATGAAATAAAGAGCCAGATGCTTAACCAACTGAGATACTCAAGTGCCCCTACATTGTTTTACTTTTTACTTTTGTTTTTCGTTTCTGTGTGTGTGTGTGTGTGTGTGTGTGTGTGTGTGTGTAGTTTTTTCTTTTTGGCAATTTCAAGCTATGCTACATGAATATTCTTGGTATATCTTTATGTGCCTGTATTAGTATTTTTGTAAATATATATTTCTAGAAGTACAATTTGTGGGTTGAAAGCTATGCACACTTAAATTATTCATAGCTATGATCCAAATATTCTCCAAAAAAGGGTTATCAAATGAATCTGATAAGGATTAATGTGCCAGAACACTCATTTCCTCACATCCTTCCAACAATGGGTATTACAAACCCTTATCACAGAAACAGGTAAGTTTCCATGATTTCCTCCTTATTAAGGATTCTTGGAAACTGAGGAGGTTGAAGGCCACAGAACTACAGATGGGATGGAACAGATTGCTCCATGGGCTGCTAGGAGAGGTCTTTGGACCTAGAGTCAAGGGGGCCATCCTGGGATCTGGGACTCACACTTGCCCTCAAACCTCAAGGACTAAAGCACTACACACAGTGTAGGCCTGTGGTGGCAGTAGGGTGGCATGGTAAGTTGGTAGGTGCCAGCATTTGGCTCAGGGCAGCATCTCTTGTACGAGAAACAGGATGGGGAGCTAATGTGTACTGGAAACAGGATAGGAGGAGTTTAGTGCTCAGTCCCGTGCCAAATTTTAGTAGTCCTGTGAGATTAAAGATCTGTGATTCTGAAATCCCTTTAAACTCTATTAAAGATTAGATGATCCTTTAGGTGACTGAGTCTAAGTACAAGATAGGGTGGGCTGGGCTTTAGAAGGCAATCTTTTATTTCCTCAGGCAACATAATTCATCAACGCTATCTTATAGGCCTTGTTCTAGGTACTGGGACTTCAAAATAGAAATAAGATAAGGTCGGGGCGCCTGGGTGGCGCAGTCGGTTGGGCGTCCGACTTCAGCTCAGGTCACGATCTCGCGTTCCGTGAGTTCGAGCCCCGCGTCGGGCTCTGGGCTGATGGCTCGGAGCCTGGAGCCTGTTTCCGATTCTGTGTCTCCCTCTCTCTCTCTGTCCCTCCCCCGTTCATGCTCTGTCTCTCTCTGTCCCAAAAATAAATAAACGTTGAAAAAAAAAAAAAAAAAAAGAAATAAGATAAGGTTCCTGACTCCAAGGAGTTTCTACTCTAGCTGGGGAGTGCAGAGGAGATTGAAAACCAGAAACCAGTACCTTCCCTGGAGTTCAATCCAGGCGTGAGGAACATTTGCTTATGTAAACTTCTCCCATATAAATTTTTGTCACACCCACAGAGGAAGAACTAAGCAGGGAGGAGGATGTTTGGAAGGATAATGCTTCCAAGATGAGTAGCAGATCACTCGATTGCTTCTTGGAGCTAATTTTACATTGGTTCAAGTAGGTGGGTGGGTGGCCAGTGAAGAAGGGTCTTGTAAGAGATTTTCTCAAACTTTTGTACACGTGAATCCCTGGAGTTGTTGTTAAAATGTAGGTTCTGAATCAGCAGGTCTGGGGTGAGGCCCGAGAACATTTCTAACAAGCTCCCAGTGAATGTCAATGCTCCTGGCTCAAGAATCACACTTTGAATGGCAAAGTTCTAGACTGAGGAGGCCCTGAATCCTTTAGTATGACTGGGAAGGAAAGAAGTGGCTTGAGTCAGAAATAAAGCTTGAGAGGTAGGTGGGAGATAGCTGAAGAATAGCTATCTAATTGTGGGGAGCCATTGGGACACTAAAAAGAGGAGTGATGAGTTGGGGAAGGTCGTGGAATCTAATTCAGAGAAGCAGACTATGGAGAATACATCTCCTGCTTCCTCCCTTTCTCCTCCGTCTAAGAATTGTTCTTCCTCTCCTCCTCCTTATCTTCCTCCCTTCTCATTATCATCATCATCATCTTGCACTGAGGCCATAAAAGTGGAGAATAACTTGAAGCAGGCAAAGGAGATTTCTAAAACTATAGATTCAACTTGGCCAATAGAACACAGACAACCTATGCCAGCAGTATTTACAAAGAGGTGAATAGATACCCTGGAGGGAATCTTGGTTTGGTTGAGTTTGACACACAGTGAAATCAGCACTATTGTGAAGACAAAAAAGAGATCTTTGGCTATTACAGGATTCTTAGGTCTCTGAATTCCTTAAAATTTCCAAGGTGAGTTTTTACCTATAAAACAATTTTGGGCTATTTGCCTTACACACTGGGTGTCTGCTTTGACTGTAATTCTACGATTTGAATAGCGAATTAGTGAGTCGACAGTGGCTTCTCTGGACTGTGATCTGATACCTGAAATAATTACTGATTTTACTGACAAGTTTTCTCAGACTCTGAGTCCATTTCCCTATAGAACTTTTCTGTAGTAAACTCTCTACCTGGAACTTCTCTCCCCAAACTCAGTAAAATCAACATCTGTACAACCAAATAGTTGAATTTATCAATGCTCAATTTCTGTAGTTGGCTGGGCAACACAATAATTCGGGAGACAATTTCCATTTCTGATGGTCTTTGGTTGACACACTATAAATTAGTCCTCTAACCATGAATCATAGATATGATGTTTGTATTAAATAAAGGAAGGCCACTTATTCAGATTAAACAACAAAAAATGCCTAGTAGTTTGTTAAATCTGGAGGAAAAAGATGGCCTCAAAATTCTAGCTTCCATCCCTTTCATAGGTCTTTAGAGTTTTCTTTCTTTCCTTTAGGAAACGATTTTGATTACTTTAATCTTTGATGGCTTAGCATTTTTATGTACAGTCACATTAATTGGTTGCATGGTGAAACTAATGAATCCCAAGTGGTTTGAATGATTCTTACCCTCTATACTCCTTGGGTTGGGACTTATAATTGCTTTTTTTTTTTTTTTTTTAAAGGAAAATGCAATAAGGAACACAGCCATAGCATGCACTTATTTCCATGAAAGGAAGACAAGGTTCTCTTGAGCCCCACTGGACTAGGATAATCCAGCTGGGCTGCCTTGGAATCCAAACTCAGAGGGCTATCTGGGCCAGGAAAGACAGAAGTTGTAGGATGAGGACAATGGATAAGTAGTAGGGAATGGTGGGGCCTGTGTCGGGCTGGGGTGTGCATTCAAAATTAAAAAAACCAAAAAACCAGTACTGTGTGAGCCATATATCCATGGCTGTAGGTCAGAATGTCATCTAACTAAATGTCAGTGTTGATAATCAGAGCAGTAATCCTGTAAGACAAGTGAGTGAGTGATGTGAGTGCAAGGAGAGGCCATACAATGGAACCCATAGCAACTGAATCCCTGCTTCTCCGGTGGGTATACACAACATTGCTCATCATTAAATACTGACTTCTAGAACTGATAAACTTACTTAATACTTTTTCCTAAAATTTTCAGTGATTTCTATAAGCGTGTTTATACCTGCTATGTGCCAAGCACTGTGCTGGGATATGAAGTTCAATAATACGTAATCCTGGCCCTCGAGAGCCTGATTACAGGAGGGCAGAATAGCACTGTCACAGATAAAAGCAATCAAGTGGAAGTTCTCACTCTCATTTTTGTTTTATAGGAAAAATAACAATGGTATGGTGTAAGCCAACAAGTCAAGAGTAAGACAAAGGGCAGAATCATTGCCTCTAATCTCCCCCATCTAAATCATTCACATAATAGATGCACCACTATTGCCAAGAACCTCTGCCTTCCTGACTTCAATCCCGGCTCTCTGGCGTGTTGCCAGCCTCGAGTGAGCAGCTGGGATTTTGAGGCTGCTGTGTGGTAGCAGTGCTGTTAGAGTCCTTTTGTTCAAAGTAAGGATATGCCCTGAAAACAACAGCTCATTCTGTGGACAGTCATCAGTATTTTCACTAAAATGATAAAATGATAGCCAGTCGACTGCTGAACAATTTGAGCAGTAAAGGGAATTCCCTTGGGGAATCCATTCTGATGCAGAATGCACAAGACCGAGAGGCATTTAGAAAGACAAAAAATAATGAGAAGAAGAGGCTAAAAACAAAATGGCTCAGTTCAGCGTTTTCTGAAATAACTTGTGCTTTTTAGTTTTATGAGGTCTTGTCTCCTAGAGTCCATAAGATAGATGCCTTCTAGAGTTGTAATCATGTTAAATTACGTTACATGTAGTAATTTTTCTTTAGACACTGTTTGATGATATCCAGTTTTACCAATGTACATTTACAAACGGTATTCTACTCTCCTAAATATGAAAATTAGAGCTAACTTTATATGGGGTTGGTAAATGACCCCAAATGGGGCCCACACATGACTTATTTATAGATGAAAAGCTACTTTAGTCAAAATTGAATTGAAGATGTCCTCAATTACTTATGAAAAATGGTTATTTATAATCAATGATATATACTCAAAATGTCAGATGGTGAGGGGTAGGTTTCAAGTTGAAGTCTGGCCCCTAAATCTAGAGCTTTTCCATCAATAGCATTACCTTAACCCAGCAAACGTGAGTTGGCTCCTTGGTGAGTCACAGAAGCTACACCGGTTGAGTTGATACACAAAGAAAAAAAACCTTTATTTGCAGCAAATAAGGAGATCACTTGGAATAGCTTGCAAAGCCATGACTCCCCGAGAGAGGGTGAATGGGTACCCTCTGTGTAGGATTATGATGAATATTTCCATAGGGAAGCCTTGTCATCAAATGTAGAGGCGGACATAAGGTCAAGCATGCGCCTTAAGGAAACATCATATACATACATTGTATGTTACGTAAATGAGGCTGGGGTTCATTCCTTGGGAGGAGATTTACCTTTAATGAGTTAAAGGTCATGGTAGATCGTTCCAGAGGTCACTCCATGGCCCATCTGTGCAGGCTGGAGCTGGGGTTTAGCTCAAAGGGTGCAGGTGGTCTGGGCCTGTGGGAGGTCTTGTCAAGGCAGTTGCTATCACCTGAGGGGTGGTTTTGAGTTTCACTGGCCTGAGATAAGAGGTAAGTTGAAAGAAGAGCTTAAGGGAAAATGCAAGACTATGGTTTGTGAGTACAAGCAAGTGGGCAGTAAAGGTCAGGTGTTGGGATCTAGCTGATGACATCACCACCTTTAAAAAAATTACAGTATAAAGTGAGATCATGTAGTGTTGATTTTAGATAATGAGGTACCATATTTCATTATGTAATCAAATAAGATGTTAATATTTTGTAATATTCAATATATATGGAGCTCTTCTGGAAATAATGAGTAAATCAATCTCATCAATGATGTTTTTAAAAAATAATAACATTCCACAGAAGTGGCAGGAGGAAAGAATGTTTTATATTCTACCTGAATGTCTCAATCAGAATGGGGCATATATGATGTAATCTAAAATATCTTGCACTATTAAAGAGTTTTTAAGCAAGGTTTTGTAATATGGCATCTCCAGGAGTACCTTCTTCCCCTGTGTGGGTCCAGGTTTTTCTGTCCTTATTCTTCTTCCAATCATCTAATGCTATTGGCTTGTTTTAGATCTTGTAGAAATTCCTCAACTTCCAGCCCACTGATGGCATCTTTCGAATCTATGTAATGCTTCTATAATTTCAACAGGATTTAGGGAAGGAACACAGACTGGGTCCATCAACTTGAACCATGAACATCGGCCAATAATAACTTGACTAAGTGGTGATCACAGGAAAACAAAGATCTATTACACACATTTAAAGGAAGCAAACTTGGGGTGAAGAAATCCATCGCTCAAGTATGACTAACAACAGAAAGAAATGATATAGACTCCAAGCTATTAAGAAATGTACAATAGCAGACTTCAGCAGATAATGGTACATAATTGGGAGGAAATTTTAAGTCTTTAAGAAATTTGGGATTAAAATGAGCACTATCAAAAAACCACTGCATCCTGTGCCTAACACAAAGCAGGCACTTGATAATTATTTATTAACTGAATGGGTGACATTGTCATTAGAGCCCTGGGATCTCATCCAAGCTCAAACATCAAATGTGGTCGTGAGCAATTTGATTTATAAAACTAGAAACTTTCTAAAGCTAGCGTTTATCCAGTACAAACGCTTTTTTTCAACCAACTTGCAAGACGGAGCTATGTCTTTAACTGCAAGAGTCCTTCAACATTCACTAAAAAGGTAGTTCTTTAATTGTCAGCACCTCACTTGATTTAAATGAAATCTGCTAACGTAATTTTGTATTAGAGGTTAACCAGAGGTTAACTTTGATGCCGGGCAGGTAACAGTTTAAGTTAGGTAAGTGGCAAATGCTGATTAATATTTCTGGGACCATCAAAGGAGAGAAAAAAACTTCACTTTTTTTTTTTTTCTTGTAGGGTCGATTTTTCAGAAAACAAAAAAGTACTACGTTTGTTGAGAGGGTCTTTCTTGCTTTAGGAAAAGTTCCTTTAAACTTTAATTTGCCTACAAATAACCTGGGGATCTCGTTAAACGCAAATTAGATGAGGGCTGAAAAGGTCCTGAGAATGCGAATTTGACAGCTCCCAGGTGACGCTGCTGGCTCTGTAATATAAACGCTCAAACATCTTAGGTCACCTAATTCTCGTTTTCAACTTTAAAGATTTGGTCCAAATGTGCTTGCTGTTTTGTAACGAAAGAAAGTTTCCAGAAAACCTTAGGCCTGCTAATTTCCATCACTTTTGAATGGCAAAAAATGCAACTCAGAACTGCGGTTCCGGCCTCCACATTCGGTCGTCCTAAGGCGGCTTCGGGAACCGACTAAGGAACGCGTCTAAGTCCCAAGCCCGGGTGTCTGCGCGGCATCCCGCCTCGGCTCGAGGTCTGCGGAAAACGCTCGCGGCGGGAACTCCGGGGATGCCCGGCCGCCCCCAGCCGCCGATTCCCTTTCCAGGAACGCGCGAGACCGCCCCCAGCGCGCGGCCGCCGATTGGCCAGGACGGCGCCGGCGTGACGTCACGCCCCGCCCCGCCCCGCCGCCCCTCCGGCCCCGCCCCGCGGGGTGGCCTGGCGGTTTGGTCTGGAGCAGCTGAAACCGGTTTGAGCGGATCCGCTTCCTGCCGCTCGGGCGCCGCCGCGGGCTGCCTGGGGGAGCGCTGGCGAGGCGCTGACGGCGGGCGCCGGGCATCTCGGCCCGCGGCCCTCGCTCTCGGGCGCAGCGGTAGCGGCGGCGACGGCGACGGCGCGGACCCGCGGACCTGGCAGGTGAGGCGGGCCGCCAGAGGCCTGGCCCGGCGCTCGGTACGGGGGCCGCGGCGGCAGCTCACGTGGCGGTGGAGCTGTCAGGGCGGCCCGGCCGGGGACGTGGCGGGGCGAGGGGTGGGCAGGGTGCCCCGGCGGGCACTGCCCACCCCCCTCCCGGGGGGTGGGGTGTGTGTGCAAACAGCGGCCTGGACGTTGGCGCCCGCACGTCGGTGGGCAGTTTCTGTTTATTCGACTTGTATTGTTTGCTGCCACGATTCCGCTGGCCTGCCTGGTGCTTAGTTCCCCTCTGAAAAATGTGTGAAGTCTCTTCCATGCAGCAGAAGGCATGGAGCGTAAGACCACCACGAGGAGACGAACTTAAGGAACGAAGAAACACAAATTGGCGCTGAAGTCGTTTGCGTACCCCTAACCCGCAGCGTGTCCCTCGCCGACCCCCTCTCGATCCGTCCATAAGTAATTCCCGGTGTTTTGGCGGCTGCTTGTTTTCTGAAATTGCCCAACCGCATAGTGGAAGGCATGCTTGTGTAATTCAGCTGTATTCCAAAAAAAACCCCAAAGTGCCTTGCTGTCCTGGGAAGAGGTTCCAGGAATAGACATCTGTGCTGTCCATGCAGTTTTGGGAGAGCTGCACCTTGTCGCCAAAGCTGTACTTTTCCCAGAGCTGTTCGGATTGCCTTGATGACTTCTGCGCCAAAGCCCCCCTCCTACCCCACTGCCTGCTTATAAAGGGAATCATGCGTGCATTCAGTCATGAATCGTAGAGAATTGTTTCATTTTGAGGCCGCCGGGCCGTGCCGTCTGATGCGGTGATAACGTAGAACAAGATCCAACCAAACAGGATGTTTCGACCTGATGATGTTTTCTTCATACTGTGCTGTGGGGCTCCCTGTGTGTCCCCAGCAGCTCCCCCCTCCGCTGCCCCTGCATGTGTCTCCATCTTGCTACATTTCTGACAGTTGTGACTTAGCTAAGAAGTGAATACAAGCTATCGGTCCTCTGTCAACTCCTGATGTTCTGGAGACGAGGAGTAAGTCAGGATGAAGCAAACAGGTCAACCTGCACATGGCCTCATCTGTTCTGGACTTAAGGACTAGGGAGAACCAGTATTCAGGACAAAGTAAGATTTAGGAAAAAGTTGTGTTCAGAAAAATAGTGACCACGAAAGAGGTCTTACAGCAGCAGAGTGGGTAAAATTTGATACTTACAGAATGTAGGTTGATGAATCAAATCCTTTTGTATGTAACTTCGCCAGGAAAAGTGTGTGGGTTATACGTGAAATAATACCAAGACCAAGTGAGATGGAAAACATTTGGAAGAGTTTTACTGCATTGTTTACAAAGTTGAACAAGGAATTAACCTGAGTGAAATCTCCAGAAACGCTTTCTTTTATAAAAGTCCATTCATGTCTGCATACATTTGATTAAAATATTGGCTCAACTGTACTGGGGTCAGAATAGTGGGGGGATCCTACGACAGGGTGAACAGAAATGAACTCTGAAAAACCTAGGCATTTCATATATTCCTTATGGCCAGTTATGAGGACCAGAGCTGCTGGCGTCTAAGAAAGAGCAAGACTTGGAAATGGCTTTTTTTTCTTTTTGAAGGAAAACAGAGATGTTCTTTTTGGCCAGGAAAACACACTTTAGCTAAAAATATCTATGACCTCAATTTAGCTCTAAACTAAATGTCCCTGTACCTTTGGTTTGCTTAACTATCCCTTTTGTTCCCCAAGCTGGTAAACCAGTAAGATCATGTGTTGGGATAGTTTATTTGACAAAAAGAATAGAGTAGAATTTATTTTGGCAGATAGTGTAAACTCTGAAATATTTCTTGAATGTAAATTGCAATCTCATATTTTACTAATTGCTTGTCTTTAAAAAACTATTAAAATAGTGTTAAATGCTACTCAAAATCTCAGATAAGAATACTGTTTTATATTTGTCTTCAAAAAGCGCAAAATGGAAGTTATATATAAAACAAATTGAGTTGGTTAAATAACATTTACAGTCAGCTCATACACATAAAAAGGACTAGGATTTTTCATCATGTTTTGTGTATGTCTGGAAGAGCTCCCCCCTCCAAGTTGGGGTGGTTTTTTGGTTTGGTTTGGTTTGGTTTAGGGTTTTTTGGCTTGTATGGAAGAAGAGTTGGTGAGTGTGTAAATTTTGTGTTCCATGACAGGACAGTATTTTACTTTGTCACTGTTTTGGTGGTAACTGGGTGTCAAAATTGTACATGCCAGTGCTGCACCAGAATTTTGGCCTCTGTCCACGATCAAGTAAACTGGTGTAGGAGCAGCTCCCCAGGCTTTTATTTGGTATGATATTAAATTGTGGGAGGAAGGGGAGTGGAAATTAAACCAGACTATAGGACTTTTGGCAATCCAAGCGGAAAATGATGCTTTGTTGATGTCCAGGGAGGTTTTTTTGGGTGGTATTTTTGTGGTTGTGTATATAGGTTTGTATAGTACCTTTACTGCAGCTGTTTACAGACAAGTTACTATGGCCACTCTTACAAGCAGCCTTAAGATTGAAAGTCAGTTTTAATGATCAGTTGAATTCTTTTATTAAATTTATTGTGTAAGTTCCCCATTTAATGCAGTAGAAATTTAGAGGTAATTTTGTACTCATTGTTGATTTTAATATATAGGAATAATTATATTTGATTTCCCTAAAATTGGCTGAAGTAGATATTTAAAAGTGATCAAAAATAGTTAAGTACCACCTATGTAATTATGTAGACGAGATGATGTAATCTTAGTTGAAAATTGTGACAGTAAACACTGGGTGAAAGTAACAATTCTAGGTAGAGATTGAGGTTGGTTATTCAGCAGTTTTGCTGGATGATGGGGCTTTTTGCTGTGTCTTTAAATTAATTCAGTTACGTAAAAGCCAAGCTCTTTTGCTAGCCTTGAGGTTTCTTTATATTACATGAATAATTAAATGTAAGAAGGCAGTGTTTCAGTCAACTAATTATTAGAAAAGGATTATTCCTACTCTTAGAGTTATACTCAGATTGATATGTCATGTTAAAGGAGAGCTAATAAGATGTTTGGATTGGTTGACGAGGGGGTAACAATGTAGAGCTATTTTTAGATTTAGAACATTCTTTGCTAGAACTGGATGTATATGCTTTAAATAGATCTTGTTTATTCTTAGACACAGAAAGTGGATTAAGGCATCTTAGAAATTATTTTGATCAAGGACAGGTTTTTCTCCAGTGCACGGTCTTGGGTTTTCTAGCTGAAATAGTAGAGTTATCAAATAGGGAATTCTGTATATAGGTGATATGACACCGACGGGTGGTCTTGCTTAATATACTTAACATTTGCGTCTTATAATTGATGAAAGTGGGATGATAAATAATACGTAGCTAACATTGAGCCTGGATTCTTGACCTTCATAGCAGCACCCAATAGATCAGCTTTCGCAAACTCAGCTATATTAATATTTGGAGCTGGGTAATGATTTGTGGAGAGCTCTTCCATGCACTGCATGTGTTTAGCAGCACTATTGGCCTCTACTGACTAGATGCCAGCAGTATTGCCCCTAGTGAGAACTGCTGCTCTAGATCCACCTTGACTTTGAAGTGTAGTTACTGGAGTAGCAGTGTTCATTAAATGCCCATCACATAGTTGTGCATGCGGTGGGGGGGGTAACAGAAAAATGAATAGCTGTGAAAATTACCTTATGATTTTTTAAATAATGTATAAATGCAAGTAACATTTATGCTGGTAAATTAATGAAATGATGCAGAGTAGAGCCATTGAAATTCTTTTAGGAACACATTGGTTCACAATGGTGAAATTCAGAGGGAGTTGGAGAAATTATGTGGAATATGATCTACCTTTGTGTAGAGTATGGGTTTTTTCTCTATATAAATTGTGTAACCCATTTTAGAATTGATATTGTATATATTTTTAAAAATCTATTTGTCATCTTCCCTCAGGTACTTAAATTAGGGGATAGTAAACAGACTGGTTTGGGTGGGGAAAACAACCAAGTAATTAAAAATCAACTAAAGAGAAAATGTGGATAGGACATCAAAGGCTTAGGGGTTTAGATTTCTATAAGTAATCAAGCTAATTTCAAGCCAGGGACATGAGGAAGAATATTCTAACTGACATAAATATATTATTGGGAAGACATTTAGAAGCCAAAACACAGGTTATAACGGATACTTAGGAGTTTGAATGAAGTTCAGACTGTAGACAGATAGGCATGGATGTAAGAATCAACAGGATTTGGTAATAGATTGCAGAGTCAACACTCTAAATTCCAGTCTATAGAACTAGAGTAATGACAGTCCTATGGTTAATACAAAGAAAATCTGAAAAGAATGATTTGTGGGGGAGGGTTGTGTTTCATTTGAAGTTATTAGTTACATTACTTAGAAGCAGAATCTCCCTCTTGTAGCAGAACATAACTAGTTTGTTTCAGTGAATGGTACTTAAGTTGTTCAGTTGTTTCCTTGTTATTAAAGTTGAAGCATTACCGAAGTAGAAATCTTTTCTTGAGCCAAGTTTTTTTCTATCTGTAGTTTTTTTGGGTTTTTTTGCTTTTTTTTTCTTCTTCATAACATGAGCCTTGTCTGGAAAGATAGGCTGAGTTCAGACCAGCTGCTTATCAGAAGAGAAAGTTTGTAACAAGAGAATCTTGAATCCTTAAAAAAAATGTTTGGACACACCTGTTTTGCAGTCTTTCTGGCCCATACACACAGACTAGGTTTTAACATTAGGCCCTAAAAATTGCTAGGTACTTCTTAAAAAGTCTTTATATGTAAGTTTACTGAAACCTTTTGCTCACAATTGAGATGTATTTTGGGTTTTTTGTTTGTTTTTAATTTGTTTCTTGGAGGTAGCTATCTAGAGCTAAGATTTTTATATACTGTAAATGACGTTTTCTCTTCTTCTTTCTAGCACAACATTCTAAAATAAATCCATCAGAATGACACCTTCTCAGGTCACCTTTGAAATAAGAGGAACTCTTTTACCAGGTATTGTAAAGTTTTATTTTAAAACAAAATTTTAAGTTAAATGAGCATTTTTCTTATCTGGAATGTCTTAAATATAGAGTTTGTTAATACAATGGGCCTAATTTTTAGATGAAGATACCTTTAGGGCTTGCCTGATGTCAGAAATGTGCTTGGAGTATAGTAAACTCATGAAAAAAACCCATACTTCCCCAAATAGTAAATATCTTAGTCTCATGTATTCCAAGAAAACTGTGAATGTATTTAATTTTCCATAGACAGTTGGACTATGATTTTTAAGTACTATGAAAATGAGGGAAGTTTTGCTAGTGCAAGAAGTTGGTGAAATAAAATTAGTTGGCTAAGATAACTTTGTTCCTTTTTTTTTTTTTTTTGGCTACTTGTATTTCTTGCTGTCTATTAAAGCAGTGTGAAATAATTTTAGTGTAAGCTAGCAAATCAAAACAGTATCATGCCTGGGATATGGATCTCCTTATTTGATATACTCTGGCTAAACTGACCATTTCTCAAATCTGTTAACATTCCTTCCCTCTTTTGGGGGCTTTTTCAGATTATTACCTCTGTCTGTATCTTTGACCTCCCTTCTCCCCTTTAACTCTCCCTACTCTAACCCCACATTTAGCTAGGTTAGGATCCCTGTGAAATTCAGAATTTTAGTACCTTTAAGATTTTATTTGAGGAGCGCCTGGGTGGCTCAGTTAGTCAAGCGTCCGATTTCGGTTCAGGTCATGATCTCACGATTCATGAGTTCGAGCCCCGCATCGGGCTCTGTGCTGGCAGCTCAGAGCCTGGAGCCTGCTTCAGATTCTGTGTCTCCTTCTCTCTCTGCCCCTCCCCCACTAGTGCTCTGTCTCTGTCTCTCAAAAATAAATAAATGTAAAAAAAAAGATTTTATTTGAGATCGATAGATTGTAACCACTGTGAAAATTTGACCTTGTGTTCATGCTGAGTGCCTGCACTTAACACAGTACCTGGCTCAGAGCTGGTGTAAAATATGTGTTCAAAGAATGAATGAGTGGTTCACTTGTGTATATCCAGTATCTTTGGTATAGCAGCCATCAGAGCAGTTGACAGAATGTGTGTTTGTCCAAGTTCAAGTCTTAGCCAAGAAGATCTGGTAAAGCTCCATCTCTGGGCAGGATTCTGCAGATTGAAGATTGCTAGTCAGCTGATAGGTTGGCTCCTTTGGGTCAGAAGCTCACCTCTAGTCCAGTTTGGAGCCTTCTCTATGGGTAGAAGACTGCAGAAGTGTATTGTACTCTCTCAGGGAATTGTTCACAGGCAGCTTAAACTAGGAGGAGGAGCTTGGCTCTACCAGGCAAATGGACCAAGCACAGAATTAGCCACAGAAGGGTCAGCTTGATGAGGGTCTCAATCTTAATGACTAGAGGAAAGATCGTGGTGGATGTGAATGTAGATGAATCTGTAGGTGCAAAAGAGAATATTTGTATTTAGCAACAGTGTTAATCTTTTCTTTTTGTATCAGGGAGGGTAGTGATAACCTAAGTTTACTGCAAAACAAAATCTGGTTACCCTAAAGGATTGGTAAGTATTTTGATGTGAAATCTCTATATGTAACCCCTCTGTGCTTGACAAACATGTATTTAGAACCCCGAAAACTCCTGAAGGACTATCGCACTTGAAACTTTAGTTAAGTTTTAGACAGTCCAAGCTTACAGAGTACTCACGCAGGTGGCTGAACCCAACTATAGTTCTTGTTTTACTAGAGTAGTGCCTAGAAGTTACTCAGAATGTGGAGGAGTTTGTCTTGAACTTTGTTCACTTGGGCTCAGTTCATCTTTTTCTTTTATGAATTTTAATTGTAGTAATTCAGAATGTATTGATACATAAGTCAAAGACTTCTTCATACTTCTATCCAAGAAGTTGTAGACTTTTACCGAATATACAAAATTCAGCAAATGTAGGCAATAGCTGTATTTTGGTTTGTCTGTTGATGATAAATGTTCAGGTAAAGCAGTAGTCATTATTTTAGTAAGGAAAATTAGATTTGTCACACTCTGAGTCTGTTTTGAGTAGTTTTTGTTATTGTTGTTACATCGCTGCTTTCCCATTGATCATTTTCTTGACGTTTAGTGTGCTAATAGCCACTGTTTGTTCCTGGAAAATACTGGTTACTATTTCTCTAGAATACTTAACATGCATTTAGTGTTTGCCTTTTTAAATTGGAAGCTGCCTTGAAGGTAGGAACTGATCACTCAGACTGATCACTCTGTCTTCTTGGTGCTTGTTATTGGCTCAGTTAAGGAGCTGAACAAACGAAGGATAGTTCATCCCTACACATCCCTCCTTTTCTTTGGCTTTGGTTCTGTAGAGGTAGGTCAAGTTAAGAACGCAGGGTCCAACACATGTCTCTGGTGAGGTTCCTCCATCTGCTAAAGGGGACTCTGTATCCAGGTGATCTAGTGCAACGGACTGTTCTTTTCTTCTTTAAACTGAAATTTGAAACTTTCTTACTTATCCCACTGTAACAGGTTGTTCTGTTTCTTTAGGAGAAGTTTTTGCCATATGTGGAAGCTGTGATGCTTTGGGAAATTGGAGTCCTCAAAATGCTGTGGCTCTTCTTCCAGAAAATGAGACAGGTGAAAGGTAAGCAGGAAGACAACAGTTGACAGAGTACTTGTGACATTCACATTATAAACTTAGGGGGTTTATAAGATACCTTCGTATAGTTTCCTCTTCTAGTTTTAATTTTTATCAGTTCTCACATGTGCCAAAGAGTGAGGTAGTTGTACAAGGTTGGTGGTAAACAAACAAGTTTCTCTGTTTCTCAATTTCTACCTCTCAACCGTTTTCAGCTTTTGGCTAGTTCTTTTGGTAGTGACTACCATTTTTCTAAATAACTGGCTTATATTGCTATTTCTTTCTTTTTTTTTTTTTTTTAACTTTTTTTAGGTATTACCTTTTGGCTCTCAGTACATATTCTTTTTTTTATATTTTTATTTTATTTTTTAATGTTTATTTTTGAGAGAGAGAGCAAGAGTGAGCACGAGCAGGGGAGGGGCAGAGAGAGTGAGTGAGAGAATCCCCAGCAGGTGCTGAGCTGTAAGCACAGAGCCTGACATGAGATCATGATCTGAACCGAAGTCAGATGCTTAATTGTCTGAGCCACCTAGGTGTCCCTCTCAGTACATGTTCTTGATAAAAGATCTTATTTTTGCTTTAGCCTATAAAATAATTTTCTGTAGCAGAGAGTGGAACAAGTATGTTAGCTAATGTACTGAAATGAATTCACAACCAATATTAAATACAACACTAAACTTAGCATGGGTGTATTGGTGCATTGCCCTAGAGAAAGGAGGGTCTGGGTACTGGTTTCAGTTCTGTAGTTAACTGTGATCTTGGGCAGATCTGATTTCTCTAAGCCTAGGTCACATCATCTACACAGTAAAGAATCATGAATGTCGATAAAGGTGGGACTTGTTCAGTTGGGGATATTTGGAAGGGTTATGGGTTGTCGAGATGTTATGTGTGGGAGGTAAGGAGATATGAAATCTTAAATAGTATACAAACACAATGGCCTAAGGGAGAAGCACCAGATTGTGTGATTATTAGGCTCAAATTCTGTTTTCCTGTCGAGCAGTGCTACTGAAAATGTGGCCTGTGGGCCAGTGCTAAAGAAAAAACTTTATTGTCAGTGCATTATGGGAGAAATACAGAAATTAAGAGCAAGCAATGTTTATAGCAATTTGACATTGCTGGGACATTCATGCATGTCACTGTGGATTCATCTCTGTTGTACTGGATACATAGACCAGAAGTATTGGTTGCAGGACAGGCAAGCAAACAAAAATTGGTCCTTCGCAGCAAATAGTTTGAGGAGCACCAATGGCGAAGCAAAGGAAAATAACAATACAGTATCATAATGTAAGCTAAGAAAAAGAAAAAACATCTATTAAACACTCTTCCGGGGCGCCTGGGTGGCGCAGTCGGTTAAGCGTCTGACTTCAGCCAGGTCACGATCTCGAGGTCCGTGAGTTCGAGCCCCGCATCAGGCTCTGGGCTGATGGCTCAGAGCCTGGAGCCTGTTTCCGATTCTGTGTCTCCCTCTCTCTCTGCCCCTCCCCCGTTCAAGCTCTGTCTCTCTCTGTCCCAAAAATAAATAAACGTTGAAAAAAAAAATAAAAAAAAAAAACACTCTTCCCTATTTGTCATTAGTGTAATACATTTTTCAGCCAATTCTCAGCTTTTTTTTTTTTTAATGTTTATTTTTGAGAGAGAGAGAGAAATAGTGCAAGTTGGGGAGGGGCAGAGAGGAAGACAGAATCCAAAGCAAGTGAAGTTTTATTGGTAAATACTGGGATCACAGAGGAATGAGATGTTCGTTCCTGTTTAGTGGCTGGTTTTTCCTCCAGTTTCAGATCAGCCATTCTGATCTGAAGTAAAACCTCATGTCTTTCTGAACTTGTTCCTAAAACACAACTCTGCTCTGGATGCTTGAGCTGCCCTGTCACCTGTCTTAAGTCCCTTTCCGCCAACCTGGCCAAAATTATGTGAACAGATAACACTTAACTACATAACTTCAAGGGACCAGCCACTTTTGCCTTACTGAAGTACACTGAAATGTAATTGATTCATATATGTAGATAAATAGTGTTTCACATGAAGGAAAGAAGATGATGATACAAGATGATAGAAAAGACATTTGCCTTGGACACCATTCTTGTATTTTAGAAGAGTGTTTGGTGTGCTCTGCATTTTTGTTTTTGTTTTTTTTAAGTAAGCTTCAGCCTAGCGTGGAGCCTAATGCAGGGCTTGAACTCATGATCCTGAGATTAAGAGTTGGCCGCTGAACCCACTGAGCCACCCAGGTACCCCCTCAGTGTGGTCTGCATCTAAGCCCTCTGTACCTCTTTTTTTAGAATCTCTTAAGCCTCTCCATACCTACAGGCTATTAGGATTTTTTTTTTTCAACTTAAAGATAATTTGAAGGTTGTAGTATTGTTTTCTAATAATGCAGAAAATGTGGGTCACTTTTGGTTTTATTTGCTCTTGTAGATTTTATAGTATTTGGGGGCAGGATATGAGGGGGCTATTCAAAATCAGGCAGGTATACTAGACCTCATTGTCCCTGTGTCCTCCCTTTTCTTGAATTTCATCAGCTTATGTTCATTTTTGATGTCACTGAACAGTTCTGGTTCATTTTTAACTTTGCAACCTTTATTTAAGGGAAATGGAGTAAAAAAATTCATTGCTTTGTTCTCCCCATCTCTTTTCATTCAGTGGTTCTTAACCAGGGGTGCACATTAGACCCACTTGTGAGGGCTTTAAAAAATACACGTCTAGATCCTACCCCTGGGCAATGAGGAATAAATAATGCTTGAGAGAGGGGCCCAACACATTTTTCAAAGCTTCCCACTAATTTTATTGTACACATGGGGCTAGTTTCACATAGTCTGGCTGACTATGAATGAAATAGTATTACAGATTTGCTATTTTTTTTGGAGCAGAGGTGAGAGAGAATTTCACCTCAGAGTTGGTAGAGTCTGCCTGGGGTGCTGTGTTGAAAAGATTCTGAGGCTTACCAGGGAAAAGTAGTGGGGCACGTATGCCAAGCATTTGCTATTCTTGTTTTATAGCAGTGCTTCTCAACCAACCTTACGTGTTCAGACACTCTGTGAAGTTTGATCAGACGCCACATGACCAGGCTCCACCCAGACCTATGAAATCAGAGTCTCCTAGGGTGGAGCCAAGGCATATGTATTTTATTACTGCCAGATGAATCTAATTGTTGACCATGGGTGACAGCTGGTTGTGGAGATTTTGTTAGGAACCAGGATTGAGTCAGAGTGAGGATAATGCCCTAAAGCCTGTCTTGGCAGAGCCAGGTGGGGAGCCGTGCTAGCCATCTGGTGTCATGGAAGAACGTTTGGAGCTGCTGTTTATTCACCAAACTATTCATGCTGAATTAAGGTTTGGGTAACGGCCTGTGACGGTGGCTCTCAAACTTAAGTGTTCATCATCAGAGTCACCTGGAGGCTTGTTAAATTACAGATTGTTGGACCCTCCTCCAGAGTTTCTAATTCAGTAGCTCTAGGTGTGGCCTGAAAATTTGGATTTCTAACAAGCTCCAAGGTGATATTGATGGCCCTTGGATCACACTTTGGATACCACTGGTCTATGACTGGAAGGTAAAAGTCAGTTATCATCATGAATTGTAGTGATTTCTTTCACTGTTGAGTCAAAACTTTAGAACAGCAATAGACTATGTTAGCGTAGCATTGTTCGGAGGAAGACGTTGAGTTGAGACAAGGAAGATACAGATACTGATTGCTTGACTAGGGGAATGAATAGCCAGAGGCTGGGCGGGACAGTCAGAAAAAGGGACAGTTGGGAACCTGAGTATAGCTTGCCTGCCTCAGCCCTAAAGCCTCTTAGGCCTGTAACATCTCTGAATAGGTGGCAAGTCAGAGAAGATTCTGACTCTGGCTTCCACCTTTGGGCTACCTTTTCTGTTTGGAACACTCTGGCTCTTTTATGGCTGATTCCTTCTCATCACGTAGGACTCCTGTCAGACAATTCTTCCTCATTGAGGCTTCTCCTCCAAAACCTCCTGTCATGTCAGAAAGGCCAAGCAGCCTTACTGTGTGTGTTTGGTTATTTGTCTACCTTCGCCAGAAAGCAGTCTGCTTGAAGATAGGGCTCTTTCTGCCTTACTCATCACTGTGTTCCCAGTGCCTGGTGCAGGGTAGACCTGGAGTAAAATTTTGTGTGGGAATAAATAAATGCTGTTGGTCACAGACCTTGCTTGAGGGATTTTATGAATTGTGAAGTTTCTGTGCACTTTAGCTTCATCTTAATGCTGCTGCTCTAATTCTTTTTTGTCACAGCATGTTATGGAAAGCAACCATTGTACTCACTAGAGGAGTGTCAGTTCAGTACCGCTACTTCAGAGGGTGCTTTTTAGAACCAAAGGTATGTTTTCTTTATCTAGTTTCCAGTTTCGTTAACAAACTTACTTCTTTCAAAAGCAACTAATTTAAGTTTGGAAACATTCAAAGTAATATGAGTTTGGATCAAATAAGGAAAACAGAACTCTAGCTTAATAATATTTTAGTACTAAAAATCAAGGAAGTAGCCACTTCAGAGGCAGACGATGTCTGCAGTGGAGTTTTAAAAGACTAATAGTAAGTATCTTCTGCAGTATTCTTGTTATGAAATTGGTTTTAATGATAAGTGAATGTTGTCAGTAGCTGTACATTTTCTGTTACTTTTGTAAACCTGTTAGTAAACAGTTACAAGGGTTTTCTTTTTCATTTTTTTAATCCTTATGTGGTATGAATACATTTGGAGGAATATATAGCCAGCTTTGAGTAATTCTTTAAAAAAATTATTTCATAACAGCCATCTCTCAGTGGCTGCGTTGTTTTAACTCCTATCAAAACTGAAGTCATTCCTCTTTAGATTTTTTCAACAATGGTGTTGATAGATTAGGATCTTTTCTGAAGGCTTTTGGAATATCTGTTAAACCTAATCTGCTTGCTCACAATGATTTATTATTTGGGGATTGTTTTCATATTTGGAAAAGAAAAAAATTGATTCTTCCCTCTTATTTTAAAGATGCTTATTTCCTGAAAGGATTCTTTTCCTTCAGATTTTTATCTTTGAGCACACTTGGGCTGCATGTGAACAGGGGTTTAGGCAGGAGTCTAGGAAGCAAAACATGGAATAACCTTTTTAAAAGTTTTATTTCCCTTTGGGATCATTTAATACTTGTTACATGTGAAAAAATGCAAGCAGCCACTGTTAGCTCATTCTCTTAGCCACCATTACAGAAAAGAAAACTGACAAAGCCACTTCAGCTGTCTTTTGCACCTATTACGTTTCTTACTCCAAGAATATATTGTAAATACTCAGTAATTAAAACTACATTATGGTTGATCATTGTGTTGGCTTATCTTGACAATAGTCTCATTTTAATGACTTAAGAAAAGATCGTTTATTTGGCATAGGGGTTATGCATTGTGGCAAAGTTTTTTGGTATAAATTGAACAGTTGTGCAGGGACAGTAGGTCATAACACTCGTATCATCGAAGGTTTATTTGAGGATCCTGGTATGTGAAATTTGTAATATGTGAAATCAAATAAATTTTACTTACAGGGGTATTTGGACAAGAAAAATCATGAGTCTTTTGGGTGTAGTTTTCTAAAGTAAGACTATTGTCAACATGGATCAAATTAAGCCAACCTACAGTATTTTTCCTCTTCATTAAAAATGTAACCAAAAGCAGCAAATCAGTCCAAATTGCCTTTCTGAAAAAATTGGCAAGAAGTCTGCTTACAGTAAAAAACAAGTTTTTCCCCTTGTAATACTTGCAAAAGTTCACAGTATGTGTTGGTGAGTGTGTTTCTTTAAGTAGGTGCTCTGTATCGTGTACACATGTACCGTGTGATGCAGGGGCTGCCATGGTAAGTATGTTTTTCATGGACTAGAGTAAATAGCTACATAAAATCCCATGCATATAGCTACAGGGTTTTTTTCCCCACATGCCAGCTTAAAGTGACACTTCCTTTCTTTTAAAAGTTGGTGGCGCTTTTTAAGTGAAACATTTTAAATAGAAATAATTATGAAACTTTGTCTCCATTGTGCATTGTCAAATGATAAAACTAATGTGCAAAGAGCCTTACACTGTAAAATGATACAAGCTATTGGGATATATATTTTATGAATATAAAGGATGATAGGAAAGCAAAGTAATTATGAAATATTGAAAATCTGAAATGAGTAATGAGATGAATTTTGCTGAGTCACAAGTTTTAGGAGGTAGTCTACCCAAGCATTTGTAGAGCCTAAGCTAGGAATCTTGTGATCTTGTCACTTGACCTTCATATTTCAGTTTCCTTATTTATAAAATGAAAGGCTTGAACTATAGATTTCCTAGGTCCCTTCCATTGCTAAAATTTTATTGCAAATAAATAAAATTTTACCATTCATGCTTTTTCGTCCATTTTTGCTCTTTGTAGCATATTCCTTTTAGATTAGAGGTTAAGAGTCTTGAAATCCCTTTTCTCTCAATTTTTCATGGCTAGCTATTCTCTTTTACTTTGTAGAATTCTAATAACATGTTAATAATGTTGAATTTTAAAATAATGTCATAAGTGACAAATCAAAATATTATCTTAAACGTAGCACACAAAGGTGGTAGATATTCCTGGAATGAAAACACGGGTGTGAGTCTGCAGATGGTCCATTAATTTCACATCTTCACCTAAGATGATTTTTCAGTGAACATGTAACATTTTTTTATCCATGTCTGTCCCTCTATATTTGTGGCTGGAATTAGGAATGTAACCTTATACTGAGATGTTACCCAATTTTTTATTATATTGTCTTAGAGATTTTTCATTCATTTCAGTGGAAATAGCTATTTTTCAGCAACTCATCTGCTTCTGATTTTTATAGGTGTTAATGTTTACTCATAATTAGGTCGTTACAATCTCTTACTTTGTTCTTAATCTCCCTTGATTTTTGTTAAAATCCTGTAACAAAAGAATCATCTGTGATAGGCACCTGATTGTTTATTTTTGCAGTAGCCCAGATTCTTGTTTTGTATAGTAGTTTTCTTAATAAAATTTTCTTGGATGTGAAATACCTTCACCTGTTAACCTCAAATTTGAACCATCTCAGAAATGTCTGTCTGCCTTGCTTTCTTCACTTCATGCTTACTTACCTAGGTGACCATTTTCCTATTGGTCTTATTAAAAATAATTATTAAATAGCTATAGGTCTAGCCTCTGCCATCATAGATAAAAATTGCTCAGAACCCCTTTTTATATGCATCTTTTTTTTTTGATTTTTCAAAATGTGGAAAAACAATAGTCAATAAAGTTTTAGAAGTTTACATTTGCATTTTTCATATTCGAAAGCAGCAATATTGCATGACTAGTTGATAATTTTGCTACATGGTTTGTTCAGAACAAAACAGACCAAAAACCTCAGTCTGCGTGTTGTTTCTCTCCATGCTTTTGATATTGCTGACTGGTGTCAGTCACTGTTTAAGAAAGCAGTCATTATACTTTTTTCTTTCTTTTCAGAAATAGATTATTGGTATTTTTGTTAATATGTATGTTTGGAAACATTTCAGCAACTATCTGATTTAATATATGCTAAATTGTGAAACAACTATCAGTAATGGAATACTGTCTTGGACTGATGATGTTATTTTTTTCTTCAAAGATCCACGTACACTTGACTCCAAAGTACTTAAAATTGTGGCAGCCTTTTACAGAATGGAACTGTTCTTTTTTTTTTTTCAGATCTTGAAGAATGAGTTTATTACAGTTAGCATATTAAAAAAGATTGCATGTTTTGGGGTCATTACTGAGATTTTTAATTTCCCAGTGCTTAAGTCTTAAATTTCTTAAGAATTTCAGTAAGGTAAAATTTAAGATTACCTCCTAAAGTTTAATAAAGTAGCCACAACAATTTTGAAAGTTCAGTGTATTTTGGAACTTGGTGGATTTTTTTCTATATTGTAACATTTTATTGTACCAACCAACATGGATTTGTAGTGTGAACACTTGTATACACAATAAGTCACCTGTTGAATCAGCTCTTTGGACTGCTCCTCAAATGGTCCATTCTGTCAATCCTAGGTTATTTTATGCTGGGAGTAGTGGTTTGCTACTAAAGCAGATGAGGGTGGAGTTATTAACATATTATTAAAATATGTTCTTTATCATATATATTTTATCCATAGGGCTATTCTTACGTGATTAAATGTAGATATTGTAGCTAACACTTTGTAAAGTTCCACACCTGAATTAATACAAAAACAAACTCTTCTATCCACTTCTTATCCCTGCTGATATTTAATATTATGTTCCTGGCACCCTTTGAAGTCACCTGTGGTTTAGTAACTTCTATAAGACTGTAGATTGCACCATCTTTGTAGCAAAGAGGGTATTTTCTGGGAAGGAGGGCATGCAGGGGAACTGAGAAGAATGGAGGAAGGGAATACATTAGATCTTTCTGGCTGCTGTTTATTGCTAAGAAACATTGTTCCTTTTTTGATATATACATTTGCATCATCTTTTGAGGATTAGAAAGTTTGACGTTTAAAATACAAATACAGAAAAATGTGATAGGGAAAAGTTGTAGTAAAAAATGTCTAGCGGATGTAGGATTAAATGTATCTCCTTTTTTTTTATTTTTTATTTTTTTAGTGGAAATGAAATTCACCATATTTAAGATGAATAGTTTCACATTAAAAAAAAAAAATTCATGAACATCTGCCCGGTCTACCAGTTCATAAGTGAACCCTTAAAACAGGGAGGTATTCAGCTAGAGAAAATAAGGATTTGCTATATTATCCCAGCATTAATGATTTGAATGAATACCTAATGCTATTTTAGTTTTCAAGTTCAAAGGTTTGCAAGTTTTAAAAAAGATTTCAACCTCTGGTTATTTTTAAGTGGCAGAATTATCTCTTGTGTTTAATTATTTTCTGTGCCTAATTTGTCTCATGCTCATTTGTTCTCATTTGGCACATTTAATACTCATCAATATTGAAATTCTGTAAAATGATATAGAAGAGTATTTAATGTTATCTAAAAGTGTACAGTATATAGAGAGAAACTTATATGTTCTGTGCTTTTTAAGAGTATGCTTAGGAAAGGGCTTGAAGATTATGTATGACAACATTGACAGTGATTATCCCTAAGTGGTATGATAATGAATGATTTGTTTTTTCTTTTTGCTTCTTTATATTTTATTAAATGTCTTCTGAAGATGTGAAAAGAAGAGAAATGTAAAATACCTTATAAAGTTACAGTTTGAAATTTTGCTTCTAAAATGTGTACTTAAGGGTTTTGGCACATAAGTTTAGTCAATTTTTTTTTAATTAAAGGGAAATTAGGAAACAGTACTTCAGGCCTTTAGGTGTTGATAGTTCATTTTTTTTTAATTGCTGTAGATATTAACACATAAAGCTTTATTTTCTTTTTTTAGTAAGAGAGCTTGATAACAGAAGACAATATTAGTTGTCACACTGTATGAGTTTATAAACTCTAAGGCATAGAGTAAAACTAGATGTTAGTTCCCCTTTTATCAAACTTACTCTTCAAAGTTACTCATGTACATGTCTTCTATTTTAGGGTTTTCTGTGCTTTTAGAAACACTGGTTTCTATGAGAAATCTTATGTTCTTCTTGCTATTTACTTACTATAATAAAGCACTTTATTATGCCCTCTAGTTCCTTGAGTAACTTGTGATCGTTGATCCTGAAGTACTTGCACCTACTGTTCCTACTATCACAGAGTTTAGGCTTTTTCCAAACACTTGGAGAGTTACTTAAGATGAGCTACTTTATTCCTTGACTGCTGACATAACCAAGCCTAAATTATATTTGGTGTTAGTTTAACTTAAGACAGAACATCAGCTAAAGATGAAAATTTCTTTTAAAATATTTTGAATATTGTAGGCAGATTTAAGAATAAGGTTAAGATGGTTTTATGTGCCAGTTTCATCTCATTTTTCTCTGTTTACTGCCTCACCCTCATTTTCTTCCAGCACTCATCATGTTTTGTGACCTGGTACATTCCTGATTTCTGGCATATAACATTGATAAATAACAAGATGAATCTCTTGGTTTCATATTTAGTATAAGACTTAGGCCACAAACATCTAATGGAGTCATGGGTAGAAAATAAGATCTAAGAAATTATTGCAGACGTTTAACTTTTAAATTGCAGACTATCGGTGGTCCATGCCAAGTCATAGTTCACAAGTGGGAGACTCATCTACAACCACGATCAATAACCCCTTTAGGTATGGGCATTAACTGCATCTGTTTGAGGCATATGCATTAAAGTTACTAATATGCTGCACAATGGCTTAGTGGGATTTAATAAATTTTTATTCTAAAGTTTAAGGTCAATGCATTGTCAGTACTGCAAATTTCACTTAGCATATCATGGATCTTTTAAAACTAAACAGTTCTTAATTGCCTTTCTTTATAAACTTTGTTAGAAATGCTTGCCAAGTTATTTGGGGGGTGGTTAGATTGATTTACTGTGGAATATTTATTTTCATTTGGAGTAGTTACAGAGTTTGTAAAATACCATTCTTCTTGACTGAGCATCCATGGCTTTGATTATTTGCTCAGAGAGCTTCAGAGAACATTTGAGGAAAGAATTAATCCAAAACAAAGATTCTTAAATTTTTAACTTTGAATAGTAAGAGCAGTAGAATAAGTTATCCTATTTATTGTGTTTTGTTTTGTTTTGTTTTGTTTTGTTTTTAACTAGTAAGTACTTGAATAAGCTTGTATGAACGCATTCAGATTTCTTGGTGGTAGCAGACGTATTTTCCTCCTAATTTACTTAAATACCTGCTGGCTATGTTTAAATGGATAATCAGTTTTGTTTTGTTTTTTAAACATCATTCAGTTTTCTTGTGCCTAAAAATAGCATTTCTCTTCATACAAGTATTTTTGAATTTCCTTTTCCATACTGAGATTATAAAATTTGAAGTTCATTTCACATACGTAAATTCCCCACTTGGATTCATCTGTAAATTGACTCAGTGCTGAAAACTGTTTCTTTTAGTTTCTAGAGAGAATTAGCATTTAAAGATAATAAATGGCTTGCTAGTAGCTATCTTAGATTAGAAAGTAGTGAGAGATCCTGCTTTAGCCTGTGGCAAGGGCACATCTTTGTTTAAACAGATATTTCATTCCATCCTCTTTATTGGATTTTCTTTTTTTGTTGTAATACATTTTTGATAGTATATTTAGAATTTTCGTGATAGTGTACTTTAGAATTATAATAGTCCCATACTGAGGTTGGAAAATAATTAGGTATTAAAGATTAAAAAATAATTTGCGTTTGGAAGCATCTTGCCGTTAAATATATATTTACTTATTGTGAGAAGTGAGATGTTGTTTCTGGTCTTCTAAAAATTAATGTTATACTTTTAGAAAACATAACTTCTAAACTTAAGAGCTGCGTGAAGTCTACCAAGAATCTTTATTGGAAACTATCACACTTATTTTAAGGAATATATCAGACTTATGTTTATCGTAAAACTGGGAAAGGAAGTAGAAGGGGAGATAGCGTTTTACTCAAGATGGTGGGGCTTACCAGCTTTTCTTACTTAGCTGAAATTTCTGTTAGAAGGGAATGTGCTAGCACTTATTCTTTTGGTAGTTCCTCACAGCTCTGTATACGCAGGTAAGTTTGTGCTGTTTGTAAAGCTTGTAGCCGGCTATAGAGAATAGTTGGGGTTTGAGGAGAATTACCTTTTAGATAAGTTCAGAATATGCACTACATAAGAATAAGCATTTTAATTGTGCCAAGACCTTTGGTTTAAACAATCAGCCGAGAGATACTGTTGTCCAGCAGCCTGTCTCATAAATTGGTGGGTGCAGAGGTTTGCCCCAGAGCCTCCAGAGCACCTCTCTGAGGAGTTTTCTTTCTCTTCTTGTAACACCACGAATCATCACCAAGTTTGTAAGCACTTTTACCGTTTGAGAGTCTCCTTAAAAGGGAATTCTTTATTGAGGGCTACAATAAATATGCTTATTCACTTTGGGCTGCTTGTAAATTTTAGATTTAATATTTTTAAAAATCCTTAAGGTGGGTGATTTCTCAGTTGTTCACTCTGTATACATCATGAATTTTAACTAAGTTTTTTTATTTTCCTTCAATTCTAGAAAGTGAAATTATTATTGACGACGGACAATTTGGAATCCACAGTAAGTGAGACTGAGTTTTGAAGATCTTTACTGATAATTGAGATGTTACTTTACATTTCATTAGAAACAGCACAGGGAACTATGACAGAGCATGATATTGAAAACAGAGACTAGATCCAAGAAACAAGTACATTCTGTTAAGTAATAGTTTCCAATATAATTCTTAAAGTTTAAAATTTTATCCTTTCGGTTTTTATTTGACTGGTGACTTTGGGTATATGAGTTAATGTACTTAACTTGAAAGTATTACACCTAACTGTTAATATATCATCACTTTTTGACATTTATGTTTGATATTAATGTTTCTAAACATTCTAAACTCTTCAGCTAAGCTTGTGCATTTTGTGTATGTGTATATGCATTTACAGTAAGATCCAGATTAAACAAAATGTTCCAGTAATTCTCCTGAGATTTTTAACAATTAACTTACAGTATAGTAGACAATGCTTTTTCTTCTGAATATGTTGAAAATGTTACCCATTCATATATTTTTTTGCTTCAGTAAATACTTCATCCTGAGGGTTTAAGTTGTCTTCAATGACTGGAATTCTCACAGTATAATAGCATTATCATGCTAAACTGCATTTTTATTTTAGAACCTATACTGTAGAAGTCAAAGATAGAAGGGAGGGGGGGTGAGCAGAATGTGTGCTTGCAGTGACTGTGAACCAGAGATAAATTGCTGATCCTAGGTACTTGTGTTTATGCATTTCAAAAATATACATGCTTTGACAGTATTTGGATAGGAATTTAACTTCTTTTCCTTAATTTTATTTGGGATTACAGTATTTATATTACATTGTAAGGTAGCCTAAAATACTTGAATAGCTTTAGCATGTAGTGTTTTAGAGTCTTGTCTTCTTTATTTACAAAAGATTATATTTTTATGTCACATGTTTTAGAGAGCTTGGTTTATGGAGTAGTTTTCTCATGTCCTTAACTATAGTGCATGACATTACATCCCTCTATTGTATGTTAGTTACTATGTGTAGTTATAAATGCATGGCATTTCTTTCCTCCTTTGTAGTTGTTATTCTCTTAAAACTCAGCTTAAGTTAGCTTTCAGGATGAAAAGCCATTTCTCCAACTTTGTCCATTTCTGAGAATTTAAAATTAAAAAGGATAATGGTTTCTCTTTATTTTTAAGATTTGAAAATTATTAAACCTTTTAAAGTTATACCTAAAGGAAAAGGTTTCTTCTTTTTTTCAAGTCCTGTTGATTAAAAAAAAAAAAACACACACACACACACACACACACACACACAAAAACAACTCACGTTCAGAACAGTTGGTAACTCTCTGGTATTTATGAAACTTTCATTACATATGTTAGCAAGAAATTTCAAGTTAAATAATGCTAACACAGTGTTACCATGATCATGCAATTTATTTATGGCAGAAAATATAAATGTGAGGATACATAATTCACTCACAGTTTTGTCCTTACCTTCCCATGTTTGAAGCTTCAGCTGTAGTGATATGACTAGTTTCACCTGCATAGCTCATGTGAAGCTTTGCAAGTGTGATCCCCAGTGAAACAGCTGCTAGGTTAGAGATATTTGGAACATATATTCTTCCAGAAGTAGATTTGTATAACTTCGATAATGGATTCAGTGAGAATTTACTTAAGTTTAAATTTAATTTACGTAAGTTGTTACATATGGTTAGTTGTTAATATTGATTCAACTTTTTTCCCCTTAATATAAAAGTGTTTTTCAGTGATAAATTTAAGACTATCTCTATGTTTGCTTTGGAGAGAACTTCCAGTGATACATAACTTGAGTGTATTAAAATGTGAACATGAACTAGAATTATCAATGTGTGTTGTACTTAACAGATTGCTTCAAAACATATGTATAATAATTACTGTTTTCATATTTACTCTGCCAGATGGTGTTGAAACTCTGGATTCTGGATGGCTGACATGTCAGACTGAAATAAGATTACGTTTGCATTATTCTGAAAAACCTCCTGTCTCAATAACAAAGAAAAAATTAAAGAAATCTAGATTTAGGTATTGCAATGTGTATATGTTACTTAGACCATTTGTTTTTACTAATGCTGTAGATTTCTTTTCTTTTTTTTTTTTTTAATGTTTATTTTTGAGAGAGAGAGTGCACGCACATGAGAGGGGGACAGGTAGAGAGACACACACAGAATCCAAAGCAGACTCCAGGCTCTGAGCTGTCAGCACAGACCCCGACATGCGGCTCAAACTCATGAGCCAGAGATCATGACCAGAGACAAAGGTGGACACTTAACTGACTGAGCCCCTGACCCATTTGATTTTTAGCCTTTAAGTGTATAAACTAAGAACATAACACACTTATAGATAATGTTACATTTTCTTTTTTTTTTTTTCAACGTTTATTTATTTTTGGGACAGAGAGAGACAGAGCATGAACGGGCGAGGGGCAGAGAGAGAGGGAGACACAGAATCGGAAACAGGCTCCAGGCTCTGAGCCATCAGCCCAGAGCCCGACGCGGGGCTCGAACTCACGGACCGCGAGATTGTGACCTGGCTGAAGTCGGACGCTTAACCGACTGCGCCACCCAGGCGCCCCGATAATGTTACATTTTCTAATTGAAGGGTCTTGTAAGAGTGAACTGCCTCCCTGACTCAGATTGTTACAGTTAAACATACTAGTCTTTTTTTATTTTTTTTTAAATGTTTATGTTTTGAGAGAGAGAGAGAGAGAGAGACCAAGCATGAGCAGGGAAGAGGCAGAGAGAGAGGGAGACACAGAATCCAAAGCAGGCTCCAGGCTCCAAGCTCCAAGCTGTCAGCACAGAGCCCGACATGGGGCTTGAACCCACAAACCATGAGATCATGACCTGAGCCAAAGTTGGACACTTAATCAACTGAGCCACTCAGGTGCCCCACTTCTCTTAGTCTTAACTGCTAAATTTGAAACCAGAAAATTTTGGTTTTATATAGATAAGTGATTTCCAAGTGTATGTATCTTTGTAGTTTCTACTATTTAAAATTTCTTAGTGTTGCAATATTTAAACTTGCCATTTGAGCCCTGCGTTGGGCTCTGTGCTGACAGCTTGGAGCCTGGAGTCTGTTTCAGAGTCTGTGTTTCCCCCTCTCTCTGCCCCTCCCCTGCTCGAGCTCACTTGCTCTCTCAAAAACATTAAAAAAAAAAAATTTTTTTTTTTTTTTTTTAAAGAAATTAGTAGATAATTAATGGTTGGGGTTCTGCTTGGATTGCAAATGCATACGGAGTCCTATACCATTCTTGTTTATGTAGAAGTTACTTTGAGTATTTGTATATATTATTGTGTTACTCAGGCTTATATTGGAATCTTTTTGTATAACCATACTTTGGTGGGCTCTACTAATTAAGTAACTGATTCCTATTGAAATAATTGTGTATGGGACACCTGGCTGACTCAGTTGGAAAAGTACGTGACTCTTGATCTCAGGGTCCTGAGTTAGAGCCCCATGCTGGGTGTAGAGATTACTAAAAAAAAGAAACTTAAAAAAATTCTGCATAACTAGAAATTTGTGTTTGTTCTGACCACCTTTCCCCCACCCCCCAATTCATATTAGTGATAGACTAAATCCTCATGGCATAGGAAATAAATTTACCTGCAAGAATATCAGGACTTTAAAAATCTAGCAAAGGTTATACATTTTAACACTTTTTTTTTTAATGTTTATTTGTTTTTGAGAGAGAGAGAGACAGAGCGGGAGTGGGGGAGGGGCAGAGAGAGAGGGAGACACAGAATCTGAAGCAGGCTCCAGGCTCTGAGCTGTCAGCACAGAGCCCCCACGCAGAGCTCGAACTCACGAACCATAAGATCATGACCTGAGCCAAAGTTGGACACTCAATTAACTGAGCCACCCAGACACCCCAAAAGCTTGTACATTTTAAGTAAAACACTAGACATGTTGTTCTGTCTCATTATCACTAAGTTTTAAATACAAGTTTCTCTTTTATTTGACTTCATCAATAAGGGGAAAGCAGTGTCTCTTTATGATAGATTATAACCTTCATATAGCTACTTCAAGAAAACCTTTAACATAAATGACTAAAATTCTTTCATGGATCCCTTTAAACTTGAAATTTTTTATTTTATTAAAACTTTTTTTTTTGCTACAACACATTGCTGTTAGCAAAATTGTCATTTTTTATTTTTATTTTTTTTTTTTAATGTTTATTTATGGAAGGGGAGAGACAGAAAGTGAGCAGGAGAGGGGCAGAGAGAGGGAGACACAGAATCTGAAGTAGGCTCCAGGCTCTGAGCGGTTAGCACAGAGGCTGACGTGAGGCTTGAACTGACAGTCTGTGAGATCATGACCTGAGTGAAGTCGGTCACCCAACTGACTGAGCCACCCAGGTGCCCTAATAGTCATTTTTTAAAAAATCTTTATGCCTTTCTTGCCCACTTATTACTATGCAGTTGTGATCTCTTTTCGTATATCCTGGTAGAGAATGTTTGTTCCTTCAGGCTAACTAATAGAGTCAGTTGTCCAGAACTCTTAAGAGTTAGACTTCTGAGAAAAGATGATTTTTGTTTCTATTATTAAAATACTACTCTTGATTTTACTGTGTGATTATAGAACAGTATTGCTAATTGAGTTGTGTAGATATACCCTCTGAGAGACCTTGGGCCTCAGCAGTGGTTGGAGGCAGTAGGTTATGTAGAGAGAGCAGGCCCCACTAATACAGTTCCATTATTTGTGTTATCAGATCTCATTTAAATCTAGAGTGAAAAGTTTTCATACCTTAACTGTTACTCTATACAGCAGGTAACATCACTTCTATGTTCATAGTTTATAATTGTTTAATCTATGTACACTTTTTTCTTTTTTCTTTTGTAATGTTTATTTTTGAGAGAATGAGAACGAGTGGGGGAGGGGTGCAGAGAGAGAGAGAGAGAGAGAGAGAGAGAGGGAGACACAGTATCTGAAGCAGGCTCCAGGCTCCGAGCTGTCTGCATAGAGCCCAATGTGGGGCTTGAACTTGTGAGATCATGACCTGAGCTGAAGTTGGACGCTTAACCAGCTGAGACACCCAGGCGCTCCTAATCTATGTACATTTCAATTGGTGCAAGAAATATTCTAGTTGACTCTTTGGCATTACAAGTATGCTATGCAAGTAATTGTTTCTCATTGGGAGGAGACCGGTTTTTGTGGCTCTGTGGCTTAGACAGTTTGGTCTTTGTTTTCATTGCTTGATGCCTATAAAAAGTTTTAGACTCTTGGTCTGTTTTTTGTTCACTTGTTTCATTTAGAAAGCACATAAATATAAATACATAACACATGTAAAAAGTATGCATACACACAAATAGATTTAATACAATATTTTTCCTTAATAATGTACTTTTCCCAGAGTACCTGGACTCACTGTGGATAAGGTAGAAGAAAAGGGAAAAGTTTTAATTTACAGCCTCCAACTCTAGTCTTTTAATGTACACTAACAATATGGTTCAATTTTATGCTTGTTTTATACATATGTTCTTTAGTAAGACATTTCAGAAGAATTTGACATGGCCAGTTATAAATGAGATAATAGTAAATGCCTCTATAGATTCAGTTTTTTAAAAAACAATGAAAACAACTTCAGGCATAATGAGCATGTATCTTGTTTTTTTTAATACTTTGCAGAAATATATGTAGATAAAAACATTAGTATTTTATGAAACAACTAATGCCATAACCTGTAGTATGATGCAGTCTTATATAATATGGTATTTGTGTTATTTAAAGAATTAGCATATTCAAGGAAAACTTTTTTAATTAAAAAAAATTTTTTTAACATTCATTTTTGAGAAACAGAGTGTGAGTGGGGGAGGGGCAGAGAGAGAGAGGGGGACACAGAATCTGAAGCAGGCTCCAGGCTCTGAGCTGTCAGCACAGAGCCCGGATGCGGGGCTCGACCTCACAGACCGCAAGATCCTGACCCAAGCCGAAGTCAGGGGCTTAATCAATTGAGCCACCCAGGTGCCCCCAGGGAACACTTTTGAATTTAGCATTTAGGTAACATTTGTATGAGTTTTCCTCTTCCATTTTTGTTTTTTGCATTTCATTATTTTTTCCTTTCATGTAGGGTAAAGTTGACACTGGAGGGCTTGGAAGAAGATGACGATGATAGGGTGTCTCCTACTGTTCTTCACAAAATGTCCAACAGCCTGGAGATATCCTTAATAAGCGACAATGAATTCAAGTGCAGGCATTCGCAGCCAGAGTGTGGGTATGGCTTACAGCCCGATCGTTGGACAGAGTACAGCATACAGACAATGGAACCAGATAACCTGGAACTAATATTTGATTTTTTTGAGGTAAGTGATTATTTCACTGAGGGGATTGAGAAAGAATGCAAGCATGGGCTTATTTTTATATGTTTTAATTTTTGTAATCTGATTTGTGTAAACCCATGATCATACATCTTTTTAGATGTTTATTCTATACATTTTAGCAGGCTTAAAAAACTTGGAGTTGATAGATCAAGTACTATAAAAAGAATTTCAGCTGAATTGATGTTTTACATCAATGTAAGTGCCTGTTTTTTTGTTTTTTGTTTTTTAAGATTTTTAACGTTTTATTTTTTATTCTTTTTTGTTTTGTTTTATTTATTTTGAGAGAGAGAGCAAGGGAGAGGGGCAGAGAGGGAGTGAGAGAGTCCCAAGCAGGCTCTGCACTGTCAGCACAGAGCCTGATGCAGGGCTTGATCTCACAGACTATGAGGTCATGACCTGAGCTGAAATCAAGAGTCACTCAACCCACTGATCTACCCAGGCGCCCCAAAGAATTTTTTATTTTTAAGTAATCTCTGCACCCAACATGGTGCTTGAACTCACAATCCTGAGATCAGGAGTCACGTGCTCTTCCAATGGAGCCAACCAGGTGCCCCTGTGCCTGTTCTAAATGTAAATGAATAATATCCAAAGGAGCCTCTAAGGGTAAATAGAGGGACAAGCAGACTGTATAACTATTGGTGGGCAACCCAGTGTAACCAGCATGATTATGTCCTCTTTATGACTGAAGTCTGTGGTTTATTGAGGCATTTTATTATAAGAATGTATCATAACAGTGAACTCATTTTTGCAACTTTACTTGATATTATAAATATATAGTAAAACATAGTTACTGTGAAAATTGCGCCAGGTTGTTTAGAATCTGCTACCAGCTTTCTAGAGCTGCTTGTGACTCTCAACATTAGAGCTCTCTGGCTTGCTGGCTGTACAGGTGCTCTCCTCTCCACAAGTCATGCGGGGTCCTCCGCTGAGGTCCTTGCTTTATTGTGCCTGGCTAGTAGTTATGTGTACTGCTTTCCTGACACTCTTGCTCTTTGTCACTTGCACTCCCATTTCCATTAGATTAGAGCACCTAACCACAGTTTTGTGAAAATAGAATACAGAATGGATTTAAGCTCGCAGGTAGTGCCTGTTACCCATAATTAAAATCATTATAGTCTTCAAGTTTTAATAGTCTTTATGCATAGCTGTTGCAACTGGCATTTTGGCTACCTTGCATTGTATGGGATTTAAAGTGTTCCTTTCAAAAAACTACAATAAAGAATTCTATTTTAAAAAAAATCTCTGATTAAGTGTTCCCTAAGTAATAAGATCTGTGGGACTTTATTATAAAAATGTGAGGTTTTGGTTGACTGTTTCCTTATTTCTTCAGGACCTACCTTTTAATACTCTCTTGAACATCCTAACTTCCTTTTCATTTGGTGAGCAGTTTTGGAAATACTATTTCTTTCATAGATTAGGCTGATAAAATATCCAGTGTAATCTCAAAGTGAGTATTCAGTTTCCTGGAGAGTTAACTATCCCTTTATGTCACCTGTGTGGATTCATTTTTAGAGAATATAATACACATTAACAGCCCACTACAGATACTTATTAGTCTTTGAATGTAAAAGTACTTAGAGGGGCACCTGGGTGGCGCAGTCGGTTAAGCGTCCAACTTCAGCCAGGTCACGATCTCGCGGGTCCGGGAGTTCGAGCCCCGCGTCGGGCTCTGGGCTGATGGCTCAGAGCCTGGAGCCTGTTTCCGATTCTGTGTCTCCCTCTCTCTCTGCCCCTCCCCCGTTCATGCTCTGTCTCTCTCTGTCCCAAAAATAAATAAACGTTGAAGAAAAAAAAAAAAATTTTTTTTTAAAGTACTTAGAAACTTCATCAGTGTTTTAAATTCATCTAATACATGTTAGAGGATCAGAAGTGCAAATCAACAGTTACAACTAATCAAGTACCATATAAAATCTTAAAATATTATATATTAAAAGAAAATGTATCTTTTATATTACAAAGAAGCTATCTGAATTACTTGAATATAAGTTTGATTCATATTTTATGGATCTTCCTCCATAGGTTCTGAATTAATGGAAAATATTGAAGTATAAGATATTGAATTCATACCTCTTTTTTTTTTTTTTTTTTTTTCCAGGAAGATCTCAGTGAACACGTAGTTCAGGGTGATGCTCTTCCTGGACACGTGGGGACAGCATGTCTCTTATCATCCACCATTGCTGAGAGTGGGAAGAGTGCTGGAATTCTCACTCTTCCCATCATGAGCAGAAATTCCAGAAAAACAATAGGCAAAGTGAGAGGTAAGCCTGGAGAAGCAGAGGGTCCCTTTACAAATGAGCAAAGATTAAGTTCAAATTTTAGCTAGGGTCAAATTGAGCTTTTGCGAATGGTGGTGATTAAATTAATAATTTGTTTTAGAATATTTACTACTATAGTAACAAGGGGCATCAATTACATTTTCTGGAAGCTTTATTTGAATCAGTTTTGACTTGTTATTTTCTATTTGATAGAGATAAAGTTGGTTTGATTGGTATTGAAATGTAGTGCCATTTAAATGTTCATCGTGGCCTTTTTAATCATCTTTGTCTTTGTTTCTCCCCTTTTTTTCTATGAAAGTTGACTATATAATTATTAAGCCATTACCAGGATACAGTTGTGATATGAAATCTTCATTTTCCAAGTATTGGAAGCCAAGAACACCATTGGATGTTGGACATCGTGGTGCAGGGAATTCTACAACAACTGCTCAGTAGGTTGACTATTTGAGTGGTATTAGCATTTGGTAGCTTATGCATGGTAAGGTTCCATTGGTTTGGCCCACTAAAGGTCAAATGAGCCTTTTATTATTACCTGGGATTTGATGTGATTTGGTGATTAGGGTTCCCAATTCAAATTAATTGGAGACTCTCTCCTAAGACTATCTGGTTAATCTAATGTCTGCTGAGCTGATGTCGAGAGGGACATTAACAAGAGAAATCCAGGAAAGCTTGATGCGGGGAGGCAGCCCAAACCTCAGTCTGTGTGTTGTGATCCCAGCTTTTGGCATGCTTCCCTTTCTGGGGCTCAGTTTCCTCACCTATTCTCAGTATCATTTCCATACTTCTGCCCTGCTGGGTGTCAGCCTTTCCCCACTCCCCTGGTCTGCCAATATTTAAGTCCTCTGAGGCACCATTGCAAGGAGCAAGTATCTGCGTCTCTCATACGTCATGTCGCTGCAAGATTGTTTTCCTTGATAGGTCAACTCACTTGGGGAGGTATGCGTGGGTGTGGGATATGTTTATATTAAGCTTGTAAATACCTATAATCATTAGAGCTTGCATTTATGGAGTAAATGCATACACCAACTAAGTGATGGTCACAATCTTAATTTGGTGGTGGCAGAAGTAACCTCAAAACAGGATAAGAACGGTTTCCATTGTTGAAGATAGAGTTGGCTTATCACATTTGTTTTGTCTTTTCTATAGTGGATGATAACTATATATAGTTCTTCTCTTTCAGGCTTGCTAAAGTTCAAGAAAATACTATTGCTTCTTTGAGAAATGCTGCTAGTCATGTAAGTGACCCTCTCTTCTTTTAAACAACTTGGGAATATTGGTCCAAAGGTAGGAAAGTAGAGAAATGTGGGCCTGGGGAGTCTCTTCCATTAGTAGCTTAAAAAAGTTAAGTAGGTTGAAACTGTATGCTTCTTCTGAATGTATATCTAAGTGAAGATAAAGTATCTCTAAGCATTTGTTTTTAGATTCTTGGTGAAGATTGGCATGAAAACAATGGAATCATTAGCATCTCTGTTTGAGGTTACAAGTTTTGAGTGATGGGGGCAAGGAAAACATTCCCCAGTAAGCATTCGTTTTCATTAACTCAGTAATGTGCTCATTCAGATACTTTGGAAATAATGCTTATAGAAGGATTTGATAGTGGTTTTATGTTAACATTTAAGTCTGTCAGTTTATATCCTGCATACCATCTTGATTAGTTAAATTATGTTAAATTAAGAAATTTATCCAGTTATAAAGTGTCCATTTTTTAGCTTGTAGTTTTTTCCAGCGACTGCAACTTGACATATTTAATCAAGAACTTGAGATTCCCCTGTGGCTCCCTGCTGCCCTGTACCTGACTAAAAGGCCTCATGCTCCCAAGTTAGGCTAAGGTGAAAACGGAGGACCATCTCATGCTCTTATTATCATTTTTTTCCCCACAGTGTCCTCCACATGCCTTAAACTTTGCCTTTTAAAAAAGAGTTCAGCAAGTAAACTTGATTAGAGAGATGTTTAACTTTATCACTTATATGAGCACACTTATTCTAAGACATACTTTTTTATATTTTAGCATCTCTAAAATGGGTATGGGTTTTACAACTTTCTTAACCTTGCATCATGGTTTGGCACCATTTTTTCCCCTTTTAGTTGTATATAAATGTTGCATTTTATAGTTCATTACATCTTACATTAATTATTTTAATGTTTAAAAATATTAATAGTGGACACTTCTATCTTTGTGTTGAAAGGATTATATTAAATCTATGAGTATGTTGGGCTCTAGTTCATCATTTGGAACCAGTTTTAGTTCATTGTAGCTAACTGTTCTAAACATTGGTTTATTAGCTGTAAGTACATGAAGATCCCTGTTAAGGAACTTTAGCTGTCTCCATGCTTTTTGAGAGAGGATGTCATTAAGCCTTTTTTTCTTCCATGTTCTGATGAGATCCTTTGTAATTCATGCTGATCACATTTCAGAATGCCATATGCAAGTTATTAATGGCTTATTTGTTTTAATGTTACAAATATCCCTGTAGAGGTTCTGGTACGTTATTGGCTTATTTCTTAGAGCTCACTCACACATGGATTTTGGGATCAAGTTTTATCACCTGGTAAAATTATCTTCCTGAAGGATGGTGATCCTGTAAAGTTAAACATTTAAACTAAAGAGCTACATAATTCGTTTAATTTTTGTAATTATTTAAGGGTGCTTGGGTTTGTTCTCTTCGGTAGAAAAGCTTTGTGTTAGTGTCTTCTTTACAATACTAGAAGAAGGTAAACTTATTTCCTGCTTCAGAAGTCATTAAGGAAATGGGCTCCTTCGATTCTAGTCTGGGATCCACGTGTGCTCACAAGTTGAATACCCTCCGTGACCTAAAGCTCGGGGAGGGGTGCAAGTGTATCATCCGTCCCCACACAGCACTTCTCTGGGCTGCAATATCGAACAGAATTCTCAGACCTTGTTTCCTTTGATCCCAACTGGCTTTCTTTCAGTGAACTCACACCTTTGTGGGTCAGTTTATGTTCTCAGCTTTATTTGAATTAATTCTTATGTCAGAGTGGGTCCGACTTGGAAAAATGCATCCTTAACTCATTCTTGTCGTCCTCCATCCTGTTGCGGCTCTGTCCGGAGATTGGGCTTGTGCGGTGCAGTTCTTGACCCCATTGCTGCTCTCTGTGTTTTCCGCAGCACCGTCCTTTCCTCTTGACGCTGCTTCTGGGGTTTTGCCTGGAAGGGCTGGAAGGTGTGCTGCTCATGTTCAGCAGGGAGCAGAGCTAAGGCACGGCAGTTTACTCCTTTCCCTCCTCATCTCCAAGGGCCAGCTGTCCAGCTCTGGGACCTAGGGGCAAGAAGGCACCAGCTGGCCCTGTACTCCTGGCTCTTGGTGGACTCCATTTCTGCTAATAGCAGTGGTGGAGGTGACAGGCCGGCTGTTGCCACAGAGTGGCCCTGGGATGTGTTCAAGAAGATCAGTGCCCATATTTTTGCCAGGAAAAAATTGCTATGCTATCACAATGAAGTAAATACTTAAAATTGTTTTCAGAGAAGAAGTTAGTTTTTAGAAAAAGCTTGAAGTGTAACATTAATTCATGAGGAGGTTTTTTGTTTTTATGTACAAGTCTGTAAGTTTATAGTGAACAGTAAATTTTTTACGTCCTTGTAGTTTTGGATGTATTGTGGGCCAGGTAGTGTTTTTCAAATCCCTGTTTCCTTTATTTGTTAGGGTGCAGCCTTTGTAGAATTTGATGTACATCTTTCAAAAGATTTTGTGCCTGTGGTGTATCATGATCTCACCTGTTGTTTGACAATGAAAAAGGTATGTTGAAATTCCTTCATTTTTAACTCTTAGAGTTACTTAGGTTTGAACACTAGAAAGTTGGTTTTATGTATATGTATATATTTAGTTATTTATTAAGTAGAGTTGATCAGTTCATTTTCTTAGTTGATTACTACCAATTCTTTCCTCTGTCAAGCTTTTGCAACATCAAGAGAGTGAGGAGACAGGAATAATAATTCCCTAGAGCAGGATCTCTGTACTGCTCAATTTGCTTTTTTCTGTTATCTAACAAAAGGATGTTCCAGGTGCCTTTTATGTCAGTCTGCCACTGTTCCTGTATTGAAGCAAGAGAGGAAGCTTTTATAGTGTCTATTTTCTAGGCTCCCTTCTGTTCGTGCCTCCAGCTTTTTCTCAAATTAATATGCTAATATGATTTGGCAAAATGAGAAGAGCCACAGTGGAAAAATGCTTTGGAGCCAGATAGTGGAGGACCTCAGTAATGGGGTGTAGACCTAAGAGCTGGGGAGATGTGACAGACTTTTGAGCCAGGAAGGGAAATGTTCAGAACTAAACTTCCTGGTGTAAGTACTTGATATAAGGGGAATTTAAGAGGACAGAAACGAGAGACAGGGAGAGTGGTAATGTGGCCAGAGGTACAGTATGCCTGGACTGGAGTGGAGATAGAATGGAGAATGGCATGGTGGAGGATAGAGTCCAGAAGATTTGAAAATCCATATAGTTTCTTAAAAATTGTAATTGTTGTGTAAATGTAATTGATAATTACATAGTGCTTAAACTTTAGTATACCAATTAAGTGATTTCTTAAGGACTTAAACTAGGAGGGATCATTTGCCATTTTCTTTAAAATTGTTGAGTATCATTTTCTGTTGAGATGATTTAAAGTTCAGGCTAATTTGCTATCATGTATGATGTTCTACCAGACACTATTGTTGTGGTATATGTGGATATGGCAAGGCACCTGGCTCTGCCTACTCGTGAATTCGAATCAGTCATGGGGATTCGGATTAGTATGATGTATAGAAAAGCATGGTTTTGTTTCTGTGAAATGGTATTAGGAGAAGGAGGGGAGGATATATATGCACCTGTTTAGATGATAGAGGTAAAATATAACTTAGTAGAAAAGGAGCAGATGGTTTTGCCATGGGGGAAAAAATCAGTGCAAAATAGAAAAAGAAGGAATGGAGCACTAAAGATCTTAGTAACCAAGATGGAGGTTAATGAATCCAGCTGTAATTTCTAAAAATCTGTGAGAGTTACCTGAAGAGTATTACTGATCCTATTGTTAATCAGATTTTGTCTTGCTCTTCAGTTGAACCTGGATGATGAGTTAGGGAATGAAAGTATCAAATTGTATGTATTTTTAGTTTTAATTTTTAAGCAAGTATTTTAAGCAAGTACTTTAAGCAAGTTTTATTTCATAAAATAAATTCATGTTCATTATAAAACAGCAGAAGGGGCGCTTGGGTGGTTTAGTTGGTTAAGTGTCCGACTCTTTATTTCGGCTAAGGTCGTGATCTCACGGTTTGTGAGTTTGAGCCGTGCTTTGGGCTCTGTGCTGACAGTGCAGATCCTGCTTTGTGTTCCCTCCCTCTCTCCCCCCCCCGCGGGGGGCGCGGCCGCTGGAGAATAAGTAAACTTAAAAAAAAACTGCAAAAGATGATGAAGAGTAAGCCTTCCTTTTTCCCCTTTTTCCTTGGTCACACTCTCTTACTCTTAATAGTTTATTTTGTATCCTTCTAGAAAAGCTTTATGCATACATGGCTTCATACCATATGTACATGAATGAATATACATGTAAAGGATTTAGCATATTTGTTGAAGATTTATTGGTGGTCCATTAACTCATGCCTGAACAATGTGACATATGATATGGTATTAAAATATAAAACATTTGGGGCGCCTGGGTGGCACAGTCGGTTAAGCGTCCGACTTCAGCCAGGTCACGATCTCGCGGTTCGTGAGTTCGAGCCCTGCGTCGGGCTCTGGGCTGATGGCTCAGAGCCTGGAGCCTGTTTCCGATTCTGTGTCTCCCTCTCTCTCTGCCCCTCCCCCGTTCATGCTCTGTCTCTCTCTGTCCCAAAAATAAATAAACGTTGAAAAAAATAAAATAAAATAAAATAAAATAAAATAAAATATAAAACATTTGCTCATGGGGAAAACATAATAGATTAGAGTTCCTATTACATATTACTGCTTAGTGCTAATCAGACATTTGTTTCCCGTGACCATTGATTTCTGTGGCTATTTTTAACCAACTTAAGTATGAAAGATTGAGAAAAGTTTAGAAATTTACTGACAGAAATTAATCCTTACATAGTACTTGTACATGTTGATTGTGTAGTCATGTAACATGGATATATAGGTCAAATAAAATGTGAACAGAATGACAGGAAGTAGGGGAAAATAACTGATTTCTGGCTTTGTTCTCTGTGTCTTCAGGGCCCTATCCTCCCCCCAGCTGTTATTTTCTTCCAGGCACTCCCACCTACATCAAAAACAAAAGCCAGAATTTAAGAGCTGGAAGGTGGTGCTAAAAGAGAGGAGCTCCCCTACGTGGGCTCACTGTGGCCACTGAACAATTATTCTCATCATTCACTAAGTTGGGATGTTAGGCCTGACTAGGGTCAACATTAAGTAATAATTTGAGGCTTATTTTTCTCTTTATTTTCTTTTTAGAAATTTGATGCTGATCCAGTTGAATTATTTGAAATTCCAGTAAAGGAATTAACATTTGACCAACTCCAGTTGTTAAAGGTAGTCACAATAGCATACAGTGTAAATGATCTTTCAGTTTTAGAATGATTTATACTTATTTGTTTATGGTAGTGTTCTCTTTGTGCATGGAGATGACTGTATATTCAGCATGTATAGAGCATATGCTTTGATTTTCTGTTCTGTTAGGAAAAATGGGTTTGTGCTAATCCATTTGTCTTCTCTAACAGTTTTCATGGACCCCACTGTTTCTGCATATGTGAAGGGGCTTGGCTCTAATCCTTTGTAGGTAGACCATAAGGGCTAGCCCTTCTTTCTCATTCGTAGTCTCAGGTCGCCTCTGGTCGGCATTAGCCCTTCTTTATCTAACTGTCTTTATTTTACAGTTGGCCTTTTATGCTGTCCTTGGTTTTTATATTTCTGTTACTATCTAAGCTTTGTGTATCTTTTATACCATGTAATTTTATATGATGACTCTTCCTGTTCTCGTTAGATACCTAAATAAATGGTTGATTGAATATAAACACTTTCTTAAGAATTTTTATTTATATTCTTCTCCCCTACTTGGGTATTTGATCATAATCTTATGTGTATGTATGTACATATGAAATATATACAGTTGTTAGTGATTATTCTTACTTATAATTCTACATTTTACAGTTTTCTTTAACTTGCTAGCTTTTCAAGTTACAGTTCTGTTAACCATACACCTTCATAAACTAAGACTTTTTTCCAATTGCATTTTGTGTGTGTGTGTGTGTTTTCTAGCTCGCTCATGTGACTGCACTGAAATCTAAAGATCTGAAAGGTATGTACCGATATGGAAGCACTGTTTTCATTTCATAGTTAACATATATATGGTATTTCCTTATTTTTTTTAACTACTGTTGGTCATTTTAATGTGTATAATACTGGGCTATCTAAATAGTTTTATAGATATGAGGTCTTTACGTATATTTTCAAATGCATTTATGTCGTGTGTATAGTAATTACATGTTTTTACTGTTACGAGTTTTCTTAGCTTGATCATCAAAGTTCTTTATGATTTTGTACCTATCATTCTTTCTAAACATTCTTTTTCTTTTCTCTTTCCAAACATTTGTAACCATGACAAAATAGAGGAAAAATCAAGTATAGAAGCTGGCTCCAGAACCAGGAGTCTGAATCCAGTTCTAATATTTACCTACTGTAACCTTGGGCAGGTTACTTTAACCACTCTGTGCCTCAGTTTCCCCAAAGCTTGTCCTGCCTGTGGAATCCCTTTGTAACTCCACTGTGTACTCTCATAGAACTTTATAGTTTGTGTCATTCATTTGAGATTTAGTGGATCCTTTTTTTAACCCTTTATTCTGTACATGTCCTGTCTCTTCAACTAGAATGTAAACCTCTCTAGGGTGGGAAAAATGTTTTTGTATTCCCTGAGACACTTACAGTGCTCTGTATATAGTAGGTGCTCATTAGATGTTTACTTGCAGTGGTGATAACAGGATAGTTGGAATGCCTTTGTGAAGAAATTGTGAAGTGCTAAAGACCAAAGTGTATCCCTAGAGCATAGATAGGACTTTCTAAGCTTTGTAGCTATTTCATGACTGTTAAAAATAAAATATATTTTATTCATTTAATTTATTAGTATTAATATTTACGTGGAAAATATTATATGACTTTAGTCTTTGTAGTACACTTTTGTTTTTTTTAAGAAAGGAAAAGTTGAAAAGTTTGATATTAAATTTTTTTGCCCTCTTGGAAAAAAATTCTTACATGTTTTGAGATAAAATTTGAATTAAATGGTAGTGGTAACAAAAGCACAATGGTAGCTTTAGATTCTCTTAATTTCTAGCTTCTAAACTGATTTTGATATTTCAAATAGAAGCCTTAGCAAGAGGACCCTGCTCTTTAATTCCATTGAGGAATAACTAATCACTGCTGGTGACTACTTTGTAAAAGTAGTAAGAAATAATCACTGTTGGACTCTCAAACTTGGTGTTCCTATGAAATGTTGCAAACTAGTCTTCATAAAGGATGCTTATTTCAAAATGGAGGCTTTATAAACATAATAAATATACGAGCTTTCAAAAAATACTGCATAAAAAGGATCTCCTAATTACCTCTACATCTCTTTCTTTGTCCTAAGAGTTTAGGAAAAGATCTTAGTGATAAAATGGTATTTTATCTACTGAGTTTTTATAATTTAAAATTTCAGAATCTGTGGTTGAGGAAGAAAATTCTTTTTCTGAAAATCAGCCATTTCCTTCTCTTAAGATGGTAAGTTTCTTAGGAAAACTAGCACAAGACTTACTTCATTCATTCTGTTATAACTTGAATAATTTATTTTGGGCACTAGCAAGGCTGTGTCAAGGACAACATTTATAAAAACTTGTTATTGATTCTTTTTAGAGAAGATAGATTTTTGGTTTGTGTACCTATCCTTTTTTTTTTTTTTTTAAAGAATAATTCACCTGCTCAAATGAATAAAAATGCTCACCTCAATGGGTTAATTTGGTAAGAATAGGAAATTCACACATTTCTGTATATAAACAAGAAATAGAAGGCACAGAAAAAAGGGGTGAGAGGGACATGTGATGGTGGGAGAGGTATTTTTACAATGTTTAAAACTGTTCCTGGGGCATCTGGCTGGCTCACTTTGGAGGAGCCTGCAATTCTTGATCTTGGGGTCGTGAGTTCTAGCCCCACGTTGGGTGTAGAGATTATTTAAATAAATAAAAACTTGAAAAAACACCAAACTGTTCCTTAGCGTTTGGAGAGAAATGAGATTGTCCAACCAAAGAAAATGAGTACCCTGGTTACATAAAATGAGACACAAATTTCGAGAACTCCCCTGAAAAAACATAACAAATACTAGCATGAGGATTTAAAAACTAGACACAATTCATACAGGAATCCCTTTAATATTAGCAGGCAAGCCTATATGGATGCCAGGCACTCCTTGGTCATGCTGGGTCTGCTTTTTTTCCCACTGGCTCCATTTCCTAACTTCTGCTTTTCTCCATTGTCTTTTTCTGGTGATGTCAGGTACAGTAGATACATCTTAGGCAACAGTATATCATTTCAGTTTATCATGATTATTCACCCTACAGAGGAAGCTACCAGAGAACTCCTAAAGTGGACATTGTTGTAGTGTGTTTAAAACCTGATTGGAGTAATTTTTCAGTTATTTATGAAGCCCAGTTAAGTTACATCATTTCTTCTAGTTCAGAATTCTGAAATCATTTGGTTCTGAGAAATCACATGATTCCTAGATTTGTGATTAAATACAATTATTAAAAAAATTGTGTATTAACAGTTTAACATTTATTTAACCAGATAAATTAAACACACATTTATTCACTCTGTCACCATCGCTGTAATTTAATCACAGATGTTTTAAAACCAAAAAAGGCTAATAAATACAATCCTAATTTAAAGGAGAAACTTTGATGTTTAGGAGTCTTAACACAAATATACAGTATTTTCCTTATTTTTCTAATTTTGTATTAGCTCGGTAACAATGTGATAGGTACATTAAATAAAATAAGGCTAAAGATACCAGAGAAGAAGGTCAAACAGCCACACATGAAATTGTTTACAAACTGTTTAAGGTACTTGTCATGCAGCTGGTTAGGGCAGACCCAAGATCCCTGATGGCGAAAGGACTTTAGGTTAAGGATGTGTCTTTTGTAGTGGTAGTGTATCTTTCCTCCCAGATCTTGCCATAGACCACTGCTTTTGCTTCTTAATCTCTTGTTTAACTTAATCACCAACCATGTTGTAATTCGGGGTATGGGAAAAGATAGTGGTTTATGCCGAAGGCACAAAACATTTTATCCTTACTTAGTGATATGTTTTACTATCGGTTGCTTTTTGTAGTAATTCTGTTTTCCTTTTTTTCTTCTCTTATTCTACCATTCATCTCACCAAAAACAAAACAAAATTCACCTCCAACAAACAAAACTCTAGGTTTTAGAGTCTTTGCCAGAAGATGTAGGGTTTAACATAGAAATAAAATGGATCTGCCAACAAAGGGTAAGTAATCCTTGACGTAACACATTCTTCTTCCTCTTTCTCCCCATTTCTTCAAATGCATTTGTTCCTCTCTCCTTGTTTTAGTGGAAAAGTAAGACTGAAGTCTTACTCTGGCTTCTTTCGGCAAGCACAGTACTTGTTGGACCTTTTTAATAAAAGCATACTTTATCCTTATATGTGAGTACTTGAAAGGAGTGATGAATGTATTGCAGTATAAATTTCAGTTTAAACATGTCTCATGTGGATATTAATATGGTGGTTTCTGGACATATAAAATGAACAGTGGAAACTAAGAACTTTATATAACTGATGAGTTTTTGTTTTCTTACCCTCCATTTAAACATATATTTTCAGTAATTTCCTAAGCAGTTTTCTGTTAAGTGGCAATAGTAGCTAGTAATAGTTAATCAAGAAAAGAAATTTTCTGCAGGTGTGTTTTAGATCAGTCACAGATTTAGACTTCTTGCTGTTGTTCCACAGTTATATATTGAAAAGCTGCTATGGGTGAGCATTTTGTTGGTGCTGGGTTCAAGTACTGAGCAAAACAGAATAAAACTTGCCTTCTTGGAATAGTGTAGTTGAGGAAAATAATTCACTGTTGAATATATCAGATGGAGATGTGTGTAAATGGTTGGGATGTATGGTAAGAGGGTTGTTGGGGTGGGGAGGGCACTGAAAGCGGTTAATTCAGGTATGATTGGGCAATCAGAGCAATATCCTAGAATTTGTTTTGATCAGAATAAATCTACAACTGCCCTCAAATCATGCCTTCTAAGTAGCTGTTTATGATAAGCTGGTCCTGGTTAACATAGTGATTTTTCTTAATAAGTGATTTTTAGTTTTCTGAGCTCTTAGGGTTATTTTATTTTATTATCATTTTTTTTCAATATATGAAATTTATTGTCAAATTGGTTTCCATACAACACCCAGTGCTCATCCCAAAAGGTGCCCTCCTCAATACCCATCACCCATCTTAGGGTTATTTTAATGACTAATATATAAAATGCCTAATATTTGAATATCTACAGGACTCTTGGTATCTTAGCTATATTTAGAGACTATTTTTATTACGTGTTGAGGGTACTTGATATGCCTTAGAGCCAAAGAATGAGATTTTTAACTAGTAATTCATAATTACCTGGACTTTTTGTAATGAGTTAGCAAGTGAAGTAGAGTCCTTTTGTCTTACAGTTCATGAAGATTATATAAAAATATTTTAAAGTTAGTAAGGTGCAGATTTCCAGAGTTCTGGTTTTTATTCTGTTAAACTTATTAAAGCAAAAGTTTATTGATGATATAATCACTTTGCATATAAGTGTCTCTACCTGAAATATGACAGCTGCACCATCACTAAGCAGCTGTGTGGTCTTGGGCAAATCACTCAATCTTTTCAAGCCTTAGCTTTCCCCATGTAAAATAAGAGTTGGCTTAGATGTTCCCAAGATTTTTTTTTTTTTTTTTTTTGGCACTGTGATCCTAGGATATTTAATGGCCTTTGTTTTTCTGTTTATTTTTTCCATATAGGATGGAATGTGGGATGGTAACTTATCAACGTATTTTGACATGAATCTGTTTTTGGACATAATTTTAAAAACTGTCTTAGAAAATTCTGGGAAGAGGAGAATAGTGTTTTCTTCATTCGATGCAGATATTTGCACTATGTGAGTAATATTAAATTGTTTTCACCTAGACTCTTAAACCGTAGCTGGGATTTAGGGACAGAGGTTGTGATTGGAGGTGGGGAAGTTGCCCAGAGTTCACCCTTGACTTGTCCTCTCAGTTAGGTTCTATATATTCTCACACCTCTTCAGAACTACCCTCTACTCCAGCAAACCTCACACCCACAGGGTCCTAGTACCTCACACTCTGTGTTCATTTTATAGGCAGGTAACATCCTCCTTACCAAATATAAACCCTCGAGGGCTTTCTTGTTGGCCATTTCTGAAAATATTTTAGCTTTTTTATAGAATAATTAACAAGTTTTCTTTTATTGATTGAAAGATGCAATACATGTTAATGGTGATTATAGCTCAGTCATGGGATTATGCTCTTTTGGTGGGGGGGCAGGGGCGGTTTCTTTATATAGTCACAGTTTCCTAAAATTCTAAAATGATATATAAGAATTATCTCCCTGATGAAAAGTACTTTCTTATTGTCTTCTTTAGGGTTCGGCAAAAGCAGAATAAATACCCCATATTATTTTTGACTCAAGGAAAATCAGATATTTACCCTGAACTCATGGACCTCAGATCTAGGACAACCCCCATTGCAATGAGCTTTGCACAGTTTGAAAACCTACTGGTAAGTTACATTTGAATTTTTTAGATTTTAATTTTTTTAAGAAATGTCTTAGAGCAGTAGTGAATAAGTTTTTGTGTTATTTTACACATCTGATTGGTTAGTTTTGACCCATGTGTAGCAAGCTGATAGCTCTACTTAAAAATGAGGATATTAGATCTCAAAATAAAAAGCAGTTAAATGAACATTAAAGTATTTTCTTCCAGGCCTAGGTTAAGTAAGTTCTTGTAGTTTAGTTTTCTGAGTGGATTTTATGAATCATCTAAAATGGCTAGACTGTAGACTTCTTTGATAAATAAATTGTAATTGTAAGAAAAAGTCCTAACAGTTTTTTCCCTGTGCATTCTACTTTGGAGAACACTGATGTAGAGTACGACCAATTAGTATTTGCAGTTAATAAGTTACTTTCTTATGAGTAAATTATTTTTCTTCTTTTAGGGAATAAATGCACATACTGAAGACCTGCTCAGAAACCCATCCTATATTCAGGAGGCAAAAGCTAAGGGACTAGTCATATTCTGCTGGGGTGATGATACCAATGATCCCGAAAACAGAAAGAAATTGAAGGAGTTTGGAGTTAATGGTCTAATTTATGATAGGTATTTGTCTTTCATGAAAAGTTTTCATGTATTGTTAGGAAAAAAATAGTTAAAAAATTAAAAATAATATTAAACTTAGTTAAAATTCTGTAGTTCAGCCTGAGGTTTAACATTTATTTGTAGAGTTTTTCAAACTTTGGAGTATAGCACAACCACTTGGGAAGCTTGTTAAACATTCAGATCACTGGGCTCCATACCAGCTGTACTCTTGTCTTGGTTGGGGGGCTCTCTCCCCCAGATGCTTCTCTCTCTCCACCAACTTTCTTGGGGGTCTCATCCAGTTCTGTGGCTTTTCATACCTTTATTCTTAAGTTTTATGTCTCCAACCTTTACATCTCAGACGTTTCCCCTAACTGCTTAAACTTTTGTATCCAGCTAGCAACACCTGTTCTTTCTGTAGACTTCCTGATTTCAGTATGACAACTCTGTCTTTCCAGTTTCTCAGGCCAAATCGTTGGAGTCTTTCATGACTGTACCTAAACTCATACCCCAAAACCAGTCAGACAGAATCTTGTTGATTCTGTCTTCAGAATCTACCCTGAATGTATCCACTCGCCACACTTGCTATATAGTCAGTCTCCACTGAGAAGGACACCTCATTTCTCACGTGGATTATTGAAGTTGTCTGCTCACTGGCCACTGCCTTTACTCATGCCTCCCTGCTATCTGTTCTTAGCACAGCAGCCAGAGGGAGCCTGTTCTAATTAAAGTCAGATCCTATGACTGCTTATAACTTGCACAGTTTTCTGTGTCACCTAGAGTAAAATCACAGGCCCTTCCAAGGCCCCGTGTGAGCAGATTCCATCTCTTTTCCCCCCTCCCCCACCCCAACACGCCCACACAAACAAGCTCCGTGAGGACAGGCTCTTTGCCTGTTTTGTTCACTATTCTATCTCTAAAAATTAGAATAATGTGTGATACACAGTAGGGGTTCAAGTATTTGTTGAACTTTTTTTTTCTTTTTTTTTTTTTTTAAGCTCCCTAGGTGTTTCTGATGTAAGTTTGAGAGCCACCAATCTGATAGATGAAAAGATTGCTTAATATAAAGAAATTTGGGGTTAGAAGGGATGTCATTTAGTCCACTGAGGGGTGGGCAATCTTACTAATACTTGAGCAACAAAGAGTAAGTGATGAAATTCTTACCAGGCTTGTTTTAAAAAATACTTTCCTTGGGGCACCTGGATGGCTCGGTCGATTAAGTGTCCAACTTCAGCTCAGGTCATGATCACCAGCCCCACGTTGGGCTCTGTGCTGACAGCTCAGAGCCTGGAGCCGGCTTCAGATTCTGTGTCTCCCTCTCTCTCTCTCTGCCACTCCCCTGCTCATGCTGTCTCTCAAAAATAAATAAACGTTAAAAAAAAAATACTTTCCTTGATTTTAGTTCACTTAACCGTTTGTCCTGTATAGTTGTATCACTTATAGTAGACCTTTCCAACTAGTTCAATGAAGATAAAAATTTTACATCACTTATATGAGACATTTCCAACTAATTAAAGGAAGATAAAATGTTTACATTAATCATTTGAAAGAAGTGCTGGCTTCAGCAAAACTTTGGAGAATATTTCTTTCTTTGAGGAGAAGGAAGGGATGATTGCAAATATTTTCAGGCAAGGAAATGTATTGTGAGACATACCGTGTATAATAACTTCCCTTCATCTGAAGGGCCTTACTTAGAGCCAAATTGTGACATGTAATGGAGAACAGGAATATACTTTGTGATAAAAAGCCCCCAAGAAAGAGAGTTCTTCCTGGCTAAGGATCAATAAGAGTACCTTTTTTAAAGTTTATTCATTTATTTTGAGAGAGTGAGAGAATCCAAAACAGACTCTGTGTTGGGGCTCGAACTCATGAACTGTGAGATCACCACCTGAGCTGAAATCAAGACGCTTAACCGACTGAGCCACCCAGGTGCCCCAATAAGAATGCTTTCAAAGAGGAAGTGTTGAGTTGGTTTTTGGGAGTGGCTAAGTTTGCTTTGACAGGATTTGAGTTTCAGGCAGAAGCAATAGCATGACTCAGGGCAGGACTACGTTGAAGACATTGAGGAGATAGCTCAGGGTGGGGCTCCTGCTAGAATCTGTTAGAGTTGGTGTTTACCCTTGAACTTTTTTTTTTTTTTAACACTTTAATCTGAGAACTACATATATAAGTATGTATGTGTGTTTTGTATGTGTATACAAGATTTACAGTGAAAACCAGCAGTCCCCTGTGCCTGTTATCCCTTTCATTGTTTTTAGCTGAGTTCCTGTGCCCTGATGTTTTTTAAGCTATTTTGTTCTGGTATGTAATGTGCTTATGTTACTATTTTTTTTTTTTTTAATCATCAAATTTAGACATTGTGGAGAAGTTTTTGAACAATTAGTGATTTGGGAGCCTTTGGTTTATTTTACATTGGGGGAATTATTGATAAGATGAGGTGTTTTAGTGGGTCAAAAACCGATTTAGTCTCCTTTTACAAAGGTATTAACACACCGTAGATTTTACATTTAATCATGTTTTTGCAGTACGTTATGGCATATAAAGAGCTGTGTTCGATCTGGTGATATTTGGAGTTTTTGCATTTGTGATAAGATGACCTTTAATTTACCTTTCTCAACTGGTTGTTTCTCATTTTGGTATGGGGCAAATACTTGCCAAATAGAGTAATTAGGCAATGTTCCTATTTTTATAAAAGAATTACTGTACCTGCTCAAATGGTTAAAAAATTAAAATATAAATTCAGTAACAGACACGCATGTTAAAGAATATTAGCATTAGATTCGAAGTCTGCCATTTGCCTCTCCCTAATTCAATTCGCTTATCTCCTCTCTCAGATACAACTTTATCAAATTATTATTCTCTTTTTAAAAATTTTAAATTCTTATTTCGATCACTAAATAGTATCATTTAGTTTCTCATGGCTTTAGACTTTATTTGTACTTTTTTCCCCACTTGTTATAATGTTCTTAAAGTCAATCTGTTTATTGTATGTAATTATAATTTATTCATTTTCGTGACTATGTAGTATTCATGGCTATGTCTCTACCACTGTTTATTCTACTTGAGAACATTTAGGTAATTGCCAAGTTTGCTTTTGCAAAACTTTTGCTTTTGCTTCCTGTCATCCTGAGTGAAGACTGCTCCCTGACCCTTCCTGTGTCTGAGCTTCCATTTCCTGTGGTCCAGATATTTTTTGCTTTATGGTTATTTTTATGGAACACACCCTTCAGTAACTTCTTAAGAAAGGAAGACATGGAAAGTAAATATGTGATCTTGCATGCTTGGAAGTATTGTGGCTGGGCATAAATTTTCATGTTAGAAACCATTTTCTTTCAGAATTTTAAAAGCATTTCTCCGTCAGCTTCACAGTTTTCAGTGTTACTGTTGAGGAGTGTGAAACCGTGTTGAATCTTGTTTCTGCACGAGTGGTTTCTTTGTTTCCTGTCTGGAAGCTTGGAGAGTCTTCTTTTTGTCACCAGTGTGGTAAAATTTCATAGAGATGGGTCTTGTTGTGGGTCTGGTTTCATCCCTTGTGGTGGGCACATGGCAGCCCATTTAATCTGTTGATGCGTGTCCTTGAAGATGCCGAAAATTTTGTAAATTATTCTTTGATTTTTGTCTCCCATTTTTCTGGGGTTTTTTTTTCCCCCCTTTATAAAAGAAATCCTTTAGTTTACATATGACACACTCTTGGACCAGGCTTCTAATTTTTATTTTTTCTTCTATTTTCTATCTTTGTCTTTTTGCTCCACTTTGAAAGATTTTGCCAACCTTATCATCCATGCATTCTCTTGACTTTTTTGTGTCTTTAATTTCTAAGAACTGTCTTTATTCTCTGAATGCGCTTTTTTTCCTCTATATATAACATTCTGTTTGGGCTTAATGAACTATTTCTAGGAAGGCATCAAGGACTTGTGTGTGTGTGTGTGTGTGTGTGTGTGTGTGTGTGTGTGTGTGTGTTTGGAATTTTCTTCTCTTTGGCTCATTATCTTACATGTTAGAAGCTTTCCTCAAGTTGCTTAGAAACCCTTGACTGCTTCTCGTGATAAGAAATAGGGATCTAAAAAGCTTGTTGGAGGCTCTGTGTGCATGGGGCGTTGTTCACTTGGATTTCACTGTGGGATGATGTGAGTGGCCTGTTTGGTCATACTTCTGATGTCAGTAGATTCAGAACTTTACTTTTTGACTGACCAGATTCCTCACAGAAGAATCTATATAAACTACCTAGAGGATCCAGATCTGGCTCCCAGGGTTCTTGGGAATCAGGTAAGGGATGAGATCTGGGGAAGGGAAGGCATGTCTCTGAATTTTGCATGTGTGATATGTGTGGACTGTCTCCTGGTGCTGGTGGCTTTTGTAAAATGCCCAAACCCTTACCTGGTTGTCTTGTCCTCCATTCCAAGACATTTCCTGTTAAATTCTTGAAATACCAACCTCAGGGGTGTGGGGCAGCCTCCATGGCAGGAAGTTAGGAGGAAGGGAGATGCTCACTGCTGCTCAGGCCCTCACCCCATCTGCCCTGTTTTAGTCTCCCCTCCCCCTAGTTCTAAGGGGAAACGGGTGCTGCTTTTAACTCTGCCTTCTCATGGTTTCCACTACTGGCTTGTGATTTGGTGATTTGGCCTTTTCCGCTCGGCTAACTAAAATACTTTGTTATTACTTACGCATCTGTTTCCCAGCTCCCAAAACTGTGTTACTGTGTCTCTTTGTTTCTGTTTTTCCCTGTATGCATGGATTCTTTTTTAATCCCTTTATTTTCTTTTTAATGGGATATACAGGGAAAGTAAACGTAGATGCTTCAGTTCAGTCTTCTGTCTTGACCCAGAGGTCACTTCTCATTTTCTTGGAAATTGTTTCCTGCTCTGATACCACAGCGACCTCTGTCATCGCACCTCACGTGAGCTGCCCGGCCCTCACGTTTAGGCCTGAGAGGCTGTCCTCTCTCTGCTGATGGGCAGTGCAGTGCTGGCATTGTCACATGGGCTTTTTCTGGGCTCTCAACTGTGAGTGCGTGTGCCTGTGCCACACAACTTCAGGACAGTTCTCAGTGCACATCTTCAGTGCTTTGAAGTCACAACTGGGTATGGATTCCAGCTCTGCCTCTTTCTAGCTTCCCGTCATAAAATAAGGCCTTGTCGATTGATTCACTTGGAGAGAAGATACCTGAAGAATCAGTCACTCAGTAAACTACAGATTTATTTCATTTTCTGTTTCAGTTGCTTTATAATCAGGCTTTTTCATCACGGGCCCAAAAAGAAATGCTGTTATTCCGCATTATTAGAAAGATGGAGAAGTATTTTTAAACAGAGCTGATAACTTCCATCCTAGAAAGTTGGGGGAGGGTGTGCTCCTGTACTACGAATGTTCCAGGCATTCTGTAATCAAATTCTCCTGAAAAGGTTAAGTCAGGTCTTAAGGGAACCATGAAATTACACTATTTTATGTGTGTGTTGTTTGTTTCATCATAGGATATATGATTGGATGCCTGAACAGCCAAATATATTCCAAGTGGAGCAGTTGGAACGCCTGAAGCAAGAATTGCCAGAGCTTAAGAGCTGTTTGTGTCCCACTGTTAGCCGCTTTGTTCCCTCATCTTTGTGCGGGGAGCCTGATATCCATGTGGATGCCAACGGCATTGATAACGTGGGGAGTGCTTAGTTTTTACTGGGCAGAGGCCCTTTTGGGGCATGCACCACTGTTGTGGGGATTCACTTTTCATCACTGAGCATTGTTTATCTATGCCTTCTAGGTTTCTCAGTCCAATGAAGCAATAATGAAGTATTTTACTATTTCACTACAATTCTTGCTAGGATTTCAAGTATGCTATTTAAATCATTTGGCCAGGTATAATTACCAGTCAGTCTCTTTACAATGAGAAAATTTATTGGTTGGCAAACATTTTAAACTAAATATGTAAACATATAATGTTAAATGTCCATTAAAACCATAGTGCTTGGAAATTAACTATATAAAGATATTTACAGTTCTTAACAACTTTCATTTGATCAGGTCTGAAATATTTAGCACTTGAGGAACATGACTATGCATAATTATACCTGACCATGGAAAAAATAAGTACCTCAAATGCATGCATTTGCACTGGTGATTCCAACTGCACAAATCTTTGTGCCATCTATGTATATATGTATTTTTTACATGGATTGACATGCACACACACCATTTTCATTCAGTATGAACCTTGAGGCTGCTGCCATTCTCCCACTTAACCAAACCAATGCCTGTGTAAACAGCCTGGAGGTGGTCCTTGAAAACTTGTCTCCTAAGTCTTTCAAAAGTTGTTTTGCATAAATGTTAAAGTTTCAAAATGCTGCAGGGTAATTTAATGTATAAAATATTAGAAGTATGTAGTGCATACTTAATAGAGTAGGCCATAATGTGTAAATTCTATTCCATGCATGCTTTAGGTTTTAAGCATGAGATTGTACATGTTTACTGTAAGTCCTTGCATCTGTGGTGCTAGGTGAGTGTGAGAAGGTGTCAAGGACTGAAAATATTTTGTTGCCTAAAAAAAAAAAAAAAAAAAAAAAAAGAAGCCTGTTTGTAGGCATTTTAAATATGCTTATTTTAAGTGTCTCTCACTACCTATTACACACCGTTGCTCTGTGGGTTTGTTGTGTGTGCGTGTGTGTGTTGTACAGCAGTTAAATCTCCATGCAGAAAAATAAATGTCCTGAATTCTCACATTGGTATTTTTATTGGTTAATGTATATCAGGCATGTAACTTATTTAGGAAATGTAGACGATCCTTCTAAATGTATATGCATGTATTTAGGATTATACTAAGGTTTCTTTCCTTAGAAGCTGATTGTTTTGGCATTAACTGTAACTTAAGAATGAATGTTGAATAAAATACACAGATTTATTTTCCTCCTTTTAAAACAAAATTTCAGGAAGGTATTACTTTTATAGACTTGGTTCTCTTACTACGAGACATTGGACTCCTGCCCTAAAGTAATGCCCTACTTGCATCTGCCTTTTACTGCATGTTCTTCACTTAGGCAATTTAGTCATGCATTGACACATTTTAGTACTAGCTGAGAATCCTAGCTGAGAACCTAAGACTTGGAATTATACAGTGTATCTTTTTATTTTTTAAGCCAAACAATGCAGTTTTGGTTCCGTCTTAATCGTGTGAGGATAGGCTTTGAAATCCTATGTTATGGTTTTGTGCTGTAACACTGATATTTAATGGAAAAGAGTTTAGGAAATGCAGTCTTCTACAAGTGTTCTATATACTTTTCCCACACTGAAAGATTTTCCACCACTTTGGTATGACTTTGGTGTGAATTAGGCAGTTTTAGAAAACTTCTGAAAAAATTCATTTTGTCTGCAGACCTGTGTACAGTACAGTGACCATTACCTTATGGTAACTCGGTTAGCTGTAGGTGTGCGTTTTCGGTCCTGTTCACTTGCCCTCCCCTGTGCCTTTCCAGTCCCATGGCAGTGCAGCTCCATGTTGAAGACTCAAGATCCTAAAGGGAAAGGAGAAGTGGGAGGGGCGGGGGGGGGGGGGACGGTTCCTGAACAATGTAATTTGCAAAGAGCTCGCAAGGACTGCTTATGACACAGAAAGAGCCTCACTGCTCACTTCCTTTGCATCCCTTCCTGACCTTATAAACCAGGGTTAGTAGAAAATTAAAGCATAGCAAGCAGTAGCTCCCCCACTTTTCTAGGACTAAGTCCAGGCGTCCATACCACTAGCTGTTGCCCTGTGCAGTGCTCTGGCCACACTGTACCCACTGTGCCCACCGTTCCCCTGGCCACGCCATGCTCCTACGCTATTCCCTGTCTGTAGCCATGTGCCCTGTGCCTGGAAGCCCTCTCTTCCCCACAGACACTTTCGCCCTGCCAGACTCCTTGCTCCTTGAGCCATCGACCTCTCCTCTGAGTCCTTGCTGAAACTTGTTCAGAAGGGATGAGTCCATCTTTTACTCCATAGCCATGTGCATACCTGGATCATGCCGTGCATTCTAGGTAGGCATGGTGGTTTGTCTCACCAGGCTGCAGTCTCTTCAAGGGCAGGAACCTTGGCTTTTTATTTCCACAGTGCATGGAACATAGTAGAAAAATGTTGGAATTATTGGGATAATAATTTGTATCAAATGTCCTTTTGAATTAAGAGATTTAATTATGTTTACTAAGAATGTAAACTTTGGTTTACATTTTGACAGTGGGAACAGTTTGTTGATGTCAATTTTCAATGTAGAGGTATAATGTTAAAATCGTTTTATATTTTCTGGAAATTGCAATGTTTGATAAAATGCCGCCATTGTTCTCTGGTGTTTTCTACTCTCTGGAACTCTGTACTGTAACTGACTGGATGTGAATGTGAGGAATACAGTTCATTCCTGTGTCGGTAGTGCCTCAGGGCTACCACAGCCGCTCATTACCTCACTGCCATTGTTCCTTGTGTCTCCTCTCCTACCCACCCCCCCCCCCCCCCCCACCAGGCCTACCTCAGTACCCCTTTCCTTGTCTGAAATGCCTTCTCTGTCTTCCTTCAGTGTCCAGCTCAGGTACCGCCTCTTCCATAAAACTTTGCTCAGCTTCTGATTGGAATTATGATGCAAACAAATGCGTGCAGCCTCTAAATCCCACTGCTTCGTTTTGTAGCTGGGCCAGTAAACCCAGAGAAGTGAACTGACTTTTTTACCAGGTTGGGACTAGAACTGGGTTTTGTGATTCCTAATCCCGTGTTCTTGAACTATGCTGCCTTCTGAATTCTCGTGGCGTTTGTTAGCATGTGCTTTCTTACAGTCTCTCTATGTGCCTGTTCTATTTCCCTAAGATTGTAAGCCCCTTAAGGGCAGGGACCTCTTTGCATTTCTAGCACTACTATAGTGTTCCATACTTAGTCATGAACTAGACAAATAAATGGCGGTGGCAACGATCCTAGTTTCCTAACTCAGATTGTTTCACAGTATACATACGGTTTTGTACGGCATGCTTGGCTATGTTGTCTGGAGGGTGTGTGCTCGTGTGCATGCGTGTGCATGTGTGTTTGCATGTGTACTCTGCCCCAGTTGCTTGGGGTCACAGGTGGGTTACTGTAAACCAATTTTCTACTTCATGCTAAGTGAGGACAATTATGAGACTGAGTGGAAGATGAGGTACAGGTTTCCCCCCAGGCCCGGCTGCCCCTTCCTGGGGAGTACACCTAAATCCTGCAGCTGGTGGCCTGATAGGGCAGGGTACGCGGCCTTGGATAGGACTTGGGTGACCTGCGGAGTGGCTGTCTCATTAGTCCCGGTGGAGTGTCATTGTCTTTTGTGCCTTGGCTCTTTCTCTTCACAGCTGGGCCGCATTTCTGTCTTTCACGTTATCACTGGCTTGGTATTCTAGGTTGGCAGTGGAGTCCTGTTCATTTAGATTTGGCTACAGCCGACTCCTTTGCATTTTCGGTTTGGATTGTGTGGTGTTGGGGTAGGAAGCAAAGTAAACACAGGAGGAACACTGCATTATTTTGGTGTTCATGAGTGGAAATTTCCTCAAATAGCTCAGTGGGTTTGCATAGTTTGAGAAATAGATTCGAAATGTTGAAAATGCAAGAGAGCATATGATTAAGACCGTACAAGTATGTGTTAGAGACGAGAGAGAGGTTAAGTTGAAACAAAGCTCTCGAGCCCTTGCAGAATGGGGTAGAGATCAGGGTGGTTGTGAAGCCACTTTGGGGCATAATCATTGTAAACTCAGGCCAAGGTAGTATCTGCAGTATGTTTAGGGAGAATGAAGAAGCCATCCTGACAGTGTGGAGGATTTTTTTTTTTTTTTTTTTACTGATTTTAAAGGGAAATGAGAGAAATGCATTTTAAAATAATGAGGAAAGTAGTATTAGTACAGGAGTAATAAAAGAAGTACAGAGATTAATTTATCTAATCTTGTATGAAATTGGTCCAAGCATACATCTACCTGTTTGCTCAGAAAACAGATGCAGACAGGATAAGTGAACTTCTGAAACTAAACTTGCAAAGCCAAACTATGTAATGTCACCAGAAGATAACTAAAAGTCTAGCAAATGTTCCACCCCATGGCTTCAAGTGTCTGTCTGCAGCCCAGACTCCTGTAAGCTCAGATTCACACATCCAGCTGTCTGTGCACATCTCTAGTTGAAGGTTGAATGGGCACCTCACACGTCATGTGCCTCCAAAAAACTCTTCCTCCTTCCTTCCGCTAAAACTTCCCATTCTACCTCCCGCAATGATCCGAGTCTTAGTAAGTGACATCCAGGAATATTACACTAATCACTCGTTACCAGGAAGAGAAAAATCATGGAAGTTTATATTATGGTATGTGATAGGTCAATTGCCCATTTGTTACTTTTTAATTAAAAAAAATCTTGCACATATTCTTTTAATTGCATAGAATTACCTTATCAAGTGCCAGAAAAGTCCCCTGGGATTTTGATCAGTGTTGGGTTGATTTTCTGGATTAACATGTGGGAAGGATTTAATGTTTTACAAGTATGAAGTCTATCCAGACCATAGTGTGTGTCTCCGTTTTTTTCAAAATTTTTACATCTTCCAGTAAAATTAGTTTTTCACATAGGTGTTTTAAACTTTTTAAAGCTTATTCTTACATTAGAAAAACTTAATAAATTTGTTTTTTAATTCCTATTTTCCTTAAGTATGTTCTTCAGTAATCAGTTAATTTTGGTTTACTGCTCTCATCTGTAGCTACTCTGCTGAATCCGATTAGTCAAAACATTTTGTTATTTAACTGGGGTTTTCTAGTTGATCATATCAAATACGTTTTCTACTTTTTTTTCTGTTTTTTCAACATTTTTATTTATTTTTGGGATAGAGAGAGACAGAGCATGAACGGGGGAGGGGCAGAGAGAGAGGGAGACACACAACCGGAAACAGGCTCCAGGCTCCAAGCCATCAGCCCACAGCCTGACGCGGGGCTCGAACTCACGGACCGTGAGATCGTGACCTGGCTGAAGTCGGACGCTTAACCGACTGCGCCACCCAGGCGCCCCTGTTTTCTACTTTTTAATGACAGCTTTCTCTTTATCTTGTCTTACTTCAGTAGCTAATAACAATTGTAGGCGTCCTTATTTCTTTACCGTCATGGGAAATAATATGATGGCTGCTGGAGTTTCTAGTTATAGAGGTGACCCTTATGAAATTAAGGAAATTTCTTTTTCTTCTAGGTTAGCTAAAGGATCCCTTCCCCCCAGCCCCTACCCACCCCCAAGGAATAGGTGCTGAATTTATTCTGTGGGTTTTTGAGGAATTAGAAAACAATCATAGTTCTTATTTCATCTGTTAATATTAATGGAGTGAATGAGGCTAATATGTTTTCTAATGTTGAATTACCCTTCAGTAATTGGTATAACACTTATTAATGTTCTTTTGACAGGTATTGACTGATTTGTTTAGGATTTATTCTCTGTATTCATTAATGAGATTGACTTCGTTTTCTTCTATTTTTGTCTAGTTTTGGAGACCATTAGGATAGCCTTATAAAGTCAGTTGAGTAGCTTTTCAGGTTTTTCTGTCTTTGGAACAGTTTATGTAATGTTAGTATAGTCTGTTCATTGGCACTTTGATAAGTGCTCCTATAAAACTATGTGCATATTTTGAAGTATTCCTACCCTTACAGTTACTTCTTTAGTTAGAACCTGTTAGTGTTCTCTTTTTTTTTTTTTTTTTTTTTTTTTACTTTAAAAAAAAATACTTATTTGAGAGAGAGCATGAGCAGAGGCGGGGCAGAGAGAGAGGGAGAGAGAGAATCCCAAGCAGGCTCTGTCCTGTCAGTGCAGAGAGCCTGATGGGGGCCTGATTGATTCCAGGAACCATGAGATCATGACCTGAGCTGAAACCAAGAGTTGGATGCTTAACTGAGCCACCTAGGTGCCCCTCTCTACTTTTTTTTTTTTTTATTATTTATATTTTTTGGGCACATCAGCTAGTTTTCCTAGATTAAAAAAAAATTACTTGTACATCCAGCTGTATAGTGTGTATATATTATACATTATATACATTATAATACATACTAAATACTGGATATCATAAGTGTATGTAAACATACATATGTGTATATATGTATGTATGTGTGTGTGTGTGTGTATATATATATATATATGTGTATATATATATATATATATGTATGTATTTGTATATACTTCCAAGAAGTCTTCCAAGAAACAATCACTTTTTCTTAATATTTTCTTTGGTGTGAAGGGGTGAGTTATCCTTGATTAGATTGCTAAAGATCTACTTTTTAAACTAGGCTTTACTAGTATTGAGCAGTGTTTGTTTTTGTTTTTTTTCATTAATTACTCTTAAATTTAGTGTGCAAAATTTTACCTAATGTAGATTTATTTGGTACCTTTTCTTGAGTTGAACCTCCCTCAATACTATAACAACATAATAGAGTTGGCCTTGGAAAAATACTGTTGTTGTTGTTTTTAATGTTTTAATGTTTATTTCTGAAGAAGAGAGCCATGAGCTGGGGGTGGGAGTGGTGAGGGAGGGAGACACAGAATCCGAAGCAGGCTCCAGGCTCTGAGCTGTCAGCACAGAGCCCGACACATGACTCGAACCCATGAACTGTGCAATCATGACCTGAGCCAAAATCAGATACTTAACTGAGCCACCCAGGCACCCTGGAAAACCATTGTTTTAATCAAAGGGGAACAAGAATTTTACTTTTTGAAAAAAAAAAGTCTATACAAGGAGCTATTGTTTCTATCACGATGGAAGTATGTATAAAGTGTGAACCTTATGTTTTAGTTTCTAGCTAGACTGAGGGCTTAGGAGAATAAAGTAGCTTCTGTCTTCAACATGCTTATTACTTAGTTGAGGTATAATGTATGTTTTAAGATTGTAAAGCAGTTGTTGAAGAGGGCAACAGAAGGAAAGTAACTAAGCGTTAGCCTGATATTAGCTCATTTAATGACAGATAAATCCTACCACACTTCAGCCACAGTGACTCTGTTCTGACCTGTTTTGGTTCTCCTAATAGAGATGTGATTTGAAGGTAGGATTTGAAGGTAGGGCTCCTTGGCTAAAAACACTTAAGATGCCTGTCAGACGTGTAAGTGGAAAGGTGGTGTGTGTGTGCACGTGTGTGAGTGAGATGGTTGATTTCCTCAGTGTTGTATTCCAATTGTTTGCTTCCACTGTATCTCATTTACACTTCTTACTGAATTTTTAAATATTAAACTATATTTTTCATTTCCAGGATTTCCAGTCAATTCTTTATGTCCGTCTGATTTTATTTCATTACTTCCCATTTTTATTGAATAATTTGCAGTTCTTTTTTTTTTTTTTTTTTTTTTAGTAGAAGTGTAACTTCCACTTATTCTTTAAACATTCTCAACCTATTTCGTTTTACCCTATACTTTTTAGGCCTTTCTGGAATGAGTTCTTTTTCTGATTTTGTTGGCTATCTTTATTTGCATTGAGTTTTCTGGTGTGGTTTGGAGTTTTGGTGCACGAGCTCATGCTCTTGTTTCTTTCCCGCTTCCAGCTTCTCTGCTGGTCTTGTGGTTGGCTCCCTTAGGAGTTCTGGGACCTCAGTGTAAATCCAGGTATATGATTGCACCTGGTAATTACTACCCAAAAGGAGAGTGGGGACATTCGTACTCCATCCCAGAGTCGCTTGGTAGCAACATTTTGATTTCTTGTCCAAGGAGTTTTTTCTATTTTATTTTATAATTTTTTCCTCCCTCTTTTTGTGATTTGCCTATTTTTCCTGTGTATTTGTTTGGTTTTGTGTTTTGTTTTGGCACAAACTCACCAAATCATCATCCAGTGCTAAAAATTCCCACCATCCCAGAGGATTGTGATACAGGTTCCTCCTCTCCAGAGGGGACCAAAGTTCATGTGTGTGGTGTATGTGGTGGAGGTTTATGGGTGTCTAGCTGCCCAGCACCCACCTCCTATTTCCTGAGAGCAGTATTTTGGGGGGATGTTCTCTCTCCTCTGTTGGGTACAGTCTTTGGGGACCTGTAAAATAAAGCATTCTCCTTTAGCCAAGGGGCTAGGTGCATGAACAAAGGCAGACCAACTGGACCCTGTCCTGCATCATTGTCTATTAATCAGAACAACCATAGAACAAGTGTTTAGACTGTTTCCTTTCTAGAGCAACTCTGGTACCTACAGTGAAGCCCATAGAATCTTCCCGCTTGCCCCTTCTGACCTCTGCTAAGGCCTTCCCTTCAGTTATGTGAGATCACCTACATCCCTCTAGTGAATTCCTTTCTTCTAATATTAGAGGCAGGTTTTGTTGCTTTAACACCCAGGAAAACTTGACTGGTAGACCATGTACCCTTACACATGTATATGCACCTACAAGCATGTAAGTGCTCAAATATAATTTTTACATACTATGCTTTGCAGTACAGCAGCCTGCATTTTCCTCACACACGTCAGACACTCCATGTACTTGGCATTAAACAAGCAGTAAATAATTCGAGTAGGTTCTACTCTGACTTGGTGTAGGGATAAATGAACAACGGGTAGGTCATATCTCAGTTAACCAGGCAAGTGTCGTCTTGCTGCCGTGAAAACAATGTGGCTAGAGTGGCTTTATCCAACCTCATGGATGCTCTCCTTCCCCTGCTGCCTCCCAGCCTTTTCTCTGGCCATCCTCAGCCCAGGCCCTCCTCTCCTGTCACATTTCTTTCCTCGCTGTCAGAAAGCTCTTATGTTCTCTCTTCTGGGTGTTTGCTTTTGCCGTATTTTATTATTTCACTTCTTCCTTCCTGCATGACCACCTCAAAGGCCTGAAGTGTTTTCTGAATTCTGAATAGCCTACAGGGCAGTGCCCTTTCCCCTGCCCTGAATTCCCCGAGTAGCTAACTGCTGTTCACTTCACAGTTGCTTGCCTTGTTACTTGTGTGTCTGAGTCCAAGATATAAAGAACACTCTGACGTTGCTTTGATGGCACGTCAGAGAGGCTTATCTCAATGCTTGGTACACATATACTTGCTTTCTGTCTTTTAAATGCCCATCATGGTGTTATATGTGCACTGTTTCATCCACTAAGCAGGACCCCACACACACACAGGAAATTTATTTCATTACCCAGCACCAAGGGCAAAGAAGCCTACTGCCCCCAAAATGATTTGATTCTGCTTCTGCCTCAGAAACCTCGTGAAGCCAGTTTTTCCTATGGCTGGTTCTAGTTCTTAAGGAGCTGTCAGAAACTCTTGCTCATTATGAATTGGAGAGACCAAGGTGCTGTATGTCCTCAACGACTGGAGCCTGGACCTCTGGTTACAGATGTGGTGGTGGCCCATAGGAATGTCTTGTTTGTAGGGTACATGGACAACTTTGTTCACCTAATAACTTTCTTGTTTTGGTAGCATGACAGACTCAGAGACTTTAATTTCTGAGAACCAACAAAAGCCAAAATACATCTACATCAATCAGAGGTGAGTCTCTTGAAAATTTCTCAGATTGCCAGGGGCCCAGCAATATAGTAATATTTAAATACTTAATACATTTTATAACATGTGAAATTGTTTCATAGTAATGTCCCTTAGTTAACATCCATAGGAAATGAACTGAGCTGAATATATGAAGTCTCTGAGAAAAGTTAACTAATAGTCTGAAGATGAGAATGGTAAGTGGCTGCTTTCTGCCAAAGACAAGCAGGAAGAAAATATTTTAAAAATTGGAACAGAGTTCATATTGTCAGTAAGGAAGGGTTTCCTGTTTTAAGTTGCTAAACACGAACAGGTAGCAGTTAATTAGTGGACTAGTCAGGACTAGAACATTAAAATGTCAAATGACCCATAAAACGAGCATGAACAATGACTAGATATTCTTCTGGCATGTCTAAGCCATTTTCATGGTTTCTTTAAAAGTTAACATACCCTTACCAGTCAGCCATTCTACTCCTAATTGTTCACCACAAGAAATGAAAGCCTGTGTCCACATGAAGACTTGACCGTTCGTAGCACCATATCTGTACCAGCCCCAAACTGGAAACAACCTATGTATCTATTAAGCGGACAGATGCAAAAACTGTGGTATATCCATAGAATAGAATGCTTTCATCAAGACAAAAGAGTTTCATGCCACGTAAGCCCATTTATTTAAATTCTAGAATACAAGAACTAATGTAATTAAGCAAATCAGTGATTCAGAGGAATGGGGGTGAAGTGGGGAGCGAGGAAAGGCTACAAATAAGGCTTGGGGAAATTTGGGGGAGTGATACGTTCAGTATATCGATTGGAAGTGCTTGTTCTTAAGAAAAAAATTATTCTTTGTACCCCAGCTCCTCCTGGTGCACTAGTCATGCTTGGAAGATAAGCCAGATCTCACAAGAAAGTCTGTTAGAACTGACCCCAGACCACAGCCTATTGCTATAAGGTAGCAAAGTATATACTTTGACTCTTGAGAGTATCCACTGTGTTCATACAGGGAGGCAAAAAGGTAAGGGTTGTTCATATCTGAACTGTCTAGCCTGCTTACCAGTGTCATTTGCTGGTGGTGGCAGTCAAGGAGGGTCTTTGCCCAAGATACCAGCCTTTCTGCCCTCTGGCTCCATTGATTCTCCATTTGGGAATTTCAAAAAGCATTCTAAAATAAGGGTCCAAATAGATCCAAATACTGTTTGGCTTCGGTAGTTTGGAACCCACACTCACATAGCAAAAGTGAATATAACCTGGGGTTTTCATATGAAGGGAAGACACTAGTCGAAATCAACTGGTAGGAAAACAATTTTTTTTAAATTATTTCCAAAGTGATACATGTTCATTATTTTAAAATGGAAAATAGAAGTAAACAAGAAACAGATATTATCCACAAGTCTATGACCCAAATACTATTATTGTAATTCCGTATACTGTATACTTCTAGTCCTTTTTCTGTGCATGTAGTACATTTTATTTTTGGTAAAATTGTAGGTTTTTTTTTTTTTTCATTTTTTGATTTAATATATAATGAAAAATTGGACTCCTTCCAGAAAAATGGAAGAGACGGACTTTCCATATTCCTGCTGCTAGTGCAATTGAAAACCTCATCAACATTATATGTAACACAAACATAAGACTGAAAGGCAGAGGGAAGAAAGATGGCTAGGGACCCTGGGACTCAAGGAACAACATGGTGGTGAGTTCCCTGGGTTTTCTTTTTGCCTCAGCTATCCCAGAGAATACTGGAGAAGCTGGCAACGAGGAAATACCGAGTGTAGAAAACAACAGCAAAGCTTGCTCTCTACAGCCACAAAACCAGGAAAAGGAGAGCCTAGCAAGACAAGTCTTTTAGGCAATAACGGCTCTATTCCAGTCAAATGCCATGGGAAAGACTGTAGCCCCATCCTCCCCCTGCAACCAGTAAAGGCCAGGTGGAGAGCCTAGATTCCACCCATGCCAGGCTAAAACTGCCCCCCCCCCCCCAATCCCTGACAGGACGGTGCCAGAGAAGGCCTAGAGGGGAACCTGTACTCCACCCTCACCTGTAGTTGTGAGGCACCCTCCCCTTCCCTCCCGGGATGGAGGCAAAAGAGACCCAGGAGAATCGGGGTTTTCACCACCACACGGGTAACGAGGCAGCTCTGGCTACAGTGTTCGTGGAAACTACACAGGGAGCCCAGACTTCATCTCCTTCCTGTGGTAACAAGGTGCCTCCCTCCCCGCCCCACCCCTGTCCCCAGTGGGCGGTGTCAGATGAGGTCTAGTGTGGAGCCTGAACTCCCAGCCCTTCCAGTCTCCAGGGGCCAACAGGAACCTTCTCCCTGGCAGTAATGAAGCAGTGCAGGGGCAGAAGAGGCCTGTTAAAATACACGATGTAAATAAGGTCCAGAGTCTTGTAACATACTGCTAAAAATCTCCACTTACCATAGCAAGCACTAGGAAGATCTCAAACCACGTGAGAAAAGACGATTGTCAGCACTGAGGTGACACAGACACTAGAGTTATCTGTGAATGATTTTAGAGTACCCCATCACAGAAATGCTTTGACAAGCAATTAGAAACATGCCCGAAACCAATGAAAAATACTCTTAGCAAAGAAGAACTGCATACACATTTTAGAACCATGAATATAAACAAATTTAAAAACTCAACAGCAGAATAGAGAGGACAGAGGGAAGAATCTGAGAACTGGAATATAGAATAAAGATTACCCAATCTGAACAGAGAGAAAACGGACTGAAGAAAAAAAAAAAAAAAAAAAAAAAAAGAACATAGCCTCAGGAGCATGTGGGACTAAAGCAAAAAATAAAAAAATCTAACATTCATGTCATCAGAGTCCCAGAAGGAGAGGAAAAAAGGGGGTGGGGCTGAAAAAAACGTTCAAAGAATAAATGACTAAATTTCCCAAATTTGGGGAGAAAACCCCATAAACCTAAAGATTTAAGAACCTAAGCAAACCACATACAAACCCAAAGAAATCCACACCAAGACATCATAGTCCAACTCCTGTAAATTAAAGACAAAGTCTTAAAAGCAGCAAGGGAGAAATGGCCCATCACCTACAGGGGAAAAGCAGTTCAAATGCCAGCACATTTCTCTTCTGAAACCATGGACGTCAGAAGGAAGTGACATTTTCCAAGTGCTGAAAGAAAAGTACTTCCAGCCCAGTTCCTGTATGCAGCAGAAATAATATCCTCCAGAAATGAAGGGAAAATCAAGATATTATCAGATAAAGGAAAAGTAGGAAAATTTGTTGCCCAAAAAACTACCCTGAAAGAATGACCAAAGGGAGGTTTCTAAACAAAAAGTAAATAATGAAAGTAGAAATGTCGAAACACCAGGAAGAAAAAAAGAACTTGGGGGGCACCTGGGTGGTTCAGCTGGTTAAGCATCCAACTGCGGCTCAGGTCATGATCTCACTGTTCCTTAGTTCGAGCCCAGTGTTGGGCTTTGTGCTGACAGCTCAGAGCCTGCAGCCTGTTTTAGATTCTGTATCTCCCTCTCATTCTCTGCCTCTCCCCCCGCTCCTGCTCTGTCTCTCTCAAAAATAGACATTAAACAATTTTTTTTAATTAAAAAAACTTGGTAATAGCAAAAATATAGGCAGATACAATAGAATTTCCTTCTCCTATTGAGTTTCCTAAATATCATTTGATACTTGAAGCAAAAATAGCACTAATGTTCTCAATGTATGTTGAAATATTTAAGACAGCTATAAATGGGAGAGAGAAAAGGATGTAAAGGAAATGTTTCTACACTCAAACTGGTAAAATCATGGCCCCGGTAGACTTTGATAAGTTTATGTACATACAAGGGAATAAGTTAAGTAACCACTTAAAAAAAAAGCTATACAAAGAGATAAACTCAAACGCTATAGACAAATAACAATGTGATTGTGAAAAATGTTCAAGTATTCCATAGGAAGGCCGGAAAAAGAAAACAAAGGATAAATAGAAAACAAAAAATAGCCAATTTAAGCCTTAACATATCAATAATCACATTAAACGTGAACACTTCTAAACACACCAATTAAAAGACAGATTGGCAGAGTGAATTAAAAAAGACCCAACTATATACTATGCACTTCAAATACAATGATGTTCATAGGGTGAAAAGAGATAAACCCTGTAAAAGTTAATCAAATGCAAGGCAGGAATGACTCGATAAAGTAGACATCAGGGCAAAATAGCCCAGAGTCAGAGGGACATTTACAAAATGAGAAAACAGTCAACCCACCCGGAAAACTCAGCTGTACTAAAGATTGTATATATATCAAGCAGAGCTACAAAATGTGAAGCAAAAACTGATAGAACAGAAAAAAGAAATGGACACGCAGTTATACTTGGAGACAACAATATCCTTCTCTCAACAACTGATAGACCAACTGAACAGAAAACGGCAGGATATGAAGAATTCAACATCACCATCAGCCGACAAGATCCAGCCGACATTCGCAAAAACATTCCACTGAACAGAACACGCATTCATCTAAGTGCCAAGAGAAACGACATCCTGGGCCATAAAACAAACTCCAACAAAATTAAGTGAATCGAAATCCTACAGAGCAAGTTCCCTGACCACAGTGCAATCAAACTAGAAATCTGTAACGACAAGATAACAGGCAAACCTTCCAATACTTGCAAACAAAACATTGCTAAATAATCCATGCATTGAAGAGGAATTTTCAAGTCAAGATTTTTAAAAATGCATTGAACTGAATGAAAACCAAGCAGCATCACGTCAAAATGTGTGGAACACAACAAAAGCAGGCAGGAGAAGGGAGCCCACAGCACTGGCATGCATCTCTTGGAAACAGGGAAAGGCCTCAGGTCAACAGCCAAAGTTTCCATCTCAAGAAACTAGAAAGAAGATCCAGACAAACCCAAAGCAAGCAGGAAGAAGGAGGTAATAAAAGGTAGATCAGTAAACCTGAAAACAGAAGGAAGAATAGAGAAAAACCAATAAAACAAAAAGCTGGGTATTTTAAAAGATTGATAAAATTGATAGCCCTCTAGTAAGACTAACAAAAAGGAGAGAAGATATAAATTATTAATATCAGAAATGAAACAGGTCCTACAGACATCAAAAGGATAACAAGGCTCCTATGAAAAACTCTACACATAAACTGGACAACTTAAGAAGAAACAGGCCAATTCCTCGAAAGACTACCAGAAGTCACCCAAACTACCAGAAGTCACCCAAAATGAAACAGATAGTTTGAATAGCCCCATAACCATTAAGGAAATCAAGTTTTAAAACCTCCTGAAAAACTCCAGGCTCAGACATTTCCCATGGAGAATTCTACTGAATGTTGAAAATAGAATTAGGACTGACTCTACCAAATCTCTTCTAGAAAATGTGGGAGACCAGGTGAAAGGTATGAAAGACTTCTCTTTGTAGCATCTTGTGAAACTATAATTATTTCAAAATGTAAAGTTAAAAAATATACACATATGCAACGACAAATTCCCATGTCACTTTCCTGTATTTTACGACTTCATCTGTAATGGCTGCTTGGGGACCCTGACACTTCTGATCACTATTTTAAGTGTTTTACTACCTTTTATTTTTTTAATTAAAAAAATTTTTTTAATGTTTATTTGTTTTTGAGAGAGAGAGACAGAGCAGGAGAGGGGGAGGGGGAGAGAGAGAGGGAGACACAGAATCCGAAGCAGGCTCCAGGTAAAAATGCAAAAACTTCAGGACAAGGTTTCCATAGTGTGTGCGATGGCATTGTGGAGCCAAAGGTAAGGTGGAAGAGGTATTATACAAGGCTCTGTAGGTGAAAGTTTAGGGAGGGGCGCCCAGGTGGCTCAGTCGGTTGAGCATCCGACTTCGGCTCAGGTCATGATCTCACAGCTCGTGAGTTCGAGCCCCGCATCAGGCTCTGTGCTGACAGCTCAGAGCCTGGAGCCTGTTTCGGATTCTGTGTCTCCCTCTCTCTCTGCCCCTAACCCACTCACATTCTGTCTCTGTGTCTCTCAAAAATAAAACATTAAAAAAAAAAAAAAAAAAAGGAAAGGTTAGGGAGACATTCCTGCCCTCCACCTTCACAAGTGCTGACCAAGAGCCCATCCATCAGAAATTCTGGGGAATCAGTAATCAAGAAATCAGGAATAAAGGAGTCAGTCATACAGAAATATATTTAACCTCAAAAATCATTTGTATCCTTTCTTGGAAACGCAGCTATAGGAAGATTTTCATCTGATCAGTCCTTTACCAGAGTGTGGGTTGATTTCCAGATGTAGGTGCTGGTGAATGTTCTGACCGACAAGGAGAGCGGGCAGAGAATTTTGGAGCACAGGATATCTGGGCCTTGTCCTTCCTTCCAGAATACAGGTGTGCCAGACAGTATGAGGGACAAGAGCCCAGGGAAACAGGATATAGAGGAGGGTGTGAGAGCCTGTTAAAGAGAAAAAAACCTAATAAACAGCATTTTGCCTGGTGTGGCCCTGTACCAAGAAAGAGACAAGCCTCGTGTCTTCCTCTCCCTCCTCATCCCCATGACCAGAAACTCAGACTAACAGTTCAGCAGTTCAGCAGCGTTCATCTGTGGTGGGCTAGCCTCCACTGCCTTGTAGAACATGCCCAATGGGGAGATGGTATCCAACAGTTTCAAAGAATCAACTCATAAGTAACTTTCAGCAACACAGTTTCTTGCGTCAAGTGTCTTTATTCAAGATGGAACTAGGAATCTGTCTCCATTGACTTTCAGCAAGGCCAAGGGCCAAGGCTTCGGGGAGTAAGCGTGATGAACTATTCCAGGCTTGACGTTGGGAGGAGAAGGTGGGGAGGGTGGAGAGAGAGGGGCCCAGGCTCCAGACAAGTTTTAAGGGCTCTCTGGAAGTACAGGATTTGTGTATCATGACTCAGTCCTCTCCCATCTGGGGGAATCAGCAAGGACTCACCTACCAGTCCAGCTTCCAAGGTGAGCACCATCTTCCCCTCTGAAGGCATTTCATGGTTGTCTCAAGAGCGTATGGAGTCTGGACCCAACTACTCTATCAACATATTGATTAAGTTTGGGTGGCGATACCTTTGGCTCAAGAAGAGCCCCCAGAATGTTTGCACTTCTCACAGTTAATTTTAAGCTTGGGAAACATTAAGACATAAGGAAGCCAATGGCTGGTGATGCCAAAAATGCAGAAGCAGGGACCCCTCTGCTGTGGTCCTTGTGATGTGTCCTGTGGTGGAACAGGTCAAGTATGGGCAGGGCTCAGTGCTGCAGCTCCTGTTGTCGAGTCCTCAGTTTCCCTGTGAGGTATGCTTTGGGGTGCGGGGAGTGCTCCTGATTTTATATAATCCACAGACACCCACAAGATATCTTTTACCAAGTCAATGCTGGTGCTATGCCAGACACTGGAGCCTCAACAGTGAGCACCAGTTACCCCCTCATGAGGCGCCACACCTACAACAGCTAATGCACTGGAATCCTGGTTCCATCTGTATGAATCCAAATCTCTGAGCCTCAGTCTACTTATCTGAAAAATGGGGTAACAGTCCCAAGCTGGCAGAGTACGGTGTGGGTTAAAGGTTTGTGTGTGGCACCTAGTTTAGTGCGAGATAGATGTTTGGTCATTAGAGATCATTGTATTACCTATGGATAGCTCCTGTGGGTTCGTGATGCTGCCCTGCCAGAGACAACCCCAGGGGCGAGCATCGGGCCGATGCCACTCAGACTCCAATCGCTGTCTGCTTCCACGAGCTGTACCTGGGGCTAGCATGCCTGGGAAAAAGGGGTGTGGGGGTGAAGTCCCTTCTTCGCCCTCTAAGAACAATTGCCTTGAATTATCCTCAACCTTATTTTACCCAGATGAGTCCCCTTAAGCCACACCAACCTCTTTGTGCAGGCACATTGCCCACGTGCTGATGAAGGTGTAGTTAGTGCCAAGAATGATCAGAGCCCTACGCACAAAAGCTCCCTCCCCTTCCATCCTGTATCTACAGCCCATTTCTGGGCATCTCCCCTGCACCCTCAGGGCACTGAGCAGCCTGCAGATGAGTAGGGGCTTATCCAGAACTTTCTGGCCTCATCACCCCACCTACGGCACTTGGCACACTGATTTGTGCTTTTGATGTATGTGTTCTTTGTCGTACTGTGCTCGGGCTGCTACAACAAAACACCACAGCCTGGGCGGTGGTGTAAACCACAGGGATCGATTTCTCACTGTTCCAGAGACTGGAAGTCCAAGATCAAGGTGCCATCATGGTCTGTTTCTGGTGAAGGCTGCCTCGCTGTGTCCTCGGCTGGCCTTTTCCTCTGTGCACACTTGGAAAGAGAGCAAGCTTTCTCTCTCCCTTTTCTTGTAAAGGTACTAATCCCATCGTAAGGGTCCCTCCCTCATGAGCTAATCCAAGCCTAACTACCTCCCAAAGATCCCATCTCCAAATACCATCACATCGGAGTGTCAGGCTTCAATTTTGAGAGGATGCAGTTTAGTTCCAATAGGTACACAGGCAAATAAATAACAATGACCGAAATATAACACTGCAGGTCTGTCCCCTGATGACGGGGTTATACCAGGTCCCCCATGGTCCTGAGTGCCTGGAAGGGTCCCAGCGAAACTGGCAAGGCAGAGCCTTGGGTCAGCCTTGGTTCAGGGCTCCTTTCCAGGCATGGTCAGAAAAACACCTCCAAGCATATACCCTGGGATGGATGGTCCATTATGGTTCATTATGAGGTAAGGTCTCACTGTCTTTCTCCTCCAAAAATATTTTACAATCTGTAACTTTACTACCTTAAGGAAATTTAGAATATAGATAAGCAAAAGTCGAAAATGAATGAAATAAGGGCCTCAAGAATCCCTGAACGAAAATGCTAATTTGGTTAGGCTATTTCAGACCCTTCTCTGAACTTAAGTGCGTGTGTGGTTGCATGCTGTGTATCACTTGGACTCTGCTTGTCCCCACTGGATGGTACATCTTGGGGAGAATTCAACCTCTTCGGTAGCCTTTTCAGCATAATGTAAAAAGGCTGCTTAGCACTTGGTCTTCCTTGCTTCAAGGAGGCAGCTCCTCACAAGGGCTGGCTGAGGACATGGACCCGGATTGGGGGGTGAGGGTGTTGCCCTCGGGGAGCTGACGGTGTGACCAGGGCCCTGGGCCACCACGTTGGGAGAAGTGAAGAGCAGGAAGGGGCGAGGCAGGTGATGCTGCCTGGATTGCCTTCTGCTCCAAGGGAGGAGAGTCAACAGGGACCCTCTAGACCACTCCGGGCTCTGTAACCCGGAAGGAGTGGCTTCCCCTCCTGGGAACATGGAGGATGGCTCTCTGCAGTCAGGACAGATCTCCCCTGAAGCAGTGACATCACCCCAGGGCATGAAAGCCAGCAGCAAGCTCCGGGGAAGGCAATAAGGGAAGGAGGGAACAGCCCCTTTTCTCTTTATCTCATCCGAAGCCCCTGAGACTAGGTTGCAGGCACTTGGAAGCCATGTGGGTGGGAGAAGCAGTTCTGTCTGAGCTTTCCTAAGACAAAGAAGGGGGGATGGGGAGACGGGATGCTTAAGATAAATGCCAGGGTCCAGCGTCACTGTCCTGACTCTTACACCAGGAGGACTGTCTCCAGTTTCTGCTTCTACTAAGAAAAGACATTGTTCATCGATTCAGTCATTCATTCTACAAACCTTTATTGAGTCCCTACAGTGTGACAGGCACCACAGAGTAAACGCATTTCATCTGTATTGTAAGAGGCCTTCACCATCAGAACAGTTTAAAGTTGAGCTGCCTTAGGGGTAGCGAGGGGCTCCTTGCTTGTCATGAGATGGGATGGTCACCAACTACCTTCCTGAATGAGATGAGTTTCAAAGCTAATATTAAAATTTTAATGAGTGTTTGTTGCAATGAGTGAGTCATTGGCTTGTTCTGACCCCATAATCTAGCCAAGTTCACCCCTGGTGTCACAACAAGTTCTGGGCTTCCCTCTAAAGTTGGGTGAGGGCTCTTGGGAGGGGGTCAGAGGGAGTGAGAAAGGAACTTATCTGTCTGGGGCCCGGTGCTTCCTAGATGGGCTGGTGGCAACACCCACATCCCCATGTCAGGCCTCATTAATCACCTGTGCTGACTCACACTGGAACGTCCTAGTCCTGACCTCTGGGCAATCGAAGGTCACAGCCGCTCACCCTCTGCTGAACTCCAAGCTCTATCCATCCTTCCATGCGAAGGCTATCATCCCTCCACTGGAGCTGGGTCACCGTCCCCTCAGTACACTAAACTGGACGGCTAATGGTCTGATCCCATTTGGAGATACGGATATTTTGATATGCAAATGACAAAAGATGTAATCATCAACCTGAGCAATCTCAGGACAAAATTGTTTTACAACCACTTTGCTGTACTAAATAGACAAGGCAGTGGACTTTCACCTTGTTCAACGGGACTTTTAGCTGGTATGTGCACACTGGGTAATTTCACTCCACCTTCAGGCCTCATTCTGCCCCCCATGGGCTTCCCTCTCTTCCTCATCCTCTCTGATTCCCCCCACATCCCTGAGCCTCACCTTCGGCCCTGAGCTTCACTCCCTCCTGCTCCAGCTGCTCCTACCTCTGTTCTCTGTCCCTAATCTCTGATCCTCAGAGACAGGGGAAGAGTCAGAAGTGGATAACAGTAGGCAGAAATTTGTTCTTTGGATGTTGGATGTCAAAATGCCCATTCCAGAACCTGCCTTAACTGAGCTTATCCACCTTGGGCCAAGGGCACCAGTGTTTGGTGAGAAGGGGATAAAGGAATGTCTGAACTGAGAGTGAATTCTTCCAACAGCAGACCTGAATCTCCAGAATGTTCTGATTTCTTCCCCTTCCCCTTTGTTTCTGCTTACGTGGTTATGAAGCAGCCATGTTAAAGCCAAAAGCAAAACAAAAAGCAAAGCAAAGCATGAGATCTGGGTATGCCAAGGGCTCCCAATGCCTAAAAAGAAAGGAGCCATATAAACTCAGAGTATAACTCTCGAGGTATCTTGCCAAACGTAGAGGTGTCTAAGACCAGCATCTAACGACCACGACTGTTAGCCAGAGGAAAGGCCCAGAGAAGTCCAAAGGAATAGGAGATATCAGGAGAAGCAGTGAAATGTCACACAAGTCCCACTAGACCAGCAGAAAATAGAATTTAACAGTTTAGGGCAGGGGATGGAGACACGCATGGACATCTCACTCTGCCAACAGCAAGGAAGATGTCAAAGGCTAATGGAATGAAGTCAGAGGAACACACTAGCCAACCTGAAGGGACTTTCACTTGCCTGAGATCAAACCGTTCCGGCACCTAAATAGATAGTGTCTACAATGGACTGAAATCACAATGATACAAGAACAAAATGAAAGAACAGAAAACCCTGCATTTGTCACCATTAGAAGTTTCAAGAGCACAACTGATAAATAAATGGACAGAATCAGGCAGTTATCCTACCTTTACTGGACCAGCTGTATTTCAGGAAGTCTTCCTTTATAGAAGAATTCCAGCTAATAGAAGCTAAGAGAATGATAGAATCAGGAAACTTGTCATCTGCAAGCACCACGAAATAGTGAATGCAGGCAGTGATCATTATAAAATGCTGGAATCACAGTATGAAAGTTGATGGGGAAGGGCGGGGGCGGGGCACTTGGGTGGCTCGGCCGGTTGAGTGTCAGACTTCAGCTCAGGTCATGATCTCACAGTTAGTGAGTTCAAGCCCCACATCAGGCTTGCTGCTGTCAGCCTGTCAGCGCAGAGCCTGCTTCAGATCATCTGTCCCCCCCGTCTGCCCCTCCCTGCTTGCGATCTCCCCCAAAATAAATACATATTAAAAAAAGAAAGAAAGAAAGTTGCTGGGGAGCTTATAACGGGAGGGATCAGACCAGTGCAGAACCTGCAGAACGGTCTTAGCACCACCAGAGGTAGTCAGGAGCTAGTATATGGCCCCCGATGGGCAGCCACAGCAAATTCCCAATTGGCCTCCTCTCAATTCTTCTTGCCTCAAAAGCTGAATCTGAGTATAAGCAAGCGTTTACACCTGACTTCCAGTGTACAGGCAATATAGGGAACAAAAAGCACCAGGGTACATGGAAGACACCATGGATGTAAAAAAAAACAAAAAAACAAACAAAAAAAAAACACCAAACCCAGAACAGGGAACATTCTAGAACACAATTGATCCACTCTCTCTAAGGAATTAATGGCATTAAGACAAAAAGAGAGATAAGATTGCCGTGGACCAAAAGGTAGTTAAGAGACATACAACCAAATGCAACGTGTGGACCTCTTTAATCCTGGTTGAAACAACCCAACTATTAAGCCAACTTGGAGATAAATGGGGAAATGAATATGGATAAGCATTAGATGATATTAAAGAAGTCACCATTAATTTTATTGAAGGCTTAATGGCATAGGTTTTTATTTCTGAATATTCTTAGGTGAGTTAGAGAAGCCTGCCAAAGTAGTACAAGAGAAATGATGAATCTTGGATTTGCTTTGAAACAATCCAGTATAAATATAAGTGTATGTGTGTGGGGGGGGGGGGGGGAGGGAGGGGGGTGGATAGATAAAATAACACCGGGCAAGATGCAGCTAATTGTAGCTGAGTGATGAGTATCTATGAGTTCATTAGGCTATTCTGTCTACTTTTGTATACACTTGAAATTTTCTGTAACAAAAAATTAAGAGAAGGCAGAAACTGACCAGTTCTAAACTTGAGCAAGTCAGCTCACCTTTCTGGGCTTTGGTTTCCTTATAGGTAAAATCAGTTCTTTAAAATAACCAGCTTCCAGCTCCTGACTTCTGTGGTTCTTTATCCTCTCTTTGATCTGGGAGCCATTTTTTTTTTTAATGTTTATTTATTTTGAGACAGAGACAGAGCATGAGCAAGGGAAGAGAGAGAGGGAGACACAGAATCCGAAGCAGGCTCCAGGCTCCGAGCTGTTAGCACAGAGCCCAACACAGGGCTTGAACTCGTCAACCACGAGATCATGACCTGAGCCTAAGTCAGACGTTCAACTGACTGTGCCACCCAGACACCCCTGATCTGGGAGCCACTTTTAAATGTTTTCCCAGTTATGTCCATGAGAAGGGGCATCTGTAGTATCAGTTGCAAGGGAATTGTGGGTGTTGGGGGTTCCGAGGGAAGGAAGTGGAATGCAGAACCAGCTTAGGGTTAAAGGGTGATAAACAAGGGCTTATTGGTGCTCTGTTTTAGATGACCAAGGAACTGCAAAAGAGAAGAAAGCTTCATCTGATGCAACTTCCTTTTTTAATTTTGTTTTTGTTTGTCAGTGTATGTATGCTGTTGGTCAATTTCTCACAGAAACCTCTACGCTGAGAGTCTGGACTGTTTACCGGTTGGCCTAATGCAGAGGAAATGGCTTTCTTCAGCAGGGGTGATGTGGCTGCTTCAACCCCAAAACTTCTTCCAATTTTAGTATATGTACTGCCAAAGTGAGCACTCAGCCCCAAAACTTCTTACCCAACATTTTATGTGTGTGTGTATGTATGTATGTATGTATGTATGTATTTTAAATGTTTATTTACTTTGGAGAGAGAGAGCTCAAGCAGGGAAGGGGCAGAGAGAGACAGAGAATCCCAAGCAGGTTCCATGCCATCAGTGCACAGCCTGACGCAGGGCTCAATCTCATGAACTGAGAGACCATGACATGAGCCAAAACCAAGAGTCAGACACTTGAACCAACTGAGCCACCCAGATGCCCCAAATTGGGAGTTATTCATATCATGGTTATTCATCAAGCTATAGGCAGATGGCTGGATTAATCTAGAAATCATTGATCTCAGAATTTCCATCCCAGAGCTTTAACTACAATCTAGATGCAAAGGCCCTCGGCTGGATTTCTCTCTCTAGCTTCCGCTCTTCTGTGACCTGCAGACCCCTGTAGTCAATTGCCTCTTCAAGATTCCCACTTGGAGGTCTAGCAGGGTCCTCAAACCTCACATGCCCCCATATGAAGTCATGGCGTCCACTACCACCCCCAACATTCTACTTGCTGTCCCCCTTTTCAATAAAAGGCAACTCCGTTCCTCCAGTTGCTCAGGCCAAATCTTAGAGTCACTCCTGACACCTCTTAGACTTCCATGCCCCATATCCAATCCACTGGCAAATCCTGTGGCATGCTTCCTTCAAAATGTTTCCGACAGAGTAAATGGGAGTCCCTGACTAGGACTGGATCACCTCCTTGCCTCCCAAGTCACAGCTTCACCATCCGTATCTACCTTGAGAAACTCAGGACTTGCCTCTTTCTGACTTTCTCCTGGCACCACACGTATCTCTGGACTCCCTGGAGATCCCTCAGCCCCAAGACACTCGTCCTCATGTGACTATGCCTCAGCCTTTCGGACTCTTTCTGGCAGCCCCCCCCAACCCCTGGAGCCATTCACTATGCCTTCAGGACATGTGGTCAGGTGACTGCTAAGTGCCCTGTGTCCTCTATTTCTTCACTAGCTGTCCCTTTCATCATCGTTCTCTAAGCCAGCACTGCCCAACAGAAATGTAATGCCACATATGTAATTCTAAATTTTCTAGTAGTCACATTAAAATAAGCAGAAAATAAAGCAAGTAAAATGAATATAGCATTGTACGTCAATTATACTTCTATAATAAAAAAAGCAGGTGGGGCACCTGGGTGGCTCAGTTGGTTGAGCTTCCAACTTCAGCTCAGGTCATGATCTCGCGGTTTGTGAGTTCGAGCCCTGCTTGCTCCGGGCTCTGTGCTGACAGCTCAGAGCCTGGAGCCTGCTTCGGATTCTGTGTCTCCCCCTCTCTCTGCCCCTCCCCTGCTCACACTCTGTCTCTCAAAAATAAATAAACGTTAAAAAAGTTAAAAAGGGAGCCTGGGTGGCTCAGTCAGTTAAGCGTCTGACTTTGGCTCAGGTCATGATCTTGTGGTTTGTGGGTTCGAGCCCCGCATTGGGCTCTGTGAGGACAGCTCAGAGCCTGGAGCCTGCTTTGGATTCTGTCTCCCTGTCTCTTTGCCTGTCCCCCACCCCTCCCCAGAAATAAACATTAAAAATTTTTTAAAAAGCAGGTAAAATTAATTTTAATAATATATTTCATTTAACACAATAGATCTAACATGCAAAAACATATTTTATGTAGCCCAATATATTTCAACAAGAAAAAAGTATAAAAATACTAATGAGATCCTTTACATCTCTTTTTTCTTCATACTGTCTGAAATGTGGTATGTATTTTACACTTAGGGTATACCTCAGTTTCATGGTTTTTTAATATTTTTTTTAGTGTTTATCTTTATTTTTCAGACAGAGAAAGACAGAGCATGAGTGGGGGAGGGGCAGCGAGAGAGGGAGACACAGAATCCGAAGCAGGCTCCGGGCTCTGAGCAGTCAGCACAGAGCCCAACACGGGGCTTGAACCCACAAACCGCAAGATCGTGACCTGAGCCAAAGTTGGACACTCAACTGACTGAGCCACCCAGGCGCCTCTTAGTTTCGTTTTTTGATGGTTAAAGTGAAATGTAGTCCTACCAAAACATTAAAACTGCGTTTAACAGAAAACATAATTCATAGTGCTTTGATTTTTAACTTAATTGGAATTCAATTCAATTAAATATTCAGTGCCTCATTTCAAAGTGCTCTGTAGCCCAGTGGTTGGCGGCTGCAATATTGGACTGCAGATCTGAGTGAAACCTCACTTTCCCAGCAACTGTTTCAAGCTGTGGGCCTTTCCTAGATCTTTTGTGTTATCTGTGGCCCTGAAGGTGGATCGGGGTCTTCCTCGACTCTCCTTGTTGCTTGGCTGGGACATTCTCCCTACTTCCCACTGCAAAGCCCAGGTAGATACCTCTCTTCCTTGAAGACTTTGCTTCCTGGCTCACTGCTACTTTCTTTAACACACTCCAGTCACAATCCTTGGAAATATCAATATCTTTAAATAATATTCCAGCATAAGAGCTATCAGTTCTCCACCAATGATCTTGTCTGCTCAGCCATTCATTCCCATGATCATACCCTAGATCTGTTCTGCCCACTATGGACAGCCCCTCAAAACAGAAATGTCAAGCATCACCCTCTCTTGTCACTGTCCACCCCCTTACACCCTCCCCTCAACAAGATCACCAGTGCATTGATTCATCTCCTTTAACTACAGCCCACCCCCTGCCTCACCAGGCTTCCATCGTCAGAATCCCTTCCTCACCCATGCCCTCAAGGCCCTGCCCTGTCTTGCTTCATCAAGCCCCTCTGATGACATCCACCTCACCTCCAAATCTGCATCCGCACCCACACAACTGAACATGCCGGAGGAGGGAAGCAGCACTTCTAACTGGCTTCCACCACATTCAGCCACGAGCTGACCCCAGTGGGTCTGCAGAGCTGGTCCGAAACCTGACACTTCTGTACACGTTCAATCCCTGATTCTCCTACATGATGTTTTACTCTCCTTATAAAAGTGCAAAAGACTTCCACTTAGCTAAATTCATTTTTTCCCTGGATAGATCACTTAGGAAAGTTACATGATACCACATTTTCCTGATTTGAAAAAAGAGAAAATGCCCAACCTACAGGATTATTATGAAAGCTTTACATAGCTTTACATAATTTATGTATGCCATATATACCAAAAGTGTGCATATCAAAAACTAGAGACATTATTTCTAGTGGAAAGCTGTATGCTGATAGGATTTGGTTAGCTTTATTCCTTCTTTTCCTTTCCTCTCCTCTCCTCTCCTCTCCTCTCCTCTCCTCTCTCCCCTCCTCTCCCCTCCCCTCTCCTCTCCTCTCCTCCCTTCCTCCCTCCCTTCCTTCCTTCCTTCTTTCTTTCTTTTTTCTTTCTTTCTTTCTTTCTTTCTTTCTTTCTTTCTTTGTTTGTTTCTTTCTTCTTTTTCTTTTAAATTGAGATATAATTGACATATAACACCGTGTGAGTTTTAGGTGTACAATGTATTGATTGGATACACTTCTATATCCCAAAACGATTACCAGCATAGTGTTACCTATCACTTCCATCGTATCACATAATTATATTTCTTTTTTGTGGTGAGAACATTTAAGGTCTATTCCCTTAGCAACATTCAAGTATATAACACAGTATTGTTAACTGTGATCGCGACACTGCATTAGATGGATTTGGCGCTTTCAATAATACTAATAAAAAGACAGGAACTTCTTTTTTTTTTTAAGTTTATTTATTTATTTGGAGAGAGAGTGGAAGTGGGGGATGCAGGGCTCAAACTGATGAACTGTGAGATCATGACCTGAGCCGAAGTCGGACGCTTAACTGACTGTGCCACCCTGGTGCCCCAAAAGACAGGCACTTCTGATTTCCTATTTGCTTTCTCCTGAACCGAATCTTGTTCCCTTCCCCCAACTGAGCCAGGTGCCTGAGTGCCTGAGTCAGATGGGTGTGTATGAACTTCTAGGCCTGAAGTGGCAGGATTCCCCACGGATGAAGACAAGGCACATGTGCATCAAGCAGACCTCACCTGTCTCCCTCCTACCTGCCTGCCTACCTGTCTTTTCATCCATTCACCATCTTATCACTTGCGTACTATGTGTTGTTGAATATCTTGAGCCCCTCCACCCATTGTCATAAATAAGAATGGAGAATAGCCAAATTTCCAAAATTAAAAAAAAAAAAAAGGTGTTACTATTCATGTCCGGCCACCTCACCTGCCCCCTGCCCAGCACCAAACTAGCTGTGCGTCTGGACACGGGCCACGCAATATCAGCTGTATATACTTACCTGAGATCTGTCACTTCCACGAGTCTTTTGCCAACCTATGGCGCTTTGGGTATCAGTGTAATTTTAGTCCTGCAATTACTGGAGTGAAAAAAAACAAAACCATCAGGTGCCCATGTAATGTTATGATGCTTTTTCTTGACAACAGTTGCTAATTAGCAAATAGTCTCGCTATTTCAAACAAAGGGTTCTTCTCATTTGGGGTTAGATGGAACATACCAATGATTATATTTGTTATGAAATATTTCTGATGGAAGGAGAAATACCCCCCTTCAGTTACCATATTGGTGCTAGACTTCTGGGAAATCACGAACCAGTAAAAGCTCAGACATGAGCGCCACCTAGAGGAGTCCTCGTGTACTGGGTGGCATTGGGTGTCAGACTGGCTGAGTTCAGAGTGCACCTCAGGCTTTACTTGCTCTGTGCTGTTACCAAAGTTCTTAATGACTCTAGTCCCTGCTTTTCGCGCCTGTAAAATGAGGCTAATAATAGCTACTCCAAACGGCTGCACTAAACTTTGATGCATAACGCGTGTAGGACATTGCCAATATGCCCAGCGTCTGGCTAAATTCTCAATAAATGAGATGCAAGGACAGTACCCCGCACAGCCAGTCTCAAGCCATGAACCCAAGCAGGAAACCTGTGCTTCACAAATCCTTTCATCAAATATTAATTTTTGGCTTCAGGTGCAAGATACATACTCTAACTACATGATCTATGGTCATCCTTTGAATCTATGTATCTACCTAAAGAAATTCTTCATGCGTTTGAAACATATTATAAGAACATGCTTCATGGTAAATCAGAAAGTGTAGGGTTTCCCAGAGGGCGGGGCCGTTGCTGGACAGTTTAATTGCAAGATTATGGTGGGTGAAAGAGCTTGAATGTCATGTGCATGTGCTGCCATCTTGTGGTACTTGGGGGAACATGTCTCTGATGCATTCTGGAGCTGTTAACTGACTCGGTGCCCTCCATCCTTTCTGGGGATTACATACACGTCTATGTATCACACGGACGCCCGTAACTCTGCACACACACAACTACAACACTGGGTTTCACAAAGTGGGTCACTTTGCCCATGAAGTTATTCAAGGTTGTTCTAAATGTAGGAGAACAGATGGCAAGGCATTTTTATTCCCTTTTTACTCTATTTTTATTCTATTTCTACTCCCCTGAGATTTCCTTTTTGATTCACACATTATTTAGAATGTGTGGTTTAGTTCTCAAGTGTTTTGGAGGTTTTTCTCTTTATCTTCCTGTTATGAGTTTCTTTTTAAAAAAAATTTTTAGGGGCGCCTGGGTGGCGCAGTCGGTTAAGCGTCCGACTTCAGCCAGGTCACGATCTCGCGGTCCGTGAGTTCGAGCCCCGCGTCAGGCTCTGGGCTGATGGCTCAGAGCCTGGAGCCTGCTTCCCATTCTGTGTCTCCCTCTCTCTCTGCCCCTTCCCCGTTCATGCTCTGTCTCTCTCTGTCCCCAAAATAAATAAACGTTGAAAAAAAAATTTTTTTTTAATTTTTTTTAATGTTTATTATTGAGAGACAGAGAGAGATAGAGCGTGAGCAGGGGAGGGGCAGAGAGAGAGGGAGACACACAATCCGAAGGAGGCTCCAGGCTGTGAGTTGTCAGCACAGAGCCCAACGCGGGGCTCCAACTCACAAACCGCGAGATCATGACCTGAGCGGAAGTCGGATGCTTAACCGACTGAGCCACCCAGACGCCCCTCCTGTTATGAATTTCTAGTCTGATTGCTGAGCAACTAGTCTTCTGTTCCCTTCTGTGCTGTCCTGGCCAATCCTACCTAGCTCGCCTCCTGCTGTGGGGGTAGGGGTCACAAAGGGACCCTCATGCCCTCACTGCCCCTCCCCGAGGTACTTGATTCTGGGAATTGCTCCCTGCTTGCCCCGGCCCACCTGAGGCTGAGCCAGTCTCAGAAGGACCCATCAGCGACTGTCCTTCCCAGCTTCTACCTCTTGCTTCCCTCTCTCCCCACCCACCCTGATCTGTCCACAGTGAAGTCAATTACACATCCCAGGTTTGCACAAGAAGAAACATCTGAGATTCAAAGAGGGTAGCATTGCCACAAGTTGATAGCCAGGTGTGCAGATGTAATGAGCAGGAACACAGAGGGCTGGAGCCTCCAGATGCATGGCCAGGCTTTGGGGACTCAGACAAGAAAAGGTGAGGCACTGAAGCCCAGGGCTCTGGACCCGGGGATCAGGCTGGCAGTGATGCGGAGCACAGGAAACCAGGGTCTCAGCAGCTTAAGTTGGGGAATATGGGTAGAGGTTTGGCTGACGCATCCCAGATTATTTCTGGCCCCTTGGTGGCTAGTGCTAGGACCAGCCTGAGGAAGACATAATGTGGGGGGAGAAGGGGGTCTGTTTATGGAAGACCTTGTTGGTGGGATTGTCCTGGAAGGGACTCAGCGCTTTGTCAGCAGAGGCCTGAGACCCCCTCAGGGGACAGAGTCTATGGGTCAACACGGGCCAATGGCCAGGAAAGGGGCTCTTTTATATTATTTTCTATTTTTAAAAAATCAAACTTATTTATTCACATAGATTGAGCAAAGAACTTCAAAGAGGTTTTATTTCAGGAAACCTCCTCCCTGACCTGTCCCCCATTGCCTGCCCAATCAGAAAGCCATTTTCTCCTGTCTGAGCTGAGCTGCAAAGATCTTCCGTCCCATTCCCTCCCTCTCCCCATGCCCCCAGCTCTGCCAGCTCCTGTTCACGGAGTCCTGCTGTCTCCCCTTCTGTTCTGGGAGCTATTACATCTCAAGATTGCTGCCTGATAACTCGTGGCAACAATTTGGGTCATAGTTGTCTTTGCTCTAACATTCTGGTGAGTGTTCTCAGTAGGATTTGCTTTGCCCTTTTTTTTCTTTTTTTCTTTTCTTTCTAATTCTTCTCCCCCGCCCCCCCCCGTACTTCTCTCCAGCTCTTACCACTCTTATATATTCTTGAATGATACAAGCTTTACCCAGATCGGTTTTTAGCAGGGGGTCTGTCCAGAGGAGGACTGAGCACTGTGGCCCAGATTCTCACAAATCTCACCGAGACTAAGGTGTTTGTGTGTGGGATCTTTTACTCCATCTTGAAAAATGAAATGCAGTAGCCAAACTCAAAAGAACATCAGTTGCATACATGAGGCAGGAAGGGATCTAATCACGAAATGTCTCCTGGTGGAGCTCTCCCTGAGCCCCAGAAACAGTCCCCTGTGATGATGTCCGCAGGCCCCTGTGCACTCTCACCACCAGCCACGTCCTCGGAAACCGATGTCCAGAGCTGTGGTTCTCAATCAATTGCCTTTCTTCTTTCTTTCTTCCTTTTCTTTTCTTTTTTGAAAATTTAAAAAAATGTTTATTTATTTTTGAGAGAGAGGGAGACAGAGAACGAGCTGGGGAGGGGCAGAGAGAGAGGGAAACACAGAATCGGAAGCAGGCTCCAGGCTCTGAGCTGTCAGCACAGAGCCCCATGTGGGGCTGAAACTCACAAACCGTGAGATCATGGCCTGAGCCAAACTCAGAGGCTTAACTGACCCACCCAGGCGCCCCAATCAATTGCCTTTCTTTGTAGTTTGATTACAATTCTTGTGCATTTGCAAGGATTGCATTGAAGGGTTTTATGTGTCTCTTCACACCGTGCTGTTCTTCTGGACTCCTTGGCTGCTCCACTGTGCTTGTGACTTGCTTGCACACTGAAGTGTAGCGAGCTTGCACGTCTATACCTCTGTGGATACGCCTCCGCCCGAGGTTCTACCACGATTTATGTCTCCGTTCTCCTGTTAATGTACATTTGGATTGTTTTCAGTTGTGCTCCTTGGAACAGGATTCACCTGTCCTCTGGGACACGTGTGCAACATTGTATCTAGTAGTGGAATTGCAGGGCCAAAGGGGCAAAGTTACACGCTCGACTTCATTGGATGAGGCCAAACTCTCTTCCAAATTGGTTGTACCAAACCCAGTGTAAATAAGTTCCTCCTATTCTACTTCCCTGCAAATACATTAATTTTTGCGTCAATATTAACCCTTCACTTCTCACCCAGCTGACAGTGACAGGTAACTGTCAGTTATAGTAACGGTGACGCTGCTTACCAGAAAAGTCTCCCCTTCCTCCTCCATCAAAGTGTTTTTCCTTGTAGCGATTTCACCACCGAGTATCTCTGTCTTTTTATTGTTGTTTCCCCTTCCCTCTTAAAATGTAAGTTCCAGGGGGCAGGGATTTATTTCATCTGCCTTTTCAAAGCTGTTCCTTGGGGTTTAGAACTGTGTAATGCACGCAGTCGGTACTCAGTAAATACTTGTTAAATGAATTAATAAGAACATGAACTAAATCAGAATTATTAAGTTAAAAACACTAAAACACAGAGCCTTAAAATTACACAGACACTTAGGAAGAGGCCCAGAGTCAAAAAGAAATCCACAGAATTGCCTGGAAAGTGTTCTATTACTCTCTCTCTCTCCCTCTCTCTCTCTCTCACAGGTTACGTTCTCTGTTTAGGCACTTATTTCTGGCCATCATCCCTCTCTACCCACTTTCTAGTCCCTCTTCCAACCACAGGCAAATTTCTTGAGGCGGCAGTTGCAAATTCTGAATAGCTTCAGTCCAATCCCATCCGGTCTCAGAACCCTTCTCCCTGTGGTTACCGTGTCTCCCATCCCCATTTGACCCTTCACCTCTGGACAGGGTGCCCCGGGTCTGTTCTTCTGAACCCCTCTTTTCCTGAACCTCAACGGCACCACATCCACCCAACTCCAGCTTAACCCATTACATTTCCTGCACTGGATCCCCCCCACCTCGTTTAGGATCCTAGAGACAGAGCTGGGCACGGGATCACATGACTAGTTGGGGGCTGCTCCCAGGAGAAACTGAGAGAACAAGTGGGGGTTTTGCCCACTGGTGGGTGCAGTGAAATGGAACCTCTGCCCGATCCTGGGGTGCTGTGGAGTGTGAATTGCACTCTGTAGTCTGCCCCATCTCTAGACAAGGGACGTCCACTCTTGTCCCCCTCACCCCAGGCAGGCCTTTGCTGCAGGCCTACAGGAAGGCAGGCGGCACGCGTGGTCACCCAGCAGCAGGGAGGATTCAAGCGTGATCCTCCAGGGGAGGTAGGTAGGGCGAGCCACTCGACCAACGACCAAGCCCCCAGAGCTCCTGGGATCCCAGGGCGTCTGGGTGGGCACAACAGACCTTCTCTTACAGGAACTTCTGGGGAGCACCTCCGGGTCAGCCCTGGGTTTTCTCCTCATTTCCCACTCTGCACTTCACAAACAGGTCCCTGAGCATAGCTTCAGCCGCTGTCTACGCGCCAACCGCCCCTAAAGGCTTTCCTCTCATCCACGCCTTTCCTCCCAGTTCCAGACCTAACAGCAAACCGCTCCAGACCATCTCCTCCTGATGCTTATTGAACATCTCAAACTCAACCTTCTATTAAACAGGGCTTTTTTTTTTTTTTTAAGTCTGTGCCACAGTGAAAGGGTGCAGGGAACCCTGTCCGTGGCTGTGTCTCAGGGTGAGCACAGTGCCTGGCATGGTAGGTGTTGAGTATGCATGTAAACGGGGGATGAATGAATAAAGCAAGATGCTGGGAGGTCAGACAGGGCAGGGCCAGGTCTGGGTGAGGGGAGAACCAGCACCTGTGGAGAAGCAGTGAACAGGCCTCTAGGGAGGCTCAATGGTAAACACACTGAAGAAATCTCTCAGATTTGAGTGGGGCCTCTGGGTTGGAGATGGGATAGCTATCAAGTCTTAGGGAATAGCTGGGTTTGAGATACGGGATTTGGATGCTGTTGGGATTGAGGATGATACACTGAGGGCTTGGCGGTGGAATTCTTAGGTGTTGGTGCAAGGAATCAGGTGGGTTGGTGCGGCTGAGGCTTGGGACTTTTGAGGGACACCAGGTGCTCTGGTGGAGAGGTGGTGCTCTGTAGAGTCACCTGGGGCCCCCTGAAATGTGTACAGGAAGCGTGTAGCAGTCACAGGTGAAGAGAGTCCTCATTAGGGGAGCAGGGATGTGGCCACACAGCTGGTGATGGAATCACTCCAGTGAGTGGAAAAGAAGAATGGGTTTGAGGGTTGGGATAAGAATGGGGGTCACTGAGGATAGATTATGGGGTTGGAGGAGGATGCGTGAGGCCCTGGTGCAGGGGAAGGTGAGGCCGGAGCTTGGGACTGCTATGTAGCAACTATTCCTTCTCTGGTGAACCCCGACAAATACAGCTCCCCGAGTTGCTCTCTAGGTGCAACGCAATGCCTGTCAAAACTCCAGCTGGTCTCTTTACAGAAGTTGACAAGCTGACCCTAAAATTCATGCGGAAACTCAAGGGGCCCAGAATAGTCAGAACAATATCGGGAAAGAACGGCAAAGTCGGAGGAGTCACGCTTCGTGATTGCAAAACTTCCTACAAAACTACACTCATTGAAACAGTATGGTACCAGCATTAAGGATGGATACATAGATCAATGGAATAGAATTGAGGGCCCACAAAGAAACCCTGATACTTATGGTGAATTGCTTTTTGAGAAAGATGCCAAAACAATTCAATGGTAAAAAGATAGTCTTTTCAGCATATGGTGCTGGAATAACTAGGCAGCCACAGGCAAAGTAATAAACTTGGACCCCTACCTCACATCATATATAAGAATTAGTTCAAAATGAGGGCGCCTGGGTGGCTCAGTCGGTTAAGACTCGGACTTTGGCTCAGGTCATGATCTCGTGGTTCATGAGTTCGAGCCCCGCGTTGGGCTCTGTGCTGACAGCTCAGAACCTGGAGTCTTCTTCGGATTCTTTGTCTCCCCTTTTCTCTGTCCCTCCCCCACTCGCTCTCTGTCTGTCTCTATCTCTCTCAAAAAAAATAATAAACATTAAAAAATTTTTAAGAATTAGTTCAAAACAGATCAAAGACTTAAATGTAAGTTCTAAACTATAAAACTTTTAGAAGAAAACATCAGAGTAAATCTTTGTGATCTTGGGCTAGGCAATGATTTCTTTTCTTTTTTTTTTTTTAAGTTTATTTATTTTGAGAGAGAGTGTGAACAGGAGAGAGGCAGAGAGAGAAGTAGAGAGAATGCCAAGCGGGCTCTGCACTGACGGTACAGAGCCAGACCCTGGGGCTCGAACCCACCATGTGAGATCATGACCTGAGCCGAAATCAAGAGCTGGACACTTAACCGACGGAGCCACCCAGGTGCCTGGCAACCATTTCTTAGCCCTGACACCTAAAGCACAGGTGACTAAAGACAAAGAGAAATCGGGACTTCATCAAAATTTAAACTTTTGTGCTTCAAAGGACACCACCTAGAAAATGAAAAAGACAGCTCACAGAATGGAAGTCTTTGCAAATTATATATCTGATAAAAGACTTGTTTCTGATAAGAAACTTTTATCTAGGATACATAAAGGGCTCTTACAACTCAACAAAAAGACAAAAAAAAAAAAAAAACCAACAACTAAAATATGAGCAAAGCATTTGAATAGACTTTTCTCCAAAGATGATATACAAATAGCCAATGACACATGAAAAGATGTTCAACACCATTAGTCACTAGGGAGATAGAAATCAAAGCATGAACTTAAGATACCACTTGACTAGGACAAATGAGATACCGTCCCACTAGGGGTCTGTCAAGGAGACAGGTGAAAACAAGTGTTAGGTTGGGGGACAAATGGAGTCTCATGCATATATTACTGGTGAGAATCTAAAATGGTGAAGTCACTTAAAAAAAAAACAGTTTGGGGGCTCCTCAAAAGGTTGAACACTTTGACCCAGAAATTCCACTCCCAGGCATATGTTACTCAAGAGAAATGAAAACCTATATCCGTGCAAAAACTTAGCACAAATGTTCATGGCGGTTTTATTCATAATAGACAAAAAGTGGAAACAATCCAAATTCCTATTCAATGAGGAACAGATAAATACCATGTGATGTATATGTACAATAGAGTATTTTTCAGAAACAAAGGAATGAGTTTTTGAGACATGATTTAATAAGGATGAACTTTGAAAACATACTAAGTGAAAGAAGCTGGTCACAAAAAAACATGCATTGTATCATTCCATGTATATGAAAGGTCCAAATTAGCAAACCTCTAGAGACAAAGTAGATTAGTAGTTGTGTCTGACTGGGTACTGGTGGTGAATAGAGAGGACAGCTAATGAGTACAGGCTCTCTCTTTGGGGTGATAAAATGTTCTAAAACTAGATCGTGGCGATGGACCCATGACTCTGAGTATGCTAAAAACCAGTGTACATTTTAAATGGGTGAATTGTAGGGTATGTGAATTATATATCAATCCATCTGTTAAAAATCAAAGAGGGAGAATAATAACAAGGTGACTCAAAGAGCCTGTGGTCAGCCTCCGGGCATTCCCGACCAGCCTCCCCTCTCTCCTGTCCACCCCGATCTCTCAAGCCCTCCTGACTCCCAGGGTCTGTCCCTCTGACAAGCAGCTGGTGACCAGTTGGCCAGCTGGGCCTATGCTGCTCGGCCAATCAGCATCATCCAGCAGTTGGTTCCCTGGAGACAGAATCAGTTAAACTGACAAAGCTTCTGTCAGACTCCTCGGTGAGTCACGACTGTTTGTTGGTCTAGGCTCAGGCAGGAGGGCAGTTACTGGAATGTTTGGCATCAGGGAGGTGGCCGATAGTCGGCAGGGTCAGGCCACGGAGGGACAGAGTGTATACAGCCTGCCCTGGGCCCTGGAGACATGCAGACACGTGCTGCTCGTGGTGGATAGAGGAGCAGGTGAGGATAGGAAAGTCACCCCCCTGGTGAGAGGTGACATCACGCAGCAGGGCTGGGCAGCATGAGATCCCTTTGGGGGCAGCCCCCCCCCCCCCCCCCGCCGCACTTAGGGACTGGAGTCCCGCCTATGACCTGAGGTCAGGCCTCTTTGGAGCCAACTGAGGACAGGCTGGGGACCTGGGAGGGGGCAGGGGCAGGAGCTCAGGGCACAGGGATTAGGGTAGGATCCTGGGATGTGACCTATCAGGGTCAACAGGGAGCTGTCTGTCCTGTGGGGAGTGAGAATAGCACCCACCATGGTTGAGGTTAGAGATGATGGTCTGAACCCTGGTATTACTTCTTATTCTGATGGGTACAGGTGAGGGTGCCATGGGAGCCGTGGCCTGGGTGGGGAGGGGCCCTTGTGCTGAGCTCACGTTTAGCCTTAAGTGCCTCACTGTGCTATCTGCCAAAATGTGGCTTAGAGGGTGGGCGAGGGGTCTTAGTACACCTGGGCCACATCCCACTTCTGACATGACAACAAAGCCACCCTGGGCAGGTGACAGTACACCTGTCTCGGCCTCCGATTCCTTATATTCCAATGCCACGAGCAGCCCCCGCATCTGGGAGCACATGCATTCAGGAGCCCCTCGGAGCAGCCGGGCCTCCGCTTCCTGGAGGGTCTGCCCCTGGGGAAGGGACCCGCTCTGCTGGTCCACCGGGGGCCCCAGGGCTGGCGGGTGGTGCCCAAGAGGGCACACCTCTCCCCCGACAGCCCCAGTCACCGTCCCCTCCAGGCGTCTGGTGAGGCGATGGTAGCTCAGACAGGTCCCCAGGGCTTCCCCCTTGTTCTTCTCCGGGAGGCCAGCCAGATGCCTGTTCTGTTTGGTCTTGAAGTTAGCAGAGGAAGACATGTGATCTAGAGACTCTCGCTTTGATCGGTTCTTCCAACTGAAAGCAAATCGCACACAGTTGGGGAATTTGGTGGGGAGACGCCTCCCTCCAGCTCTGGGAACTGCAGTGACCAGAGTGGCCCAGTTTGGGAATCTCTGGGGTCTGTGTGTGGGGAGGCTGGTGAATCTGGGAAGGCGATGGACACGAGGACTTAGGCTGAGGTCTGCGCTCTAGGCGCCTCAGTCGGGCCCTGGCCCCAGGTGCCAGAATGATCCGGGGTAAAGGCTTGACCTGAATGAGCTCTCCCTGCTCTTGAAGTGGCTCCAACGGTCCACACAGAGGGGAAGGGTACGTGGTGTTGGAAAGTCCGCTCTGGGTGGATTGCTGAGTTCCAACACCAGCTCCCCCCTGAATGCACCCCGTGGTCCTATTTACTCCACTTCTCTGTGCATCCACATCCTCATCTGTGAAGCGGGCGTGACGACAGCCTCTCCGCATGGGAGTAAATCCAGGATGCAGTTAGTCAATATCATGGACTTAGAGTGCTGCCAGGTACCCAGGAAGCACCCACACACGTCCGCAGGTGGCATAAAGGAATTTGGCAAGCACGTGGCATCCTGTTAGCAAGGCAGACACCTGCTGATCAGTTGTGACCTGGGAGTCATCCTGGCCATGGAGATATTGGGCTCTGGCCCCTGTGCAGGAAGGTCCTTTGAAATGTCTTTGGGCAGAGTGGAGTGTTAAAGGGACACAGCAAGCCCAGGCTGGCCGGGGGCTCTGTTAGCCACTGGGCAGGGTAGACACAGTGCCTGGGGCCACAAACTTATATGGTCCATATTTCAATTTATCTATTTTTAAATGTTCAGTCATTTATTTTTGAGAGACAGAGAGGGAGCACAAGTGGGGGGAGGGTGGAGAGAGAGGGAGGCAGAGAATCCAAAGCAGGCTCCAGGCTCCAAGCTGTCAGTGCAGAGCCCAATGAGGGGCTTGAACCCACAAACCATGAGCTGAAGTCGGATGCTTAACTGACGGAGCCATCCCGGAGCCCCTGTTTCAATTTCTTTAAAATTCAGGAGGAAAAAAAAAAAACTTTTAACTGGAAGAAAATGTTTTAATATATAATATATATATTTATCATATATTTGTATATATAATATAATATACAAAATAGTATAATATTAATTATATAATATATAATATGTAATTTTAATATGCTCATATTGATACCAATAAATTATAAAATCAAATTTAAGTTTTTGGGGGTTTTTTTATGGAAAAAAAGGGCTCAGACGAGCACAAGTGCCCAGGACGCACCTGTGTCATAATGCAGCCCTGTGTGGGTGTGACTGAACAGGTTGGGAGTCTGGTAATCAGAGGTTGACAGGGGTCATGGGCTCTGCTTCATTTTCAACCATGGCTCCGCTGCCTTGGTGTAGACGTGCAGAAGGGGCACCATTGGTTTATCGAAGATGAATTTCATTTAGCAACACTGGGCAGACAGCATGCAGAGGGGTTTCTCAGCCAATGTGAATCCCCCCGAAGAGACCGGTTTTACTATGTTCACGCACATAATCCCTCAGAAAGAACAGAACCTGACAGAGCAAAGAATAAATATTAACATTTGATTAGAAATATTTGTGGAATGTGGGATGGGACAGAGGTATAGAGGGGAAAAGGTCATCTTCAAATTCAACTTGGTTACTGCTCAGTTTTGCTCAGGATCATTCCCCATCCTCGGGGGGGAAAAGTAACAAAACTGCCCGGTACCTGCATTTTCTCCTGGAGTCTAGCTGATGTGAGGGGTCACCCGGGCACGTAACGAAGGGGGTTTTGCTGAGCATGTACCCATGCAGATGCAAGCACCTAGGCAGCCAAGGGACACACTGAGACACACCCACACTCAGACAAAACCCTGTACTTCTCCCTGCAGCTTAGAAGCAGCATGTGGCAGGGGTCTTGCCTGGAGCACATCCAGGAGGAATGTTCCAGGGGGGCTCCCTTGTCAAGACAACCTCTCCTTGGCCATAACGAATTCGTGGGAGCTGGACCATTGTTCGGGGTGGGGGAGTGTCAGTTGGAAGGGGAAGGTGGGGGGAACTGCCTAGAAATGTCTCACAGGGACCCTGGGACACCCCTCCCCCCCCAAGAGTCCATAAGGAGACAGGAAACCCAGAGGGAGGGGAGGCGACCTCCATGTGAAAAAGGGGCTCACAGACTCGCTCCATCAGGGTATCAGTTACTATTGAACTTGGAAGGCTGCCAAGTACCAAGGATGGGGCCACCACCTGCTGAGCCCCTGGCCTGTGTCTTCTGCTCCTGCCTGAGTTTCAGGAGAAGAGTAATGCCTTGTTCATCTTTTTCTCTAGCAATCAGCCATGACTGTCTTTGCATTGCCAGCCCTCCCTGCCTCCTCCTTCCTCACTCTTGTGCTGCTAACCTTTGGGCTGGGCCATGGGAGTGGCGGACACACTTCCCTGGAGACGAGGACAGGGGACTAGCCCCCTCCCCCAACACCCCTCAGCTCAGCACTGCTGCAGGGGCCGTGGCCACACCAAGAGCCAGAGACAGCCACCACCTGGAGCTGGGGCAGAGAGGCTCAGAAGAGGTGACAGGACTGAAGGACCCGGTCACCAGGCTCCACACACTCCCAGGGTCCTGCAGGTTCCCAGCACCTTCCTCCAGGCTCCTCTGGCCCCGCCCACTCCTCTGAAGGTCTTCAGGGGACACAGAAGGCCTGAAACACTATCCTGGGCTCCTCCACGGTGCAGATGTTGGCCACTTCCGCTCTGGGGGCCGATTTTTCTGTACAAAATACCTGCTTTCCTCCACCCCAGGCTGCCCTAGGATGTCCAGCCTCCCCACCAGCCCACCTGGGCTCTGGATCTGCAGATTAAGGTCACTTGCTTTCCTGCCCCTTAGGGAATCAGAGTCATAGAAATGAAATGAAATGAAATTTCCATTAACCTCTTGGTGGTGATATTATTTTATATATTCTTCATAAGCTTGAAAAAACAAACACTGAGAAACAGGGAAGGAACTGCACACAGAAGAGTCAGCAGGTCATCCTCAGAGCTGAGCTGGTGCGCCTTTGCTGGTTCTCTTCCAGCTGCTGCTGGACTGTGCTAGAGGCATCGAGTGGTCAGACTCCCAGAAGGACTGTCAGGTGGAGAAATTCCAGAGGCAGGACCCATGTGACTCCTGCCCGAGGCGGTGGCAATGGCCACTCTGCCAGGGGACAGAAGGAAGCCCTGGGCTGGCCATGAGATCCGCTCTCCCTCCCACCTGCCCTGTCCCTCTGGGCCTCCTATTCTGAACGGGAAATGAGGAACACAGAGCAAGACCCAGAGAACCAACCGAGTCAGTAAGGATCATAAAACCCTCAGGCCTTTCACTCTCTCCTTCTGCCAGTTCACAGGTATTGAACTGGTTAGGATGCAGACAGAATGGAAGGAGGAGGCCCCGTGGGTGGCTTCCACCTCCCACAAGATGACCCACACCCCTCCTGGGGTCTCAGGTTGTTTCCAATGCTGAGGGTGGCCCTGAGTGCAAGATGACTCCTCTCTTCCCTGTCCCACCCAGGGCAGAACAGGACTTGCTGATCCCGGAGAGGTTCTGTGTGCCTTGTGGCTTCCCCTGGAAACTTGTGCCCACCAAGGCTCCCCTCTGCTGCCATCCTGCTCTTAGCCCTCACATCTGCCAAGAGAGAGCCTGGGCTCGAGAGAGAGACCTGGAACCTGCACACAGCCCCTGAAGGTCCAGCTGGGTCCATTTCCTGAACTCTCAGGGTCTCAGCCTTGTCGTCCTCCTCCTCCTGAGTGAGGGCCAGGGGAGTGTGAGAGCAGGGCAGAGAGCTGGGTGGGAGAAAGTCCAAGGAACCAGGATTTACCAGATCATGCCCTTCAGATGCCTGGGATCAGATGCCATGTGCTTTGGGCAAGTGTAAGAACCTCTCTGTGCCTTTGTTGTCCTCCTAACATGTTGATAAGAGAACCAACTCCACTCATGTCTGTGCAGAGACCCAGGGCAGCATCTGGGGCCTCTAAGCAAGGATTGCTCCTCGTCACAGTTTGCTGCCGGGAGTGGCTCGGAGCACCATGACGTCTCAGAGCCTGGCCATCGGCATACACCTCCTGCCTCAGTCCGGAGGGTCAAATGAGGTAAAGGTCAGAACTTCCTTCAACAGCCATCTAGCTACCTCCCTCTGGACTTCCTGCATCCGAGTCCTGTTGACATGGCCAGTGGGTCCATTTCCCAAGACTCACCAGGTGAGGTGGGTGGTGCTCTTTTTGGTGTTGCTTTTCATTAGAGAAAACAAAAGTATGGGAGTGTGTTTCATGTAGCCTCAAGCTGTAATCACCTGGGGAGGAAGTGAAGGCCCGTCTTCAAACCCAAGTCCATTCTAAGCCCATCTCTGTCATGAAAAGGGAAGAAGGTCATTGCAGGTGGCACACGATTGCGGTACCAGGGACCTCACCAGTGTCGGTGCTTGGCCCAAGCTGTGGATTTGGCTCTGAAGACCTCTCTGGAAGGGTTTCATGTCCAGATCGTCCCGGAGATGGCAGCACAGGCTTTGGTCTTTGAAGTATTTCTCTTGCTGGGCCCTGACTTTCTTCTCTGTTCTCTTCCATTCTGTTGTCTTTTTGAGCTCAGTTGCTGGTTGTTCACAGGGTCTTACAGAGTAACTATCTTCCAATGGCTCACATCTCCAGAGAGTTTATGCTCACCTCCTCCCATTCCTTCTGGAATCTGCTTCTTTGGAGGAGCCATGCTGGTGTTTTCAAAAGCTTCCTTGCCGCCTTGTCTTTTTTTTTTTTTTTTTTTTCATGATCTGATCATCTTTTAACACCTTTTTGTTTTTTTGTGGTGACATTTTTTGAACTTTTGCTAAATCCATTGTTGATCCCCTGATATTGTGGGTTTATGGAGCATGTCAAAAGAAAAATATGATCATTATGGGGTCCCCTGCCCCTTCAAAAAAACCCTGGCCCAGGTCTGTGAGCCTGGGTGGGGCAGCCAGTACCAGCCCAATCTTATCCTCTCCCATCTGTGGCTTTGGCTATGAGAGTTCTTCTGAGGTTATGGTGACACTTTAGTGTTTTAGATCCAGTGGGGTCAAACAAGTCAGAACTGGTGTAGGCACCTCCTTTAGAAGACCCATTTTCTCATGACTTTTCATATTTCTTCATGAGTAACGAGCTTCATTTATTTTGCTTATTGATGTTTCCATTCCTTTCTTGTCAGTATCTCATTGATTAAGGAGTGTTACTAAGTAGTTGTCATCCAAGGTCCAAGGAGTGGCCAGTGAGACACGAACCTCCCCTAGAGAGGGTTTGTACCTGATTGGTTGGGCCTTACTTGAGGCACTGACCTGCTGCCTTCCCCATCCCCGTGGCACCTCATCTTCCCACACTGGCTATGTCCCCATGCCCCAGGAGTACCAGGTAGACTCATCAGTAGAGTTTGTAGTGTGTTAGGAAGAAATGTGTCAGAAGAAGTGCAGGGGTGGGAGAGTCTCTCTTGGCCCAGGCTTCTTTATGCCTTGTCCCCAGGGGTTTTATCTCCTCTCGGTGGCTGCCTGGTCAACAGCCAGCTCCTTCTGTCATTGGATCTCAGTGAGACCCTTGCATCCACCCGTTCCCTCTCTCTATGACTCATCTACAAACATCTCCCTGGATCTGCTTGCTCTCTGAGTCCATGCTGCAGAGGGAACCATCCTCACATTGTCCTTTGTCATCTTCCAGCTTGGCCTATCTCTCACTCCATCCTACCTGTTCACTATTCCCTATTGCAGTCAGAAAATGCCCCATGCATTAGAGGTAAAAAGAAAATTGGGCTCAGAAGAAGTGATCTTCATAAGATCAAATGGAGTTGGCAGTTGGTAAGACCTCCGATCCAGGGTTTATGATCCTGGGCTGCTTCCCAGGGATTCCTGATGTCCAAGAGTTGCCAAAGAGATAAGATAGACATGGGGCCCAAGAAGGGTTGTCTGACACTGCCACCTCCAAAGCTCTACCCAGTGCACCCGGCCTGAGGTTTCCATGGTGATGGTAAATTAACTTTACCTGTTGCCTCTTCTATTACTGCCATGTCTCCTCTCATCCTAGTCCATGAGGAATGTCCAAATATTATCAACAGAATTGGGGAATGGAACCCAAAGGTGATGGCCCAGACCCAGGGAGTGGCATCATTAGAGTCAGAACAGAGTCTGGAGGGTGCCTGGATGGCTTAGTTGTTAAGCATCTGACTTAAGCTCATGATTTGTGAGCTCGAGTCCCACACTGGGTGAGCTGGAGCCCTGCTTCAGGTGAACATGAGCCCCACTTAGGGTAAGCCCCACTTCTCTCTCTCTCTCTCTCTCTCTCTCTCTCTCTCTCCCTCTCTATCCCTATTGGGATTCTCTCTCTGCCTCTCGCTCACTTGCACCCTCTCTTTCTAAAAAAAAAAAAAAAAAAAAGGGCTGGAGGCTCGGAGGTTCTTGAGTTCAGGATCTTCAAACCTTGGGAGTTGAGTAGCAGTGCCCAGAGGAATGGGGGTTTTGGGGGCCAAGTTTATACTGGGAAACAAGAATATAGGCATGATTTTAAGAATGATATTTATGTGGTCCTAGCACACAGAGCTAGGACTGGCTGGATTGAAGACTGGGTACTAGAAGGTTCTCCAGGAACAGGGCAGACACATGGATCAGCATGGGATCTCCCAGACACTGGAGGCCCAAACTTTGCAGCAGGGACAGTGTGAAGGGGAATCAAACATGAGGGAGGGGTAGGAAAAGGTGATTTTTATAAATTTGCAAAATCCAAATGACAAATTCACATTTTAAGAAACAAATAGTTCTGCATGGTGCACAAAGAACTTCCTCTTCCTCTCCCCACTGTCTGCTCTCTGCTGTCATTTGGCCTTTTCCTATTTTTAAAAAACCTCCTTCAGCTCTCTTTTCATCTCATCCTTTACCCCTGATATTTCTTCCTTAGTCTCTTGTATCTCTACATTTGCCTCTTGTTTTTAGAGATGACTGCTTTATTACCTTTATTAACTGCTGTATTAATATGGTTGACAATATTTGGTCATACTTTTCATTCGCATTGTGGCAACCTTTTTTTTTTTTTTTTGGATCTTCCCGTCCTTTTTCTGGTCTCATCTTGGATTCAATTTTGTGCTCATCTTTTGTAGGGAACTCATATTTGAATGAGTTGAGTTTACTTATACTCAATTTCTGTAAACATGTTGTGTGGGCTCACCCGATGTGGGACTCGAACTCACAAACTGTGAGATCATAACCTGAGCCAAAGTCACATGCTTAACGACTAAGCCACCTGAGCACCCTCCAGACCCTGTTATGACTTCAATATACTTTATTGCGTCTTGAGGTTTTGTGTGTGGTTATGTTTACCCATATGAAGGAGAACGAAAGGCATAGAATGTACGAGAGGTGTTACAGAAGGTATAGTAAGCGATGGTGAGTACTAATAAAACAAGCTATGTGTCCAACTCTCAGCTTAAGAAATAAACTACCATCGGGGCACCTGGGTGGCTCAGTCAGTTAAACGTCTGATTTTGGCTCAGGTTGTGATGTCTGTAGTTCATGAGTTCGAGCCCCGTGTCGGGCTCTGTGCTGACAGCTCGGAGCCAGGAGCCTGTGTCTCCCTCTCTCTGCCCCTTCCCCGCTCATGCTCTGTATCTCTCTGTCTCTCAAAAATGAATAAACATTAAAAACAATTTAAAAAAAAAAGAAAAAGAAATAAACCACCATTATACTGAGCTCCTCTCTGTGCCCCCAAACACTGTATCTCCCTCCCTCACACCCAAGGTAACCACTATCCTGAATTTTACTTGTCACTTGCTTTTCTTTATAATTTTACAACATTTCTGGTATATTCGCAGAATTCATTAACTGCATTTGCGTGTCCTAGGACATTATATAAAAATGATTTTCATCTGTCTTATCTACATAATAAGCTTATCTACATAATAATCTTATCTACATAATACTAGCTATTGCTTGACAATGCTACATAACAAACCATCCCAAATCTCAGTGGGATGCCACAGTAAACATTTATTTCGCAGCTGTGTGCCTGGGGGGTCAGTGACACTCAGCTGGGCTTGGGTGCAGGATCCAGGCTGTGTCCACATCTGCTCCACATGTCTCTGAGCTGTTTGAACCTAGAGCTCCCTGAGGCATGCTCTTTGCGCTGCAAAAGACAGAAACACAAGGCAACAAGACCAAGCACGCAAGCTCATTTTAGATTTAGGTTTGTGTCACATCCATTAATCCCAGTGGCCAAAGCAAGACCTATTGCTTAGCCCAAAGTCAATAGTCAAAATTATGTTGTGGAATTATTCCACGTTGGAATATTCCACGTTGGAATATGGAATACTTTGTTTTTATTGATGGAACATAGTTTATCGTACAGACTATTTTTCCATTGTTCTCACAATAAACCTTTGAGTGGTTTGCAGATTTTACTAATGAAGATAATACTATTGTGAATAATCTGGCAAATGTGTACTGGGGCAGACGTTGCAAGAATTGCTGTGGATTATGTAACTATTTAGTATAATTATCCAAAATTTTGAACCAAGGTAGAAAGATGATTTTGTGTCATTAAGTCTATTTAAAGGTCATCTGACTCCCATGGAATGGAACTTTATTGACTCGCTTTTGCAGTTGATTGGGGCTAATGTTTTGTAACTCCCTAATGTCAAAGGTTAACTGGTAGAAAACTGATTAGGTGTGTTGATTCTTTAGTCAGTAAAGGAGGCAACATCAAAAGTTACAGTAGTTTTAGGGGCGCCTGGATGGCTCAGTCGGTTAAGCATCCAACTCTTGGTTTTCAGCTCAGGTCATGATCTCACGGTTAGTGAGTTCGAGCCCCACATTAGGCTCTGCACTGACAGCATGGAGCCTTCTTGGGATTTTCTGTCTCTCCTTCTCTCTGTCCCTCCCCTGCTCATGCTGTCTCTCCCTCTCTCAAAATAAACTTAAAACAAAAAAATAGAAGTGAGCCTCTTTCCTATTATAAATGCCTGAGCCCTTAAGGCTCAGGCCCCACCTGCCTGCCCTTCTAGGAGGATCCCATCAGCAAGAAAGTCTTCTAGTGCTTCTTAGAACTATAACTTCCTAGAACACTAATGTGTGTTCCCTCGGCTGGCCCTAGCTTTGGGGACATAAGGAACCTCTGGGCTCTTTCAGCCATGCTTCCTTCTGAGGTCCCCAATCTCTGCACTTGAGACTCTGTGGTTGACCATCTCCTATGGGGACATAATTGACTGTGTGGCTGCTTCACATCCCCACCCCAGGGGCATTTGCTTTGAAGATGCCTTTGTGTCTACTCTCCCTGGTAACTGACTTCCTGCTAAGAGGCACCTAACTTTGTTGCTTTTGTTTCAAAGACTCCCCACAGGCTCTGCCTGAATTGAAGTCTAGGGCACTCCCACGGGGGATGAGACCCACGTGGAGATCCCCTAGCCTTGTGTAGTTCTCTGGTTTTCTTTTTACACAGGTATGTCCTCTCTTAACTTTAAAAATAAAAGTTATTTCACTAGTAGAAATAGGTTTATTTGTGTATAGCGGAGACTTGCAACCCAAGACCTGTAAGCTATGGCAAAACCACAGGCAAGTTCAACAAAGGAGAGAAATAATATTTTATGGAAAAGGAGGAAGCTGGGAGGAGTTGTTTTGAATGAAAGTCCATTGGAGAAAAGTTCAGGGTGATGATGGTTTCTCATTCGCTGAATTGCAGAGGCAGTTGGTTTCTTATAGAACATTCAATTCAATGTACATCTTTTCCTGCTGGGGCCTGTAACTGATCATTCTTTCTCATTGATAATTCTGTTGGGGGTTGTAATTGACATGTCTTCCTGTACTCAACTTTCAGTGCTAAGGCTCCCCCCTTCTGGCCTCCCCACTCCACTTTGGTAAGATTTCCCTTCATTAAATCTCACACCCCTGATAAAAATCCTTCGAAATTTAATCTAGTCTTCATGTCTGCTTCTCAGAGGAGATAGGTAAGAGACACCCCTACCCCAACCCCTCTTGCAGTGGTTTGGGAGAGAGGCCTCAAAAGGGTGACCCCATCTCTTGGCACCCTAGTGATGATCCCTGGCCCCTGGGTGTGTGCAGTTTCCAAGGATTGTACCACCTCTCCTTAGATGGCAGGATGGTGGGTTTAGGAGCCGCTTCTGCCCGGAGAGTTTTACCTCCATTACTGGTGCCTGCCTGGGGAATCCCCAAGAACTGCTCTGCAAAGGTGCAATCAGATGCTTTTTGTCTTGTCCCCTTATTTACTGTACCTTTGAAATCATTCAGTAACCAAACATCTATAAATTGACCTGTCTTCTGTGTGCAGCTTTCTATGTGCCAGGTATGGAGGATGAAAAACCAAGGTAAGAGACTGTTCCTTTCCATCAGGAGCTCACAGTTCAATCCCTTGTCACCTCTCTCCTTGCTCAGCTCAGCACAAAACAGCGACTCTCCAAATCATGATGCTCAAAACCTTCACTTCATGGGGCACCTGGGTGGCTCAGTCTGTTAAGTGTCCGACTTCGGCTCAGGTCATGATCTCACAGCTCATGAGTTCGAGCTCCGTATCGAACTCGGTGCTGACATCTCAGAGCCTGGAGCCTGCTTCAGATTCTGTGTCTCCCTCTCCCTGTCCCTACCTGTTGGCACTCTGCCTCCCTCTCGCAAAAATAAATAAACATTAAACTTTGTTTTTAAAAACCCCTCACTTCTAAAAAGAACATCATGTTCGGTGCCTCTGCTCTTCCTGACTCGACCTCCCTTCTCTGCCTCCTCTGGGTCTCATGTTCTTCCCACCCACCCAACTCCTACAGCCCTCAGACAGCTGATGAAAAGTTGCATTTCTGAATCCTTCATTTGCTTGTGGATGATAAGAATTCTTTGTGAATTGAAGTGGTGAACATATTTCTCAAAACTTTGCCATGAAGGATTAAGAAAGTCTAAAACAGCCTCTGCCCCTTAGAAGCATATTCACCTACAGGGGAAAGGAAAAGGACATCCGACCACCCTTCAGACTACTCAGTTTCCATATTCAGCCTTCAAAACATATTAGAACTTACATAAAACAATGCAACGTCTCTATTTCCACCAAAAAAAAATCCAGATTTCTTGTTGTGTCTGAAGATGTTCTCAGTCTCAGCTATGTATGTAGTGGAGGGACCCCCCAAACTCCATTCCCAAAGGAGTCAAGTCCTCAATCATCTGGCTGTCTTTTTTTTTTTTTTTAATTTTTATTTATTTTTGAGACAGAGAAAGACAGAGCATGAACGGGGGAGGGGCAGAGAGAGAGGGAGACACTGAATCCGAAGCAGGCTCCAGGCTCCAAGCTCTCAGCACAGAGCCCAACGTGGGGCTCTAACTCACAGACCATGAGCTCATGACCTGAGCTGAAGTCGGAAGCTCAACTGACTGAGCCACCCAGGCGCCTCACATCTGGCTGCCTTTTACTTCCCGTAGTTCTATTAACCGTTACAACTGAGCAGGGAAACACAAGGAGGCACCCCAGACAATCCCCTGGGTTTCTAACATAGCCCTCCTTGCCCACTGGGTAACAACAACCTCATTACCCTTGGAATCAGGATCAACCACAGTAAACAGTAATCTTTGTTCAATGGAATAATGTCTATTCAGGTAAAATTCAATGGAATTATTTTTTTAAATGTTTATTTTGAAAACATATTTATTTTGAGAAAGAGAGAATGTATACACTTGGGGGAGGGACAGAGAGGGAGAGAGAGGATCCCAAGCAGGCTCCACACTGTCAGTGCAGCGCCCAACCTGGGATTCCATACCATGAATCATGAGATCATGACCTGAGTCAAGATCAAGAGTCCAACACTCAACTGACTGAGCTACCCAGATGCCCCCAATGGAATAATTTCTATATCCCTTGATATTAACCCCTTGGGGATTAACCCTCTAAATGAACAGAACCCTAAGTTGCTGGGACAAGGTGCAAACATTCTGCAGGTGGGTTGCTAGGTGTAATTGTCAAAGGAGCCACACCCAATTCTACTCTTTCATAGTCCAGTATCCTGGCTATGGGGAGACAATACCATATAATGGTCTCTGATTCAAAGCATCTACTGCATCAGGTAAAACAGAGCCCGTCCTTGTAGGGTTCTCTCCCAACTGATGCTGCAATAAAATCTAAGCCAGTCTACCTTTCAGTTAGGCAACCCACTTCTGGGTGATGGAGAATGTGGTAAAAATTCCATGGACATGAACTCACTGCTGACCATCCTTTGTTGTGAAATGCGCTCCTTGATCAGACACAACAATGGGTTGATTGCCATGACCGTGAAGAGGCATCCTACAAATCTGCAGATGGTGTCGCTGGCAAGGAAGGCAAATCCATTGTCCTTCAGGGTCACCCCATAGTGCTGCAGCTGGCTACTTTTGTGTCACAGCTTATTGTGCAAACCCAGCTATAAATCAGATTCAAATGGTTTTCTCAGCCAGGTGGTCATAACGAACGTGTCATGAGGCCATAGGCATGGATTAAAAGAGAGGATCAACGCAACAGGTTCAGGATCAATGAACAGGGGTTCATGTCAAAGGAGTCCGAGCCACCTGCTCATTCAATCTGCCCATGTCTTCCCCACTTCCTCAAACCTGATCTCTTACATACCATTCCCATTTGATGATAAATGCTTCTGCACTTGCCCACCCTTTTGGATAGGTGTGTTCATGGCGGGGAGCTCAGGCCTCAGGATTACATGTTGTGCTAGAGTTAGGTGTTCATTATCTCAAGGTCCAGTAGAGCAAGCCAGAAGTTGCTTTCAAAAGGAGAATAGCTATCGGCAGAAAGGGTATGGATTTCCTTAAAAATCTTAGAAATCAAGCCATCATTCTATCCAAGCTTGTGAGAGGCTCCATGCATCAATTATATTTACCACAAACACTTTGTGAATATTATTGGATCTGCTGGATCATAAAGAACCGGTTATAGAGAAGTGTGTACTACAGCTTGAACTTACCGCAGAGTCTTCTCTTTCTCTGATCCTGCTTGACACTGGCGGGCTTATCAATGTCTCTAGAGATGGGTCAAAAAAGCACATGCATATGTGACATGTGTTGCATCAAGAATCCAAAAAGGCCCACCAAGAGCTGTTCCTTTTGTTCTTGGTAAATGGTACAAAGTGCAGAAACCTGTCTTTTGCTTCTGAGGCTATCGCTGCATACCACAGACTACTGAACCCCCTGAAATGTCACTCAGGTGACAAACTGCTGAATTTTCATGACCTGTGTCTTCCACTTCCGCAATGTAGTTCACACGTCCTACTAAAGGCGTGTAAGGTACTTGCTACTTCCCGCTCATCAGATCCAGTCAGCATCATGTCAATATAGCGGACCAGTGTTCCGTTTTGTGAAGTGTCAAGAAATCAGTATCTCTGTAGACTCTGTCATGGCAGAGAACAGAATAGGCCAAGCCCTGTGGCAATTCTGCGAAGGTATACTGTTGGCACTGCTAGGTAAAAACAAACTTGCCGGCAGACCTTGCAAGTCGATATGAAGAAAAAGGTATTAACCTGCTCAGCAGCTGCGTATCAAGTCCCAGGGGCCATATGCATTTGCTCCAGTAAAGTTTTTATATCTGAGCCTGCCATCACAGGTCCCTAACTGATTAACTTAATGATAACCAGTCACTTTGCACAATTCATCCAAGTTCTGCACAGGCCAAACTGGTGAGGTACATGTTCAAGTCTTGGACTGTGGCATAAATCTCTACAATTCCCTGAGTAATGCTAAGTTTGGCTTCGGGTCTGCAGTTTGGCTTCTCAGTACAGAGGGGAAGTTGCAGGGCCTTTCCTTTATCAAGCATGCACACAAAAAGGGCAGGACATGAATGATTTGGCTAGTAAAGACACAAAAGCCACCCCTAGGTTCAGCCAGTCTATTATGTACATAGACAATGAAAGAAAGAATAGCCAAAAATTCCAGCTCCCTGTTGCACATACATCCAAGACCCAGAAATAAAGGAGCCAGGGTGCCTGGGTGGCTCAGTTGGTTAAGCATCTAACTTTGCCTTAGGTCATGATCTCACAGTTCGTGAGTTCGAGTCCCGCATCGGGTGAGCTCGAGTCCCGCTTCTCTCTCTCTTTCTCTCTCTCTCTCTCTCTCTCTCTCTCTCTCTCCCTCATTCACTTGTGCCCTTTCTCTCTCTCTCAAATAAAAGAAAAGAACTAAAAGGAGTCAGGTGACTGCAGCACAGGCTGGGGGATTCCCATTACTGAGGAGACAATTCTAAACTGCCATCAAGCATTTCCATATTCTGTGACTATTCTGGGGGGGGTGGTGCAGAATGCCTTATACCTCAGCAGAACCCAAAAGGCAATGGTGGTCTTCAGGGCATACAGAGTAGTGAGTAGAAAATGGCCCAGAGCATCTCCTCACACACCCTTCTGTGTTCCAGGGAGATCACAAGGTGTTCTGCCAAAGGTCAGATGACCTGTGGTTCAAGCCTTTACCTGTGAGGTCTATGTTGATATGTACAAGGTTGCCAAGGTGCCAAGGTGGAGCCATTTCTCTTCATGTCCACACCCTTGGCCTTTCATATATCCAGCTAGGAATTCTTAGCACAGGCCATCCCATCACACGCTGTAAGTAATTGCACTGATTGGGGCTCAGACCAAGTCTGTTGTTTGTCTCGGGCAACAGTGAAGGAGAATGTCCACGCTATGACTCTCATTAGTGTAACAGGCCTAATTTGGAAGATGGTCCACAGCCAGATTCTCCATCTGGGCCGAGTCAGTTAAATAGGACGTTAACCCAGATGCAGCATGAGGTATTGGCAACCACACACACCCTAGATTAACTGGCAAGCGGGAAGCCCAGGGCTAGGTGATTGTCCATTATTTGTGCTACAGCATTTAGAACAATCAATAGTCAATGAGAAATGTACCAAAAAAAAGGTCTCACAATAGTATCAGTGTCCATACGTTAATCTTGTTCTGTTGTTTCAGGTGGACGCTATTCCTTTTGGGAGTCAGTGGCTTTTGGGAGATTCCTTTGTTTCTTTTTAAGTTATTATTTTGAGAGAGGCAGAGACAATGCGAGCGGGGGAGGGTCAGAGTGAGAGGGAAAGAGAGAATCCCAAGCAGGCTCCATGCTGTCAGCACAGAACCTGATGAGGAGCTTGAGCTCACAAAACCTCGAGATCATGACCTGAGCCAAAACCAAGAGTCGGACACTTAACCGAGACACCCAGGTGCCCCAGTTAGGAGGTTTCAGAAGAATCTTTTGGTCAGCTGATGAGGGTAACGGTGGCGGTCTGGATTAAGTTGACAAAATGCCCTGAGGACGGCGTTCAGAGCGAGATTATGGTACCTCCCTCCACCCCTGATATCCCAGGTTCTATAGGGTTCTGTTCCCACTGATGGGGTTGCCCCTCTCCTTCCACAGCCAGGCGATATGACCAGCGCCTGGAGCTGTCACTCCATCACGTCTGCAATCCCTCTCGTGTCTTATCCGCACCATACATGTGGACAGGCCCTTCAATGGTTCCAGTTTGTTTCCTTACTTTGTACTGTCTTAGAAAATCTCTGTCAGCCCCCAATGTGTGGCTCACACCAAGACCACTTTAGGAGTTGTCACCTCGCATTCCTGGTCATTGCCATATGCATAATTGCCCAAATTCAGCAAGCGTAGCCAGACAGCAAAAGCAGCACCAGATTACAGTCACCCACCCCCTGGCTCTTGTTGGCTACTCTGAAATTCCAGTAGCCCCGTTTCTCTAACATGTCAGCATGAGTGGTAGAGCACGGGCTAATTATGTGGTTTGGGAATCTTACAACTAGTCTGGGCCTCTTCCATCTCCCAACCTGACCAATATCCTATTTAAATAGGACATACCACTTCAGGGAATTGCTTCATTTTGAACCCAAAGTGCTTGTATGAGGAATATGCTCCTCTGGGAGCTGAACCTCCGGAGTCCATTATCTTAGTCAGTTTCTCCCTTCAGAGGGGCCGATTCCATCCTTTAATGGCACCTGCTACCTGAAAGCACAGGTCTGATGAGCTGGTGGATTCCAGTGACGTTCACCCTCGATGCTGTTTGGTATCCACACGGGTCACCAGCACGGGGGTTGAGGTCTTGGGCAATATGCCGCCATAACGTTTGTCCCCGCAGAAGAGGAACCTTCTTCATCCAGGTGTCCCACCATGTGGCTGCCCACAGGTCAGTGAAAATGTAAGAGGGTGCATTTTGGGGGATGTTTCTGGGGCCAGCCTCACCGTCTACAATTCCCTGCACTGGGCAGAGTTCCCTTCTCCAGGCACAGTTTTGAGTTTTCCTTGGGGTGTACCCCATTAGCCTTTACCTAGCTCGCCCATTGGTGAGCCGGGGGCCAGGTGTCTTCAGGAAACACAGTGTACTGAGGCCCCCAAGAAACCCAAATCACAGGCACAGACCCTGCATGCGAGAATGCCATATTCGGTGAAAGGATGGGCACTTCGCACGTGCTGTGAGATGCCACTAATGCCTGGTGTACTTGCCCGGATCTAGATAGCCTTCCCCCTAGTAACAGATGCTTGTTGGGCAATATGCACTCTGTTGGTGCTCTCCTTTCTTTTTCCTTTTTTCGTTCTGGTGTTCTCATTTCTGACTCATCTCAGGATAGGGATGTCAGGTGTAACAACACCTGCCAGTACTTTCGTAGCCTTTCGGTGTCCACCAGGGCCTAATAACAAGCAATGACTTCCTCTCCGATGGAGTCTACCAGGTGGCAGTGTCGGGCACAGGTACTGCAAAGTGGCATTCTCGGGTTGTTACAGACAGGATTCTCACCCAAACAAATGGCGTGCATTTAAAATTTTAATTCCATAATGAAGGAAGCAGAAGAATGACAAAACTTAATGAGGATATGTGAGCCTAGGATTTATAGAACCAGAGGAAAAAATTACTAAATATAACATTATTGTACAAAACATTATTGTACCGAGGGGCAATAAAACTGCAGAATTCAGGGTTATCATCTTTACCGCACACAAAAATCACAACTTCACTGTTTTCTACAAGTTCACCTCTCCCTATACTGAGTTGTAACACTTCATCTATAATATTTCTTTATGAAATTAACCATTAATAAGTTACATCCTTGAGGCGCTCCTGGGTGGCTCAGTCAGTTGAGTGTCCAACTCTTGGTTTTGGCTCAGGTCATGATCTCACAATTCATGAGTTCAAGCCCCACACTGGGCTCTGTGTGACACTGCTTGGGATTCTCTCTCTCTCTCTCTCTCTCTCTCTCTCTCTCTTTCTCTCCATCCTCTGCTTATGCTCTCTCTCTCTCAAAATAAAATAAATTACATCCCTGAGCATTAGAGGATCTTTAGGAGGCTTGATGAAAATGCTCTTAGAATACTATCTAAAGCTCACGTGGTCTTTTTTATTTCAAAGTTCTGGGTAATTTGCTCTACAATAGTTTAATCTTGAGCAACTCTCAGACACCTGCCCTGGAGACATGTACCAATGCGCTCAAAGCAGCATTGTTTGTATTAGCAAAACACAAATGTCCACAGAATCATAGACACATAAAATACAGAGGTGCCTGGGTGGCTCAGTCGGTTAAACATCTGACTCTTCATTTCAGCTCAGGTCATGATCTCACAGTTCATGGGTTTGAGCCCCACATTGGGCTCTGTGCTGGCATTGTGAAGTCTGCTTGGGATTCTCTCTCTCCATCTCTCTCTGCTCTCTCTCTCTCTATCTCTCTATCTCTCAAAAATAAATAAAATAAACTTTAAACAAATAAACTGGGGTGCCTGGGTGGTCAGTCAGTTAAGTGTCCAACAGTTGATTTTGGCTCAGGTCACAATCTCACAGCTTGTGGGATGGAGCCCTCCATGTCGGGTTCTGTGCTGACAGGTTAGAGCCTTCTTGGGATTCTTTCTCTTCTTCTCTCTCTGCCCCCTTCCCTGCTTGCACACACACTCTCTCTCAATAAACATTAAAAAAAAAAAGAAACCAGTTCTCTCTCTAAAAAGTAAATAAACACTGAAAAAAGACACATAAAATACAGTCATTGCACAACAGAGTACTACTCATCAGTTAAAATGAATAAAGTACATGGGGCGCCTGGGTGGCTCAGTCGGCTAAGCGTCCGACTTCAGCTCAGGTCATGATCTCACGGTCCGTGAGTTCGAGCCCCGCGTCGGGCTCTGTGCTGACAGCAGGCCTGGAGCCTGCTTCAGATTCTGTGTCTCTCTCTCTCCCTGACCCTCCCCTGTTCATGCTCTGTCTCTCTCTGTCTCAAAAATAAATTAAAAAAAAAAATGAATAAAGTACAGCTACATAGTTCCTAGATGGAATCATATAACAAATATCGTATCATTCTGGTAGGTTGAGGAACAAACTCCAGTTGACTTCCAGCTCTTGTATTACAGATCCCCATTCTTCCCAAAGCCTCTTGGTAGGCAGAGGGGAATTCCTCATCTCTAGATTTCAAGCTAAGCCATGTGACTCACTTTGGCTATTGGGATGTTGTGAATGTGACATAAGCTAATGCTAAAATTGTGCATCTGTGGTTGGGCTTGCTCTCTGTGCTCCTGCCTTTTACCATGTGAAAAGAGTGCTTCAGATAAACACTGGGAGAATGGGACATACAAGGAGCAGACCTATACCCAAAACAAACCAGCTGAACCTAGCCCAGTCAAACCCAACCAACCCCTAGATGCATATATGAGAAATAATTGCTTATTGTTGTGTGGTACAGAACTTTGAGATTGTAATACATGATTGGACAATCGTTAACTCAAAATGACACATGGTGTAAAAATATTTTTCCAAGAACATGTAAAACTCCTTAATAAATTTTTTGAGCATACAGAGATTTGTAAAAAATACTATAACGAGAAGCAACTGCTCAATAAAATTCAGGATAGGGATTACCTTTAGGGTGAAGGAGGAGATACGATTGTTGGAGGACACACAGAAGACTTCAGAAATTAAGGTAGTGTTGCATTAAACTGAGAGATGGGTATACTGGTATTCCTTAGACTCTTTATACAGTACATATAAGCCTTAAATAACCTCTTTATAATATTTCCTTTTATTTAAGTTGGGGAATAATAATTACATGCAGAAACCCTAAATAAGATGATGTATAGGAGCATGGGCCTGAGCCATCCCTAACATGAATTCTTAAAAACAGGTAGAAAATATGAGTTAACAAAAAGAAATGAGCCAAAGATTTAATCAAAATTATAAATAAAGGAAAAGAAAGCCCAAATGACTGAGAAAGAAAACTCACCAGCAAGTCCACAAAGCAAGTTAAAAAAGACTTGAACGAAAATTTCAATCAGATTAAAAAGCTTAATGAATCAATTATGTCTATGAACAAGAGGCAAAAGTAGAGATACAAGAGCTCAGGACAGAGATAAGAACTGATGAAGCTGGGGGTGGGGGACAGGGAATATCTCAGATTGTTGAAAATCATTTCTCCTGGGAGCAAGAAAAATGGAAAAGAAAGAATTCTTCATACAGAGCTATTTGACACTCAAAACCAAGTGAGTGTACAATTGCCTTACTGCAAAAAAAAAAGATAAAAAGTACCTTTTCCTACCTCTGCCCCATGTTTGAATACCCTTGGTGTCTCCCTGCAGCAGTGTTTGGGCCTCCAGTGACTGGGAGACCCCACATTGGTCCATGTGTCTTCCCTGTTCTCAGACAACCTTCTAGCACCAGTCTTCCCTAGCTCTGCATGCTAGGACCACTGAAGAATACTGAATACCAGGCCTACATACTCGTTTCACAGTATAAACTTGGCCCCCAGTCTCTTGTTCCCCTGGGCACTGCTACTCTCCTTCCAAGGCTTGAAGGCCCTAAACTCAGTGCCTCAGAGCTCCTAGCCCCTGTTCTGACTCCAACATTGCCACTCCCAGGGTCTGGCCCCCTTCACCATTCGATTCCATTCTTGCTTGATTCTGTTGATCACATCTGGAGGTTCAGCACAGAATAGGAATGGCAGTAATAGAAGAGGCACCAGGTGAAGTTTATTTACCATCACCATGGAAACTTCAGGCCATGTGCACTGGGTAGGGCTTTGGAGGTAGCCAGGTCAGACAATTCTTCTTTAGCCTCTGTTCATCCCAGCTCATTGAGACTCTGGGACATTAGGAGTCCCTGGGAGAGAAGACAGCACTATGGAGCCCCCATTCCAAAGGTCTACCCCACTTCTAACTCAAAATGTGACTCTCTGAAGATCACTCCTGTGAACAACCATTTCTTCACCTGTAAAATATAAATTTTCTCCTTTATCCACACAGTGGGAAAGTGGAATGGGAGTAAGAGAAAGGACAGAGGTGGACGTAAGGAAGGAATATTGTGGGGATGATTCCTTCTGGAGCAGGCTATTGGAGAACATGTAGCCCGTGGGAAATTTTGAGGATGAATTTGGAGCACGTGGAGTAGGGAGGATGTGAAAATCTGATTGAGACATACCTGTGGCAGGAGTATTGGGTATTGGCCAGGCAGTCCTGAGGAGGGGATTTAAGTCTTGGTTAGCAGCCCCAAGCCAGATAGAGTAGTCTGTGCAGAAAGGGATGATTCTCCAGCTTCTGATACTTCTGGATCCTTTCCTCCAACACCCTTCAAATCCAACTCTCCTGTCTTATCCGGTAGCGATGCCAGGGAAGCCAGGGTAGAAATGGCTGCTTCCGGAAGATGAGTCACTGTGGGGATGAGGAAGGTGGCAGCTGGGGACATGTGAAGAGTCGACGGTGTCTTCAAGCCAGGAAGAGATCCCTGATCAGAAACAAACCCTACTGTACCTTGGCATGGACTTTGCAGCCCCAGAACCATGAGAAATAAACTCCCATTGCTTAAGCCGTTCAGTATATGGCATTTTGTCACAGCAGCCTGAGCAGACGAAAACACCTTTCTCCTGCATGCTGAAAATGAGGGAACTGCCCCTTTCCCCCTACTAATGCCCTAGAATTCTTTAGTTGAGCTACCATTTAGTTTTGATCAGGCATAGTGGAGTTCAGATTTAAAGCGTTTCAAATAATCTGGGAGCATCTATTCATAATAGCTCTCATTTGCTGAGGCTCTGTGTTAAGTCGTGTTTAGTAGGTACTACGTTGCCCAATCTCCACAATCACCCAATGAAGCAGTGCACCCATTAAACAGACAAGGAAACCGGGCCTCAGCGGGCTGAAGTGATTTGCCCAGGATGATCCAGTGAGGGACAACCAGAGCCAAGATGAGATTTCAAGGCTGCTGGGTTCAGAGACAATTCCGCTCTATTCTGCCTCTCTAGTGCAGAGAAACTGGACGCCAGTTGCAAATAACGGTGACTTGTTCCCCAAGCAAATGAATCCCGAGTGACAGTGGTATTCCTTACCAAATGCGTTCTGCTTCAGCCTTCTCTCAAGCTCCTCACCCCCCCACCCCAAACACTTGGGATGAATGGAACCCGCCCCTGGACAGCCCCCCTTTTTTTTGTCTCCCCACCGCCCCCACACTTTTCTGTCAGGCTGCCCCAGATTTTTCTAATTCCCTGAAGCTCCTGTTCAGGATCTGTTTCCCCCTTACTGACTCATACAGTACACAGGCTAGTGCTGGTTTCAGGAATCCAGGGCGGAGGGCGAGAGCTTCCAAGGGGGACAGGGAAGGGGGCAGAGAGGGGAGGTCCATGAAAAGAGGCCCGGATCTCTGGAAAGTGGACCTTTTGCCTAGTGGTGACTGGGAGAGCAGCTGGGACAGTTGATGAGGAAGGAGGAAGGAAATGAGAGCAAGGGTTCCTGTCTCCCCCCCCTCGACTCCCCCCCCCCCCATGCCCAAGCGGTCTCCCCTCCCCCACATCAGAAATCCGTTTCTCCTTGAGGACTCCAGACGCTGGCTTCCCCAGAGAGGCCTCGTTCTTCCCTTCTCTGTACCCGCCCGGCCCTTTTTTGTTCGGTATTGGCCACTCCGGCTCTGCGTCTGGTCGGCCGCTGGCGTGCTTCTCTCACCCAATAAACCTTAGATTCCTTCGGGGCCAGAGCCATGCCTTACTCTCTAGGGTTCCTGCAGCACCAGTCACAGCGCGACTGACACACCGCGCCACTGTTGGTTGGGAATCAATTATTCCAGGGACGCAGTAAGAAGTGAATGTGCCCAGTACAGAGTGCGCACCGGGGAGCGGTAACGACGGAGGGGCAGTGAAAAGCGCTTCGGCTGCAACCACTTTGCATCTCAGCTCGGGAACGAGAACGTTGCTATCCAGTCGGCCACCGGAGGGCGCTCCGAGCAAAAGCTCTCGATCCCGCTCTTCCTGCCCTTTGACTTCATCTCCCCGCAAGCTGTGGAATCGTTGCTGTCTCCCAGAGGCAGGGGGCCCATGAGTCCCATGCCGGTTACCGCGGTCTCAAGGCATGGGTGTTTACAGTTTGCTGGGATTTTCCCTGGGAAAGTAGAGGCAAGAAAATCACCCAATTGATGGTGGCCTGTTTGTTGAAGAACAGGGCTGGAAAAAGGCAATGTGGTTAGTGCACAGGTGTCCTGAGCCCTGAGCTGTCCAGTCTCCGCCTTACCAATCTCTGGAAGTGTGGCATTAAGAAAATCATTCTCTTCTCTGGGCCTGATTTCCTCCTGTAAAATGGCGAGGCGCAAGTTCCAGCCTGTCTGGGGATGTCAGCTCTCACAACCCTCCTGGGCGGTCAGTGTGCATGCAATTTAGTCCACACAGAAGCTTAGTCCCTGCTTTCTGCCTTTCTTAGGGACTTGCCGTCATGGAAACCATACAAGCCTGCAGCCCTTGCTGCAGTAGGAGCCACTAAGTCTTGGGCACTCCCCATACTCTTCCTGAGATGCCCCATATACAACCAGAGGAGTGAAACATTCAGAAAAGCAAACGCACCCCAAGGCATCTTTCAGAAATAAGCCTAGAATGGGCTTAAGCAGGTGGAAACTATTCACGCAAATTCTTCCAAAACCCAAAGATGACGGCATATGATGTAGGACTCATTCTTGTGCGTAACGATAGAACAACGTGCAAATGAATGAGGCAAATGAATCAGGATGGGCGCAGGCTTGGAAGGGAGGCAGGAAAGGTGAGGAGGGAGAGAATGAATTGTTTCTGTAGCATTTTATTTCATAAGAGACCGATGGACAGACTTCAAGCATTTGTAGCAAAGTATCAACTCCAATAAATCTGATTGGTTCTTAAATTGTTTTCTGTAATCCTACATCTGACCCATTCTTTTAATTGAAAAGAAAAGGTGACTTAAGGTGATTTTTTAAAATAACAGAGGCCACCAGCCCCTCAGAACACCTCAGGACAGAACCTGGTCTATGGTAGGTTTTTCCCCCCCTAACACAACTTCCATAGCTGCAGATGTGTTTATAGAGTATCTTAGGTTTCCCAGGCCCAGTGGGGCAGGATAATCGTAAAGGAGGATTATCCTTGGAATAACTGTGGGAGAAGGACCAGCCTCTGCTCTGGATCTAAGCAGCCCTACAGTGACTCAGATCCATGGGGCTTTGCCCTTCTGCGTCTGTAAAATGGGGATGACTTTTGTTCTTTCTACTTTACTAAGACTTGCATTAAATGAGATACTTGTAAAGATAACATGCTGCTTGAAAATAATGGTAGAAGCAGGTAAACAGCGATTATTGTCAAGCTGTGAGTCTCCATGTCTCATTAATAACATTAGCCATAACAACGACAAAGGAAGAAACAATAGGAGGCTGAATTAAGGCGTATAGAAGGAAGAAACTGTGAAGAAGAAAAACCTAGTGATGAAAGCTAAAACCTCCAAGGAAATGGCTGGTCTTTCTAGATCCTGACTTGAGGCCTGTCTTTCGAAATAATGAAAATTATACTCTGAAAAATGATCCCAGTGGTCACTGCGATTAGAACTTAGAAGAATGTTTATATATCTCACCACAGTGAGTCAACAGTTATTTCCTATGAAAGCCACAGGGCTTCAATTGTCAAACTTTAAACAATGAGCATGGAGATATCACCAAAGAAACACTTATTAAATATCAATATAGAATGAACTGGAAGAAAAAGAGGAAAACATCAAGCTGTTCACTGCAGTATTTCCAACTGAGACTCCATTCTGCAGGACCCGGGGAAGGACACGGATTAGACAGTTTCCTGAAGCTCAGGTTAACCCTGTCAGCTGCAGACTTCCTGGGGCCAGTGACAAGTCAGTTTGTCTTCTAAAACCCTGGCACTAAGATAATCCAAGCCCATCAAATGGAAGCTTTGCAGGAGGATTGTTGGTGGTAGAGTGCTCAGAAATTCACCCACAGAGGGGCGCCTGGGTGGCTCAGTCTGTTGAGTGTCCGACTTCGGCTCGGGTCATGATCTTGCGGTTCATGGGTTCAAGTCCCACATCGGACTCCGTGCTGACAGCTCAGAGCTTGGAGCCTGTTTCGGATTCTGTGTCTCCCTCTCCCTCTCTCTGCCCCTTTTTCACTCATACTCAGTCTCTCTCTCTTTCTCTCGAAAATAAATAAACATTTAAAAATTGAAAAAAAAAAAAAAAGGAATTCACCCACAGAGACTTTCTGATAGTTGCTTTCAATGACAACAAAAGCAAAATGCACAGTGGGTGACAGTTATTGGCCTTTCCCAACTCTGCTTCTTGGTCCTGTCCTCTGTTCAGTGTCCACCATTTCCCTCCCCTTGTACCATGCCAAGGACCCAGGCTTCTCCACCTCTCTTATTACATTCTTAACATAATCAATGCATCTACTCCATGCTATTTCAGGCTTAAGGTGATCTCCCTTTCAGAAGGACCCCCAAATTTAAGGAGAATGCTGGAAGAGGGCAGCACAGTGCAGTCAAGGGCTTTGCCATCAGACAGACCTGGATATGAGTCCTAATTTCTTCATGTGGTAGTGATTCTCCATCACGGCCCACAGTGATCCTGCCTCCTGGTAGTCATGACCTCGCTACTTACCCCACATATGGAATCAGGGCTGGTCCTGGGTGACCAATAGAATATGGTGGACGTGACAGTGTATGAACTTTGAAGGTAGGTCACAAAAGGCATTACAGCTTCTGCCTTGACCTCTTGGATCACTCTTTCTGGAGAAACCAGCTGTTACTGTGTGAGGACACTCAAGTCTCTCTGTAGAGGGACCCACATGGAGAACTGAGGCATCCTGCCAAAACCCAGTACGAACTTGCTGGCCTTGTAAGTGAACTCTCTTGGAAGCGGGGCTTTTAGCCCCAACTGACATCTGACTGCAACATCATGAGAGACCTTGAGTTTGAACCAAGGTCTGACAGTACCTAATTGTCAGCTGAGCTGCTTCTGAATACCTAATTCACTGAAACCATGAGAGATAATCAATGGTTGTTGTGGTGTTAAATCCTAAATTTGGGGGCAATATGTTACATAGCCATATTAACAAGAACTTAAACTTTCTAAGTAGTGGGAGCAGTTAAGGCTGATATTCATTTGGGAGACAACTGTACAGCTACATCAATTGTTAAAATGTTTAACTGTCATTGAACATTGCTTAACTGCTTTGTAAAGAGCCCTGTACTTGAATTAATATGATCTTGGGTGGCTAGTTCCCCAAGGTCCTTTGAAAAGGCAAATCACATCCTCTTCAGAAGAAGGGAACATTTTCCTTGGGCTCAAATTATTTCAACGAATATTTTACAAATACCATGTCTAGCACACAACCAATGACAAACTGATACATGATCAAATGCATATTTTTTTAGGCACCCGCAAGACATCCTTCACCCATAGCTTCTGCATTGGAAAAATTAAGCATATGATGGCAATGGCTTTAGTGTGGGGTGGGGAGGGAGAAACCAAAGTTTGGAAGGTGTGCAAATGGGCCTAATGAAAGAGGAAAGAGGCTCCCATTGTTTCCCCAAACTGGGATCCAGCTCTTGGAATAACAGAGAGCAAACCCCTCTCCTTGATGTTCTTCAGAGGGTAGCTGGACCTCCGATGGAGTATCCAGAGACCCCTACAGCCCAGATTTTCACTTGTCTCCCAAATCCCATCTCCAAACTTGGCTGGGGAATGGCAACGTTGCTTTTCAAAGTGGCCCAAATCACGTTGGACCCATGAAAGGGACCAAAGTAGTTAGAAGATCCTTAGCTGAATGTTCCAGACTGCATGAGACCCAGAGACTCCTAGAAAACATGACTGAAGGAAAATGCTTCTTCATCCAGGAAGGTGAAGACTTGGAACAGCTATATGACATCTAGAAGGAAAAAAAGGTAAATGTGTGTGTCACATAATGTAAAATAAAATGGAAACCCACTCTAGGATATTAGCAAGATCTGTGGCAAAGTCCCTCGTTATACAGACGAGGAAAAGAAGAACCAGATGATTAGAAAGCAAGTCCTAGACTGCTGGTCCACACTGTGTGCAGCTCTGTCCTGGTGGCTGTTGTCACATCCTATTTCTTTTTTTTTTTTAATTAATTAATTAATTTTTAAATTTACATCCAACTTAGTTAGCATATAGTGCAACAATTGATTTCAGGAGTAGATTCCTTAATGCCCCTTACCCATGTAGCCCATCCCCCCTCCCACAAACCCTCCAGTAACCCTCTGTTTGTTCTCTAAATTTAAGTCTTTTATGTTTTGTCCCCTTCTCTGTTTTTATATTATTTTTGCTTCCCTTCCCTTATGTCCATCTGTTTTGTATCTTAAAGTCCTCATATGAGTGAAATCATATGATATTTGTCTTTCTCTGACTGACTAATTTTGCTTAGCATAATACCCTCCAGTTCCATCCATGTTGTTGCAAATGGCAAGATTTCATTCTTTTTGATTGCCGAGTAACACTCTATTGTATATATACACCACATCTTCTTTATCCATTCATCCATCAATGGACATTTGGGCTCTTTCCATACTTTGGCTATTGTCGATAGTGCTGCTATAAACATTGGGGTGCATGGGACCCTTCGAAATAGTACACCTGTATCCCTTGGATAAATACCTAGTAGTGCAATTGCTGGGTCATAGGGTAGTTCTATTTTTAATTTTTTGAGGAACCTCCATACTGTTTTCCAGAGTGGCTGCACCAGTTTGCATTCCCACCAACAGTGCAAAAGAGATCTTTCTCTGCATCCTCACCAACATTTGTTGTTGCCCGAGTTGTTTTTTTTTTTTAATTTAAAAAAAATGTTTATTTATTTTTTGAGAGAGAGAGACAGAATGTGAGTGGGAGAGGGGCAGAGAGAGAGGGAGACATGGAATCTGAAGCAGGCTCCAGACTCTGAGCTGTCAGCACAGAGCCCCATGTGGGACTCGAACTCACAAGCTGTGAGATCATGACCTGAGCTGAAGTCAGACGCTCAACTGACTGAGCCACCCAGGTGCCCCCCGAGTTGTTAATGTTAGCCATTCTGACAGGAGTGAGGTGGTATCCCACTGTCGTTTTGATTTGTATTTCCCTGACGGTGAGTGTTGTTGAGCTTTTTTTCATGGGTTGGTTGGCCATCTGGATGTCTTCCTTGGAGAAGTGTCTCTTCACGTCTTTTGCCCATTTCTTCACTGGATTATTTGTTTTTTGGGTGTTGAGCTTGATAAATTCTTTATATATTTTGGATACTAACCCTTTACCTGATATGTCATTTGCATATATCTTCTCCCATTCCGTTGGTTGTTTTTTAGTTTTGCACATCTTATTTCTACCTTACTCTCAGGATATTGATACCCTGGATTTTATAGACCAGCTGGCACTTCTTTCTCAACAAGCTAATATTGGCCCACCCAAACTGAAAGCCTTAATTTGACATCATTTCAAGTATCCCATTCTTTCTTTCTTGACCCAAAGTTCAACATCCGCTGCTTTTTCCAGGCAAATATCCATACCAGGTCTTTCTTCTGACCCTGCCAACTCACCATGGCATACTGTTTTGAGTGGTACCATCTAGAATATCTTATTTCTCTGTGCCTTTAAGAGTTTTATATACTTACCTATTCTGACAAATAGGAGCTTCCTCCTTCCTCTTTATAAAGTAATTTTGATTAGTGATTTCCCAGTGGAGCAAGTGACATGGCCAGCATTTGCCAAGTGCTCCCAGGCCTCTGAGGGGATAAGCTCCCTGTCCCTGTAGATATTTGAGCAGGGTCTCAGTGGTGGTCTGCCATTCTTGTGAGTCAAGGAAGTTGGTCCAGATATTGAAGGCACCTTCCAGAATTAATCATTACAAATAAAAGCTTTTGATTTCTCAGCCTTTCTGGGGTGCCAACTCTGCCTTACCAACCCCCCCCCACCCCAATCTTATCTCCATTTAGAGTGATTTCCATTCTGTTCTTCTCTACACCTCCATGGCAACCTCTGTCATGGTCTGGAGAGACCCAGCTTTCATTCTCGACTTGACCACCAATTAGCTGTGGAAACCTGAACAAACTTGCCAACTCCTGTGAACCCCAGTCTCGTCCTCTTTCCCTGCATCATGGAGCAGTTGAGGAAAAGAGCAATAATGAATATATCCAGGGCAAAGTTCCTCAGTGCACAGAAGCCTCCGTAGCCTGGCCACCCTGTCTTAAGATCACTGATTCACATGTCCTCCTTCCCTTTAGCCTCTTGGAGGGCAGGGTCTGTGTCTTCTCCATCCGTGTCCCCAGCCCCTAGCCCAGAGCCTCACAGCTAGCCGACACTCCACGAATTCATTACTCGAACATTACTGAGCTAGAGAAATGGTGCTGTTGCTACAGGGTCAGACAAGATCTAGACTCTCAAGGAAGTTGTATTCGAGCAAGTGAGATAAAAGCAGGCAAATGCTGAGTTCTTAGAGCTGAGTTGTAATTTTTAGCTTCCCTTGACCTTATAATGTGACTGCTACTGCTTTAGCATATGTCAAAATAATTGACCTGGATGGGCAAAATGTCATTAAGTAGGGAAGCATTTCAATTAAGGGATATTTTATTTTCCATGGGGTCTTTGAGAGCTCAGAGAGAAAAGAAGCAATAGTAAAATAATAGCAAGCAGACTGCTGCAATTAAATGTGATTTACCACAACTTAAGTATCACTTTCAGAGAGCGTCAAATTAAAGCATTTAAGAAGATTGCTGAAAAAAAGACTTTTTTTTCTTATCTAAGTGAAATGCTGGCACAGGAGTCCTCCAAAGGGAAACTGCCAGATGCTGTTTTATATGCTTGGCATGTTGGTGCCTAACATCTCCTTAGTGTTTTTGAATTTTACATTGTCTGCAAAATTGCCACTTCATTAAAACTGCCTCAGAAATTCCTTTTTAAAACGGTGCAGGTAGCTGTCAGTCCATGTCTGTCCTGCCTCGTTTGCATTTTAGAAATGCAGGCATTATTTTCCAAAAAAAAACCCTTTATTTAACCTCAAATTTCCTGTGTTATTGGGAAAAACGCCAACTAGTCAAGGAAACCAAAGGGGTGGTATTTTAAAGGTGATATGTTTACCTCTTTGTTTTAACTGTTAGGAGCTAAAATTCCTAAAGTTTGACCTTCCTGTTGCCATGATAAATGCCCTAAAAATCCTCAACATTATTTTAGTGCAGAATATAGTCTCTTACTACTTGGGGTTCAATAAGATTTGAGTAAGCCCCGCATTGGGCTCTATGCTGACAGCTCAGAGCCTAGAGCCTGCTTCAGATTCTGTCTCCCTCTTTCTCTGTCCCTCCCCCACTTATGCTCTCTCTCTCTCTCTCCCTCTCAAAAATAAATAAACATTAAAAAAAATTTTAAGCAATATAAAATATACACAAACAGAGAAAGGATTCAGCCTCATAAGTTAGTATGGCTTGTTCCAGCCTGGGGTCAAGGCTTACTGTGGCTCAAGTACCTATAGTTTATTTCTCAGGAGAAAATATAGATTCGAAAACAGTAGTAGAAAGGAGAAACTCTTCCTAGATGGCAGGAGCCAAGGTGAATTACTAGGTGATAGGTCACATCGACAATATTGGACGCACTTGATAAAAAACAGGCCAAAAAATATGTGGGATATCGAAAGTTTATTGGTGATAATTTACATCAGATCTTTGGGATTTATGTAAAAATTTAATCTTTTTATCTTTTTCTATAACTTTCTTTTTCCCAATCCAGTGAAAAATAAAATGTATTCTATGTTTAATTATATGAAGTTCCTTTGTTATCGATAAAGTTTGCAAGTGTTTGTTTATTGTTATTGGTTAAAAAATTACAGTTTCCAATATCACTGAAGTGGATAGGGGAAATGATGCTGACCTAAGTAACTGGAAATAAGTAGCGTCTGTAACACTAAAGGTAAAAGGAACTGAACATAAGCACTGTACTCTAGCTGATGAAATTGTTTCCCTTGTGAGTACAGATTAGCAATTCTGATACTGCTATTCTGTATATTGGAATTGAGCAATCAAGCATGTGGATGGCAAATGGTGGGAACCAGATTTCTCACTTGTGGGGTGAAAATTACAGATAAGGAAGAGGTTTAGGAGGATAGAATGATCCATGTTTTAATGGATTAGAGTTGGAGACCTCAGCTAAATTCATATTTGCTTAAAACTGATAGAGATGGCTACATAGAAATATCTATAGAAGTGCATATATATGAGTGAGTATACACACGTGTATTTCCTCGAGGTGAAAGTACCTGAAAGACATGAAACCCAGCGGCAACTAGCACACCTGGCTTCCAGATCTTGGTTTCTATTGCCATTCTCCATTAAAGGAAATTGGGCTTCTTGGAGAAATGGCTGATTCTAGGACTGGGGCAGGAAATATACAAGATGAATCTGGAGCATGTCTGAAAGGAAGTGCTGAAAAAGTAAAACAAGTATGTCAGAGGGACATAGGAACCAACTGAATATCTCCCAAATGCAAAGCTGGAACAATAAAATAAAGTAGTCTTGGATTGTAACCCAAAATGTGGCATAAATATCCATGGGTCCATATCATATAAATAAGTTATTGAATGAATGAATAAATAAATAGGAGAAAAGAGGTAATGCAGAAGAATTCCAAATAATTTATGTACTTTGCCCTCAAGGAGGGGGAGCATCAATTCCCACTCCTTAAGTGTAGGCCACACACAATGACTTCCCTCCAAAGAGCACATCGTGGAAAAAAGGCAGTCGTAACTTCATAGTGGAGAATTCTGACAAACATTACCTCCGTTAGGCAATCAAGGTCACCATCAACGGTAAAAGGTCATGTTCATAGCATGTTCCCTTTACACTACGACCTGATAAAAATGGTACCTTACCTCCGAGTTTTTCCTCCCCATACCCATAACCCTAGTCTAATCCTGGGAAGAACATGAGATGAAATTCCGATAGGAAGGCATCCTGCAAAGTACCTGGCCAGTGCTCTTGGAAAAGGAAAGTCTGAGAAGCTGTCACAGTCAAGAGGAGCCTCGGGACACATAATGACTCTCCGAGATGGGATTCTCAAACAGAAAAAATACATTAGGTAAAAGCAGAGGAAATCTGAATAAAGCGTGGACTTTAATAATAATGTGTCCTATTTGCCCATCAATTATAACAAACATCCCACAGTAATGTAAGATGTTAGCCATATGGGGAAGCAGTACAGTGTATATGGGATCTCTCCGTACTATCTTTTCAATTTTTCTGTAAGTCTAAGACCCTTAAGAAAAATAAAGTCTATTAAAAAAAATCAAACATAAGTGATATGGACTATAGGCCAAATGCAAATCCAAGGCTATGGAAGTACACAGAAAGAATATAATTGGCACTGATATGTCTATAAACTTGTGTGATTCGCACGTGAGGAATGTGCTATTGATATTCTCATTTTAAAGATGATGAAATTATGGTTTAATAAGGTTTAATGCATTGCCCAAATTTGGACAATTAGGAAGTAATAAACAAAGATTTGAACCTGAGGAATGTGAATCCTGCACCCACAGACTTAACCCTATGGGTACATATCAACATTAACAACTGAAAGTAATGACTTTTGTTTTAGACAAGCTTATTTGTGGATTATTTTTCTGACAGAAGTTTGAAATCAGAGATTGTTGACTATTGGACATGCTGTGGGTCTGTGCTTTAAAAAACTCATAAAACTTCCCCCAAAATGACCATCTTAGAAAAAATTCCCTTCACCACAATTTTACATAAGGTTTAAAAAGATTATTGAACTTAGAAGGTCAGGTTTCTGCCTGAAAAATTATTTCTACTTATCAAGAGATGTTCTTCAATGGAAGTGAACACTATGTCCAAGGCACTGAGTTCTCATTAAAAAAAAAATTAGAGACAAATGCCTTTTTTCCATGAGGATGTGGACTTCTCACGTTGGTTACTCTTAGTATGTTATGAGTGCAATTCATTCATATAACATTTCAAAGAAGCTGCTAATCTTAACACACACACTCCCAAGATAGTCTTTGACCGGGAAGACTTGATCTAGCAAATGGTCTTTTCCATAATGTGAATGTGACTTTCAGCACAAGATGGTACCATCAAGTTTTTGCCTTAAGGAACTCAAGAACTCCGCCTTGCTCATGAGACTAGGGAAAGAATCACAGGCCACACACGGTGGGTGGACCTCCTACCCACACAGCTGTCAGGGACCCTTTCCCAAGTTCCCCAACCTGCTCTACCTTCATCTGATGTTTTTAAGTACAACTGTGGGAAAGGCAAGCACTTTTAGTCAGCAAGTGTCAGGAGGTTGATGATGCTGTTAAGGGCATCTTGGGAAACCAGGGAAGGAGGCATAAGTCTAATTCCTATTGTGTTTCCTGGCCTCCAGCAAAGCCTTCTTTTGTATTAGAGAGGTCTATTTTGATAAATATGGACTGCCAACAGTGAGACACAGCTCAGGCAAACCACCCAACAAATGGTCAACTTTGTATGCACTAGCCAAGGGCCAGTATGGCAGACGGTAGCTTCTGTTTGTGCCTTAAGTCAGCATCGTGGATATAAGGTAATTGTGGGATGACAGAAGTCCCTGGTACAGTTCCATCCAAGGCAGACTTGAGACATGCTCTTTCAGATATTTGAATACACAGAATTTCCTGCTGCCCCCTCAAAGCCTTGGCCACCCAAGCTCACTGGCAAAAGGGGTTAAAGGCTCTGGGCAGGGGGTCAGGCACATTATCGTGCGGCTCAGAGAATGGGGACAAAACTTTGGACTTTCTATTCTAGCCAAGAGCTTGGTCCTTTGACCTGTGGGCAGCACTGGAGTCCAACCCAGGGAATGGGATAGTCAAGGGGCTTGCACAGGGGGCTCTTGTTTCCTTCGGGTCTCTGAAATAAGATGAGGAAGTGGCATAGTGGAAGGTGAGCTTGGGGTCCAAAACCCTGGCTCTGTGTCTTGGCTGGTTACTTAACTTCCCTGAGCCTCCATACCCATGTCCAAGCTGGGTATGACGTCATCTCACTGGGCCACCTTGAAAGAAAGGGTGCTTGGAGCTTACGTTCTTAATACTTTGTATGCTACGCTCAACTCCACCTTAGTCCATTCAGGCTGCTATAACCAAATACCATACACTAAGGGGCTTATAAACACAAATTTATTTCTCACAGCTCTGGAGCCTGGAAGTCCATGACCAGGGTGCCAGCACGGTCGGGTCCTGGTGAGAGCCCTCTTCTGGTTTGCACACTGCCGACTGCTCCTTGTGTTCTCACATGGTAGAAAGGGTGAGTTGGCTCTTCCGGCCTTCTCTTGTATGGGCACTAATCCCATTCATGAGGACTCCACCGTCGTGACCCAATTATCTCCCAAACACATCCACCTCCTAACACTACCACACTGGGAATTAGATTTCAACATGTATATTGCCAGGCGCCTGGGTGGCTCAGTTGGTTATGCGTCAGACTCTAATTCAGCTCAGGTCACGATCTCATGGTTTGTGAGATGGAGCCCCACCTGGGGCTCTGTGCTGACAGCCTGCTTGGGATTCTTCCGCTCTCTTTCTCTCTCTCTCTCTCTCTCTCTCTGCCCCTTCCCCGCTCATGTGTGCGTGCGCTCTCTCTCTCCGTCTCTCAAATAAATACATAAACTTCAAAAAATAAAAAACCAACATATGTATTGGGCAGGGGGTAGGAAGGAGAGACACAAATATTTAGTCTATAACACCCCCTTTCCAAGGACCGGTGCTTCAGAGAATGTCACTCTCAGTGTCTGAAAAGCTGCCTTCCATGTGTCTAAGCAGCGCTCCCCCACACGATGTCTGGAGCCCCAAGGGGGTGGGCAGCATTGGGCTGCTTCCTCCACATCCACCCCCAGCCCCTCTTCTCACGCTGAGCACGTAGGGGCGGACCGGCACTGGGACCTGCGTCCACACAGCATTTTGAGCTTTCGTCAGTGTTAAAGCTCTAGCCACAGTCCCAAAACTGAGCTCTTCCAAGTCAAGAGATAATCAGTCAAAAATATTATGGGCTATAAAGAAGTCGGTCCCGAGAAGGGTGAGGTGAGCGGACCGTGCTGTGGCAGGAGACAGATTTGGGGATGGCTTTGCAGGTGGCTGGTGTGCTTTGGGCTGTCCTGAGGATTCTGAGCCTCAGCTCCTCCGTCCAGTAGATGAGAATGATGATGCCAGTCCTCAGGCAAGGCTGTTTGTGAATTAATAAAATAGCCTATGTTAGAGCACTCCACCAATAACAGAATGGTTGAATAACCGAGAGCACACATATCCATCTAGAAAACATGAAGGCCAGAAGTCATGAGGAGGTGGTTCTTCTTTGGGAAGGGACACAGGGGGATTGGAGGAGAGTCCTGAGGCCTGGGGTGGAGTCCAGAGAGGGGATTCAGGATGTTTCTATAAGAAAATGTGCTTGCACAATGGCTCTGTGTGGAGACCCTGTGCTCTCTGAGAGGCCGGGTGTCACCCTACCTGCTGTGATGAGTGAGGAATTGGAAGAGAAGAGCGTCCTGTTTTCTTCTCCATAACAGAGGTCCGGGCCAATGGGGACTGCTGGGCAGCTAGGAACAGGCACTGGGGAAGAATTGGAGCAGGGTCCCCCAAGGTGCCGGGGCCCTCTCTTAGGCCCCAGGCCTTCAGCAGGTTGGGCCCCCGGGTGGTGGGGGGGGCCGCCCCCGGGGGGGGGGGGGGGGGGGGTCCTTCCTCCCGGGGGGAGGAGGCATGTTTTAGCTGTCTTTTGAAATGGAGAGTTCCCTTGCCCTTGGGGAAGGCGGAGTATTGATTTATCACCAACCTAACCTTCTCAGAGTCTGCAAAACAGACCCACAAACAAACCAGAGGTTGTTTTTCTTTTGTGTTTAACTCAAATTTCCGTGTGGAAGCTAAGATAGAGAATGCTTCATTTTTATAATATGTTCAGTTACAGAACAGCAAAGAGGAACATTTAGAGAAAAATTTGATTTTTTAACCAATTAATTAATTAAGGTGTGAAAATATCCTAGGACTCCTTCTTTCCCCCTTGGTAAGTGAAAGAAATGTAAAGTCAGTTCTCAAAAAAGTTTAGAATGATTTACTCCAGATCCCTTTAAAAGAAGTCTGGGGGCACCAGGTGGCTCACCTGGTGAAGCGTCTGACTTCAGCTAGGGTCATGATCTCATGGTTCGAGCCCCCTATCGGGCTCTGTGCTGACAGCTCAGAGCCTGGAGCCTGCTTTGAATTCTGTGTCTCCCTGTCTCTCTGCCTCTACCCTGTTCATGCTCTGTCTCTCTCTCTCTCAAAAATAAATGAACATTAAAAAAAAAAAAATTAAAAGAAGTCTGTTCAAAGGTCAAGCCCTGAAGACATAAATAAATGCGGAGTTCCTTGGGAGGTCACTATGGGCTGACTCAGACATGCTACCCACCCGAGGGGGTTTCCTGGGCAAGGCAGCAGGAAACTGCACCTTTTGTCAATAAGGAGAGGATTTCCACTCACATCAGAGGATCGTGCTACCACCAGACCCTTTTCTCTCCTCTGTCAAGAAAATAAGAAGTACAGGTGACAATCTGGGATTTGTGATTGCCATCTAAAGTGGGAGCAGTCTTCCCATGAGGTCTCCAGGCAGATAGCATCAGAATTGAATTAAATTGTAAGACACCTGGCTGGTGTCTGAAGATAAGTAAAGATTGCTTGGTGTGGGAAAACCCCACACACTTGGATTACAGAAGTATTCTGTGAGTAGGCAGAACAGAGAAGAGCTCTTTTCCCCTTAGGCTCTTCCCGGTTGATCGATTTACTAGTGTATTTATTTATGTACTTATTGATTGTTGATTAACTGATATTTTACTTGCATGTTCCTGAAGGCTGCACTTTAACTCAGAGAAATGAGCCGAGTTGGGGAACTGGCAACCTGGGCGGGCATGCTGGTAGCGACATTTTTGGCACAGGAGGGTATTAGGGGCATTTGTAGCCCCTCGTGTGACATACTCATAGAAAGGCTGCTGCCTGGCATAAGGTGGGAGCCCATGTTCTTTAGGATGAGCCCTCACCAAAGGCAGGACGCTGGTCTCAGCCCTGCTGGGAGGTGAGACCTGGTATTTAACAGGGTTACAGTTTGGTTTCCCACACCAGGAGGTGAAGGTAAATCTGCCTGCATTTGCACTCTCTCTCTCTCTGTATATAGATACAGAAAGAGTAATTTGATTTTTTCTCGCATTATGACTATATGAACGTGCTACAAATGCTGGTGAAAGCCCAGTAGGTATGATTTTGTCTGCCTTTAAAATTTGACCTAGTTATTGTCGGGCTCTGTGCTGGGCATAGAGACTGCTTGGGATTCTCTCTCTGCCCCTCCCCTGCTCTCTCTCAACATAAATTTTAAAAATTTGACCTAATTGCTTATTTGTGCTGAGTTTGGATTTCAAGGGAAATAAACGCTTGCATATTTATCTACATATGATATTAGTCTCTATGTATTCCAGCAAAAGGGTTTTGTGTTTTTTTTTTTTTACTTTTTGCAAACAAGGTGAAATTGTACTAGGGAAACTCTTCAATGATTTGTCCCATTTCCAACCATTACATTTCCCCAATTCTATACTAAGAATAGATCTGGATTTTTTTTTTTTAAAGGTCTGGCTTTAAGTGAAAATCTTCTGAAAGGCTTGTAATTTAAAAAACCACAGTCTCCTGCCCTCAAGTTCTGCTCCCCAGAAACTTCTGAACAGTTAGCTCTTTTCATCTTTTGTTCTGTTTGTTTCCGGCATTTTTCTAAGTAGTATGCTTAGGCCATAATTTTAGGGTTTATCAGTTTTAAACACTATCAGCTTCCTGTTATGCTAGATGAGGAGCTTTATAAATCCCCCGATCTCTTCTCAAGGTAGTTCTATTAATATTTTATCTTAAATTACTAGTCACCATTTACATTATTATGACTTCTTAAATATTGTCCACAGCAAAGTCCTTAGTGTACCGGGAAAGCGTTTCTTTCTGAGGTAGCTTCAGTAAAGTGGTTCCAGTTGTCTCTTTGAGTGCGATGTCAGGACCCTAGCTGATAACAACACCTTCTCCAGAGAGAAAAACCCTCAACCCTGAAGAACGCCCAGAGGGCTCAGGACCACCACACCAAGGCCTGCCTTTATTCTTATTGCTGTGCTCATCAGTGCGCGTCGCAGAGCTCAGAGGAGTCTTGGTATCTCAGTGGACTCCCAGAGAAACATTTTCTGTGTGTGCGTGTCTCAGCTCCAAGGTGGGCCACAGGAGCAGGGGGCATGCCCTTGGACGAGCGTGGCATTTGGAGCCACAAAAATCAGAGTTTATATCATTGTGGTAGACAGAATAATGACGGTTAGTTTCATGTGTCAACTTGACTGCGGTAAGGGATGCCCAGATAGCTGGTAAACCATTACTTCTGGTTGCTCCTGTGAGGGTTTTTTTTCAGAAGAGATTAGCATTTGAATTTAAACTAAGAAGGTCACCCTCACCAGTGGAGCTTCACGGGCCTTCAGGTCTGGACTGAATTACACCTACCAGATTTCCTAGTTCTCCAGCTGGCAGACAGCAGTTCATGGGACATCTCAGCCTCCATAATTGCATGAGACAATCCCTATAACAAACAAACAAACAAGTAGATCCTAGTGAGTCTTTTTCTTTGGAGAATCCTAACTAATACACAATGCAAAGATGTCCACGCCCTAAATCTGTAGACCCTACAAATGTCACCTTACCAAAGGGGAATAATGTTAGCTCTGTTCCTTCAGAAGCCCTTGGTCTAGCAAGGGCGGTGTTTTTCTCAAATCCTTCCAGCCTGAGGAGCCCATGAAAAATGAGGAATTCAAAGACAAGAGAGATAAATGTACCTGGAGAAATTTAGCGGGAACCCAACTGGGTTGTGAAGAATAGGCCGGATCTGGAGACATGAGTGCCTTCTTCCATAGTTGGGTAGACTGGAATGAAGCACTTTGTAGAGATAAAGGATCTGTTTCCCACCCTCTAAGTGAAGTCAATCATGATATCCACCCCGCTCCTTCTGGGAACAGTAAACCTCCCCACTGTCCTGTCTCCTTGACAGCACTGGGGCCAAGTGGTTCAACCTGGAAACTTCCAAAGCTTTGCCCTTATACATTTTCCACTTTGGCACATATGGCCGATAGATACTATTTCTGCTATCTCTTTAAAGTTATTCAGGGGGAGCCTGGGTGACTCAGTCGGTTGGGCGTCGGACTTCGGCTCAGGTCATGATCTCACTGCTTGTGAGTTTGAGCCCTGCGTCGGGCTCTGTGCTGACAGCTCAGAGCCTGGAGTCTGCTTCTGATTCTGTGTCCTGCTCACTCTGCCGCTCCCTCGCTCATGCTCTGTCTCTCTCTCAAGAATAGATAAAACATTAAAAAATAAATTAATTAAAATAAAATTATTCAGCCGTGAAGGCAGGAAACTTACAGACCATGACATTGTCTTTTTTTATCACTGCCCTTCAAGTGAAATAAACTTTTGTTAGCTGTAAGTTAAGAAGATGGAACTAAAAATCTCTAAGAGTTAATACATCTTTCATGAAGGAATTTGTCTATTTTGGTAAGGTGAATTTCTAACTTTAAATATGAAATTACCTGCCTTTGGAACTAGTTTTGTGCTTAGGTCCTTATGGAAATGAAAAATCAGAGTGGAATAGTTTTCGAGACTGTTAGTTAAAAATAGTATTTCCCATTATAACAAGTAACTGCACCATCAGATTTTGAAATGTTCTGGAAGAAAATCAGCAGAAATCAACCAAATGGGATTGGTTATGGAGGTGCACTTTCTTGAAATTTCTAGACAGTGCATTTTCCTTTTCATTGAAATGGACTCCCATGGAGGGCACAAGATAGGGCTACTACGCAAATATATTTAATGTAATAATATATTTAAATCACGAATGCATGAAGCTTTCAGAATGCCTGTCTATTCCTCCTAGGCAAGGACTAGAGAAGAAATAAAACATGTACTTTGCACCCAGATCTTCACCTTTACCAAGATTGTGTGGTATAAATCTTGCTTAAGGATTTCATCACTAGGGTCTTTTAGGACAACAATGGAATATTTCCCCAAACTATTGAGCTAATTTCTCAATTTCCTCTATTTTATTTTTTTACATCAGTTGCTCTTCCTGTCCCCAAACCCCTTTGGTTTGGCCATCTGCTTAAATATTTAATTCAAAAAATCACCTCTGTCTTCAAGCAGAGGCAGCTGTCAGCTAAAACTCCAAGTAATGGTGACTGTGACATTTTATTTTTAAATTTTTATGTATTCATTTTTAAATTCCAGTATAATTAACATACAGTGTTATATTAGTTTTAGGTGTACAATATAATGATTCAACAATCATATGAATTACTCTGCTCTTAATCCCTTTTACCTCTTTTACCCATCCCCCCACCTACCTCCCCTCTGGCAACAACCTGTTCTCCACATTTAAGAGTCTGTTTTTTTATTTGTCTCTTTTTTTCTTTGTTCATATGTCTTGTTTCTTAAATTGCACATGTAAATGAAATCATATGGTATTTGTCTTTCTCTGACCTATTTCACTTACCATTCTACCCTCTAGATCCATCCATATTGTTGCAAATGGCAAGATTTAATTCTTTTTTATGGCCCAGTAATATTCATATATATATATATATCACATCTTCTTTATCCATTCATCTGTTGGTAGACACTTGGGTTGCTTCCATATCTTGGCTCTTGTAAATAATGTTGCAATATACATAGGGGTGCATATATCACATTTTATTTTATTTATTTTTTTAACGTTTATTTATTTTTGAGACAGAGAGAGACAAAGCATGAACGGGGGAAGGGCAGAGAGAGAGGGAGACACAGAATCGGAAACAGGCTCCAGGCTCTGAGCCGTCAGCCCAGAGCCCGACGCGGGGCTCGAACTCACGGACCGCGAGATCATGACCTGAGCTGAAGTCGGACGCTTAACCGACTGAGCCACCCAGGCGCCCCAACATATATCACATTTTAAATAGATGAGAAGTGCCGTGTTGGGGAAATGTGTAGTTTGCTAAAGAGAGACTCCATCAGATAGAGATAGGGACATATTCTTAGGAGCATCCTATGGTTGTTTCTTGGAAATGGCATTTAGCTTTGATTGCAAAAGTTTTGCAAAATTGTTCTATTTTGTTCAACACTAGGGCAAGTCTACCTGGGTAGAATGGGATGCTTATGGAAATGAATCTGAGCTATTTTCTTCTCTTTTTAAAAAAAAAATTAATATTTATTTTATTTTTGAGAGACAGAGACACAGAGCGCGAGCAGGGGAGGGGCAGAGAGGGAGAGGGAGTCACACAATCCAAAGCAGGCTCCAGGCTCCGAGCTGTCAGCACAGAGCCCGACATGAGGCTCAAACTCATGAGCCATGAGGTCATGATCTGAGCTGAAGTTGGACGTTTAACCAACTGAGCCACCCAGGATCCCCTTGAGCTATTTTCTAATAGCTGTAAAATAAATGGTTTGTGGTGCCTCCCAATATTGGGCCAGAGATCTTCCGTGAGTTCCTCTGTTTATACAGATTAAAACGCCACCACAAGACTGCCATTAACTCTTGCAGCACACCAACGTATTCAGGTTTTTAAAGGTTTTCTTGTAAATTACAGCCTTACTATAATGGAGTACATAGTGTTCAGGAAGCCAGACTTTTGTATATTAAGTGTAGATTTTAATGTTTGTTTCAAATATTTCCTCCAACTGACTATCATGTTTTCCTTACCAAGTAACAGCGACTTTGTGAACTTATCTTTCATTTTAAAAAAGAAGATCATTAGAAAAAGTGGCCAAACTTCGACCTGCTGAGCTGATTGGACTTCAGGTTCTGGTTGACAAATAGTGGTAAAGGGGTTGAGGGCTAATTAATCCAGTCCACCCACCCCAATATCCCAGAGCCTAGAGTCCAGGAAGGTCTAGGATGCAACCTATTTACAGCTGCCACCCACCATTTGAGCATTTCGCTGCAGGAGACGCTGTTCAGGGACAGGAATGAGGACCCGCGGTGCTGTCTGCTCCGTGAGGCAAAGATGATGCCCGCCAGAACTCAGTGGCACCGAGAAGGTGCTCAGCAAATATTTGATAACTGATTCTATTCTGGCCATTTTAGTATTTGCTGGTAGATCTGGAGGCAATTCTAATTATGGAACATGGTGACTTCCGAAGGGTTTCCATGAAATTTGCTTTGTGCATTTTCCCATGTTGAGTGCTTCCAAAGCACAAGTCAGGGGCATTTCAGCGACTTCCATATTGAGATTTCTTGACTAGTGGGACAATGGTCCACTGGCCTCCCTCTCTGAATTTATAGGTTAAAAACCCGCACGAGGCCAGCACCTTCAGATGATGGGATTGCTAGGGTAGAAAAACACTGAAGAAGAAAAAGAGATCCTCACCAGTAATAACCGAAACTGTGCTCTTGGCACAGTTCTTGTGTCCAGGCCCCTGTAAGGTACCTGGCACTCAGGCTGGGCAGTAGTGGCACTGGGTCTCCTCTTTCCTCATTCAGGAAGACAGGATGACCTGTCCTATGTTTCTTCTCTCAGGCAAGTTCTGCCAGATCCTAGGACCTAGAAGAAGCCCTTCAATGGCTTGGCAGTGATAAGCAGACCGGCTGTCTTTGTCTTCCACTTGGGACACGGTCAGTATGGATCGAAAGCCCTCACTTCTGGGTCCCAAATGTTATAAAGCCGTTTGCAAAGAGCCACCCCAGAGCAGGTGTATCCCAAGGGACATTGCTGAGCCCCTGGCCTGTGCCAGGCACTGCACTGGGTACAGGGGATACAATACACGAGGTGCAATCTCTGGTGGTTAAAATGGCAGCAAATCACGTGGTCCTTAAAAATAAAGAGGTGATCTAAATGGGAGCAAAGGAGGGACGTTTCCAATTCCTTCTTCACTGTTGGGTGGCAGCCACCAACACTTTCAGCTCCCTCCAGGTGTCAGCTGCTTCCCAGTGCCAGGGAGTCAAGGACAGGGATGCCAAGTAAGTGCTCCCCACGAGATGCATGTGGCAATTAAGCCATCAGCTGCTGCAGAAGCCTGCACTCTGGTTGCATTTCTCTCTAAGAGAAAATGAATCAAATTACAGGGAAGGTTCCTACCCCCCCCCCAACACCCCCCACACTGTTATCCGTGCCACGGAGATGAGGCAGATTTCTCTAACGAGATAATTGCCAATTTTAACAGAGTAAACTTGAAAACCCATGTATGGATTTTGCCTAACAGATCGGGCGTGGGGATCACAGAGCAGACCCCAACACACAGAGCAGGGAGTGTGGGATGGGCCAGGAGAGTCAATTTCACAGCCAGAATCCTTGGAGATATTTATTCCATCGTGATCCCTTCTGAAGACGTAGACATTTCCTTTCTCTTTCACCTTCCAATACAACCTGATCCCTCAGGAAGCTGAGTAGGTCCTGGGGGACTCCTTTCTGGGGCAGACCATTTTGTAGGTGTGTATTCCCCTGCCAAGGGCTGTGGCCAGGAGAGATGTGGAAGGAGCATAGACCGCGGGCTGGAGTGTCTAGAGGCAAGGAAGCAGTGTCCCTCTTGGTGTGGAATGTAGCTGAGGGTCGAAGAGAAAGGGAACAGGCATGAGCCATGAGGAAGGAGTCGGCTGTCTTGGCACCATTATTTTCTGGCTCAGCAACCCAAGGGATATGGGGCGCCTGGGTGGCTCAGTCAGTGAAGCGTCTGACTCTTGGTTTCGGCTCAGGTCATGATCTCACAGTTAGTGAGTTTGAGCCCCGCATCGGGCCTTGCACTGACAGTGCAGATCCTGCTTGGGATTCTTTCTCTCTTCCTCTCTCTTTGCCCCTCCCCTGCTTGTGCTCTCTCTCTCTCCCATAAACAAACAAACTTAAAAAATTAAAAACAACAACAAAAAAACATATCCAAGGAATATAAGAATTTGCACACTGAACAAGGCTTTCCAGGTGGTTATAGAGATATATGTGTCATGGCAGAGGATAGAACATTCTTTTTCTACAGTTTGTTAGCTTGATTTATAACTTTAAACATTAGACAAATGGTTTGAGGGCCTCATTCTTTGTCCAAGCCCCACAAATGTCTGAGGTGGGCCTGTGGGCTAGGGACGTGGAGGGGGCAGGGGCCATAAGCGCCCACTTGGCTGTCCCCTCAGGTGTCTGGATGAGAAAACACAAAGGGCTCTTCCCCAAAGCAGCAGACATTTCAGGTCTGGCCTGTTAACTCTGGGGTCCCATTTCAGCCAGCTGCCAGCTTGGGATAAACCTCCCAATGCTTTATCCGGCCCAAATCACATTTGTTCATTTATATTTCATTAGCATGTTTTTCCAACCCCGGAACTGCTATCTGAATACACTATGTACCTCATTCATTTATTTCAAATTTCCTGTACATTCAGAATGACACAAAATCACCAGCGTGGACTGCATTTTTATTAATAATGGGAGAAGAGGCCATCTGAAGCAAGGATGTGTCAGTCACAAGAAGTCTATAGTCCGAGAACAAAGAATGAAAATGATCAGAGCGAGATTTCTGGGGGAGGTGGGATGAGGGAACAGAGTCTGGAGAAGGGCCTATTGCGGGAGAAGTCTGAGAATTTTTGTAGAGCCCCTTCAGAAAGCTTTACTCTATTTTGACTCACAGAAGGCTGAAAATATTGGAGCGCCTGGGCGGTTCAGTCGGTTAACTGACTTCGGCTCAGGTCATAATCTCACGGTTCGTGGGTTTGAAACCTGCATCCGGCTCTGTGCCGACAGCTCAGAGCCTGGAGCCTGTGTCTCCCTCTCTCTCTGCCCCTCTCCCACTTGCTCTCTCTCTCTCTCTCTCTCAAAAATTAATAAATAAGTAAACCTAAAAACAAAAAAGAAGGCTAAAATATTGAACTAATTAATATGACCCAATATAAAACTGCCAAGAGTAAAAGTTCCGATGGCCCGGGATTAAATGTGTCTGCCTAGGAATCTAAAGGCAGTGCTGTCTAGGGTGGAGACATACTTTGCACAAAGTAAAGGCAAGACATGGGCAACTGCTCTGTGGCCACCGGATCTGTGAACTCTCGCTCCTGAGAGTGAGGGCCTCAGACCAGTAGCATCAGCGTTGTTGCTTGAGAGCTTGTTAGAAATGCAGAGTCTCAGGCCCCCTCAGAGAAGCCAAATCAGAGTCTATTTGCTCTCTAGCCAGTGGTTCCCACGCGCATTAAGATACGGGCCAGGCCGCCATCCATCCTTTGGGATGCTGGTTTTTCAGCTCTGCTCCAGGCAGACTATAAAAATGAGAACGAGAGAAAAGGATGACCAGAACAGCAACAATGCTATTCAGATGCCTTCGTGCCATGAGAAGTATTAAGAAAGATGCCCCTGATTTTGAGCCAATTCAAAAGCCCTTGGAACAGAGAATGATGCCTATGTATGCTCCAGGAAAATTTTACTCAAAAGCATGGAAGGCGTCTCTAATCTAAATCTCATTTAACTCATGCTTTAAGAAACTCTAGCCAATCCAGCCCTTGAGAAAAGGCTGGATTTAACCTTTAATCCAATTGAAACTTTAACTAACCTTAAAGGTTAGTTGTCTATTGTTTGCTTTTTTTTAACTTAATAAATCCTTGCCATATATATGTATGTGTTCGAGTGTGTTTTTGTTTTATTTTCATCATCGATTTTTATATTTTTGTGAAATAAATGAATTTCCGGAAACAGAACTCCAGTTTATAACATTGTGCCTCTAGGAAATAAGAGTTTGAGTCATAAAGTGTTGATCTGCAGCCATGGTTCAGAAATTTAATTAACTCATAAGTCAGGTGAATTGGGCTTCCTCTCCTAGCCCAAAGCCAGAGTCCCTGCCTGTGTGGGGGTGTTGATAATGACCACGGTGCCCAAGAATTCTCTCTGGGGAGGAGTGGGGGCATTTGGGGAAAGCAGGTTCTGGAGGGTCACGGGTTCTGGAGTCTGAGGTTACCTTTTCCTAGCTGTGTCTTCCCCTCCATTTCATTATTTCTAAAATGGAGTTATTGGGGCAATGCAGTTACAGGCATCAGAGTGCCGGGCACTTAATAAATGTCCAGCAAGTATGAGCTAGTAGCTATCCCTCCCCAAGGGTCAAAAGCTGCGTATAAAAGAGAAAACTAGAGGCACCTGGGTGGCTCAGTCGGGTAAGCACCCAACTCTTGACTTCGGCTCAGGTCATGATCTCACACCGTGAGTTCGAGCCTCACGTTGGGCTCTGCACTGACAGTGCAGAGCCTGCTTGAGATTCTCTTTCTCCCTCTCTGTACCTCATTCTCTCTCTCTCTCTCTCTCTCTCTCTCTCTCTCTCTCTCAAAATAAACATTTAAAAAAAAGAGAAAATTGACCTCCCTCCTGCCACTAGGCACAATCCTGGATGGATATTCATTCCTGGGAATGAAATCTTACCACACAGGTCTTGGCAAAGCAGGACTCCTGGGGGGCCTAAGCCTCATCTTTCAGCAGTGACCAGTAGTAGGTGGCCTCCAAGTGTAACCTTGGCCAAACTGAACCATGTGTGGTCATGCAAGTGCCTTCCAGGGATCACAAAATACTTGAATAAGATTCTGGATTGGAGAAGGGGTTTTGTAAACCTCAATGGCTTTTGGCAGAAAGCAAACGAAACCTTTCCCTGTGGCTGGTCCCACGCCCGTCTCACTGCCAAACACCCTCTGGGACATCTGAGTTTAAAAATGGTCTGCTCAGTGTTGCTGAGACCTTGAACTCACTGAGGAAACATTTTCAGGGTTTCTACGCAGGGGACAGCGCAGGAGCTGTAGTAAGGAAGCCTCAGGGCCTTTGCTTCACTCTCCAGGTGTCTCCACCAAGAGGCAGAGCACCCTGGGAAGCAGTAAGAGAGCATTTTAGGGAGCTGAAATGTTCTATATCTCAATCCGCATGATCATCACATGAGTGAGCCCATTAGCAAAAACACTCATTGGGCTCTATACGTAAGATGTGTGCACTTTATCCACTCTATTTATTATACATCTATTACTATCTTTGAATGAAAAAAAATTTTTAAAAGACCTAAAGAAGCTGTGGAAACCAACAGGCAGCCTACGGATGCCTGAACCACTTAGCGCAGACTATCAGAGAGGGGAAAATTAGCTTCTGCTTCTGATGAAGAAATGAGAGCAATCAGACTGCTAATCACAGGACCACTGGAAGCTTCACTTTCCGTTTGGTTTCTGCTTTTCACGGGTTTGGCTTTTGACCTTAATTGAAATCCACTGGTAAAGTGAACAGCAAAGAGGGTAGATTTTGTTGCTTCTTGGATAATGTGTTCCAGCTAGACACCGAAGACCATTCTCCCCACACTTGAGGAATCCCCACCAAATTTCTTCAAGAGGGGCTGTGAAATCACAGCCTATAGGAGTTCTGATGAATTCAAAATTGGAAATCATTAGGTGCCTTAACAGCTACTTAGGCATTTGCCGTTAGAAATCCTTTGCCTCAGACACAAATGGTGGCTTATAAATTATTTATGGACCCAATTAAGGACATAATTGGAGTGATCTGGCTGGTTGCCATAGCGCTAATGCATCTAAAGTTTTTCATCTTTCAGTTAAACTTTTTCCTGCTTTCTATTACATTTTGATACCTGCTCTCTTGTCTCCAGAGGTCTGTGAAAAAAAAAGTGTTTATGAATGTTTCATAAATGTGTACAAAATTCAGCTTTTGTAAAGAGTCGTTGACTACCAGCAAATTAATCCTGCTTTTGCTTCATCATGCTTCTACAAGTATCAGCAAAAAGCACTGAGCTCAAGTCACTCATAAAATAGCTTTGAAGTGTTTATGGAGTCTCCTTCCTCCTCCAGTGTCATTTCTGGGACATTTTGTATCCCTTCTCTCTGTCCTCATGGCTGTCTTCTTGCTGCTGAACTTAGTGAGATACCCTAGTCCCCTATAGTGACATCCCCTAACTTAAATTAGCTTGATTGGATTTGGGTTTCTTGCACCAAACTGTCCCCATGACACAGAGTAAGCTTAGTCAATCCCTCCAAATAAGTGTATCTTCTATCCCTTGTTTGGTCCTGCTCCACTTAACACCCAAGCTCCTTCATCTTCTTAGTGCCCAGTCCCTGACACACTTCATGGTTTCCATGCTGACCTCAACCATTGGGACACTCGCCTTCTCAAAGACACCCTTGTCCGTGTGGATTTCCATGGTCATTGCCCTGAGTCAGGACCTCTCTTTCCTATGAATTCCCTATAATTCCTGTTACCTGATTGGTTGGCTCCACTGCTCCTCTGCAGGCTCCAGAATCACTAACAACGACCACATCTGTGGTAAAGGCCTGGGAAGAGCCTGTTGGCTTCTCAGACAGCTCTCCACAAAGCGGTCATCTCCTTGGTGTGGACCTCGTGCTGCCAGCTCAGAAATTTGATCTTCTCATTGTCCCGGAGGGGATGGGACTTGGGAATGGGTCCGTGTCTGTATAACCAGAGAGCTGAGCTCTTAGGCCAGAATGCCACCATATTTATTTGGTTTCTGCAGCCTGGCTACACAGGAAGCCCAAATGCCTCCAGGGAGCTTGGACATTGAGCAAGTTTGGGCTAGACAATGGTAGGGCAGCCTGGCACTAGGCAGGGATGGCCCTGCAGCCTTCCCTGGAAAAGGACCCTGATGGTAGAGGTCCAGGTCTTCTATGGATATTGCTAGTCCTTGTCGCTGAAGCTCTGTTTTTTTGGTTTTTTTTTGTTTGTTTGTTTTTTCATGTCTCTACTTCTATACAATCCATCAAGCCAGGCTAGTTAACACACTCGAGTTTTAAAAATTTTTTTTTCAACGTTTTTATTTATTTATGGGACAGACAGAGACAGAGCATGAACGGGGGAGGGGCAGAGAGAGAGGGAGACACAGAATCGGAAACAGGCTCCAGGCTCCGAGCCATCAGCCCAGAGCCTGCCGCGGGGCTCGAACTCACGGACCGTGAGATCGTGACCTGGCTGAAGTCGGACGCTTAACCGACTGCGCCACCCAGGCGCCCCTCGAGTTTTAGAAGTGTTGACAACATTGTGGTAGATGATGTGATTTGCTGGCCACACCCACCTTCAGAACGAGGCACTCAATCCCCCAGCAGCTGCAGTGGCGCCTGCTGAGGACTTACAGTTCAGCCCCTCCCAGGGAAGCTCTCTTGCCAAGGTCCTACTCCCTCCCTAGGGACACCTGGCGTCCCATGACTAGTCCATGCAGAGGTATAAAAGCCCACCTCGCCATCCCAACTCACGCTGATGGGCCACACCAGTTCCAGAGCTCCCCAGGAGGCTGGCTGAGGCCTTTATTGCAGCTCGGTTAGTACCCAACTTCTCCACCTGCCCTCTTCAGGCCCTCATAGTGTCAGTCCTCCAGCATACAAATTCCTGTCTTAGAGGCCGTGTCCTGGAAAATATGACCTAAGACAACTGTCACTCTGATACCCACAAGTCTAGTGTACTCTGAATTTTCTGTATCCTCTCTTGGCCAGCGCCCATGCATTTAGAAACTGTTGTTAGAAATTGCTGCTCCATCTTTTCATACTCTTTGGGGGGGCAGCCTTCAGTGTTGGCTTCTGTGTACATATCCAGGAGCTCTATCTGTGTTTTAAGCTCTGTAATTCCTTACCCGTGTGACTTTAGGCAAGTCACTTAACTTCTCTGTGTTTCAGATTCCCTATCTGTAGGATAGAGCTCAAAAGAAACTCCTCATAGAGGCACAGTCTTGTCTGTTTTATTTTGGTTTTGAGTACAGTTGACACACAATGTTACATTAGCTTTAGGTGTACAACATAGCGATTCGACAACTCTATACATTATGCTCTGCTCACAAGTGAAGCTACCATCTGTTACCGTGCGACACTAACACAAGACTGTTGGCCACATTGTCTATGCTGTAGCGTCACTCATCATCAGAAATGCAAATCAAAACCACAATGAGATATTGCCTTACACCAGATCGGGATAACTAGACTCAAAAAGACAAGAAATAACAAGTGTTGGCGAGGATGCAGAGAAAAAGGAATCCTGGTGCACTGCTGCTGGGAAGGCACAGTTTTGATTGAGAGAGCGAGTAGGAACACCTATTACCAGTGATGTGGTCGGCAGTGAATGTGTTTGTCAAATGAATGAATGAATGAATGAATGAATAAACGAATGGTATTAACAGTGTCAACTTGACAAGGTAGCCAATTCTCCTTGTGGGACTGGGATCAAAAAAGCTTGAGGCTCAGCTTGCACTTGGGCATTTCCTGATTCACTCACTCTTCATTCATTAAGTCATTAAATCACTCATTCATTCAACAAATACTTGAGCTCCAGGCTTGATGAATCATACCAAAACCAGACAATTCCTATTCTCAAATATAATTGGGAGAGAGTAGACCTTATGTTCTTAAAACATTTTAAAGCTTACCAAATGTTTTTAGATCTATTACCTCATTGATCTTTACAATAACTTGATGAGGTCAGGACCGTTATTTACCTTTTAAGGTGCAGTTAAATGATTTGCTCAAGACCTCGCAGGGAGAAGTTGTATCTGGAATCCATTGTTTTGAATACAGGCCCAGGGGGCTTTCCATGACCACATTCCAGGCTCCAGACAGACAGATGTGAAAAATTAAAGAGTATGTAATTAAGTGCCAAGCGACTGAGCCAAAAAACATTGCATGCAGACAATAAGTGGTGAGAGAATTATGTGAGGGATGGATTCCAGCGTTTCTTCTGCTTTCCTGTCATGGGCTATGTTGAAAACCACCTATTAGTGATGCCCGTCTCTCTGCAGTGCCCACACTCTCCTTTCCCAACCACCAAGATAAACTCTGGAAGCTGGGTTCATTTGTTTTAAATCACTGTATCCTCACCTTCTTAGCTTTTCCCAGAAATTAACCTAGCATCTAGGTCCAAATTCTATGCTCCTAATAACCATGCAATAGTCCTAGATAGTAATAAAAGGTGAGACCAAAAGTTGAAAGGTTCCAGTAAGGTTAAAAGATAGTTTTAGTGGGGTCTTTGACAGGAGGTGGTAATTAGAGAATGGACTATTTGAAGTTGCCATTTCAGAAGTCATGATGTAGGGTTTGACCCTAGGAATGGAGGTCTGAGTTGAAATGTCTAGAGATGATAAAATCAAGAAATGAGGATCCAGTGTGGTAGATGATTAATCCATGTGGAAGTAGAAATCATCCAGAATGAAGCAAATGTTGAAGGGAGAAGAAGACCATGAAAATAGAACCCACCTTCTTTGGCAAATGAGAAAAAGTGATGAGGATATTGGTGATTCATAACAATGAGAAAGAAGAGAGAGAAAACAAATGGAGTGATCTTCAAAGGAAGATCTTCTTCCAGAAGAAATGGTTGGTATGTGGAAATGGGAATCAAGAATTTCAACTCCACGACCCAGTCCTGAAGAACTTGTGCTGTGCGAGGGGAAGATAAACAAATAAAAATCAGGATTCACTTGGGAGAGCTGTAGAAAAAGAGGGTCCTTGAAGGACAGCCCATTTAAGTCCAGGAAGAAGGAATGCTTTGAGTGACACCTGGGTGGCTCAGTTAGTTAAGTGTCCGACTTTGGCTCAGGTCACAATCTCACAGTTCATGAGTTCAAACCACATCTCAGGCTCTGAGCTGTCAGCACAGTAGAAGTAGAAGAAAGAATAGTAGAAGAAGTACAAGAAGGAATGCTTTGAGAAGGTATTGATGAAAGGGACCTTTGCTGGCATACCAGAGGACACAGAGGGAGGCTTTGGGATGCAGGAGAGATTTGGAGGATTCGTTTATATTAGGGCACAGACTCAACAGTAGAAGGATGAGTGAGTGATGGTGGCTGTTGCTGAGATGTGACTTAGGACTCACCTGGCAGCTCAGACACATAGAGCCAGCTATCCATGGGGTTTCTCTACCTGATGTCCCGTGCATTCCGCAAACATATCTTTTTCCTCTTCTTCCTCCCTTCTCTATCCCACTTTGCTCTTCCATCGTAGTCAATGGCATTCCACTCATCCAGTGTCTAAATCTGAAAAACAGGAATTATCCACCAAAAATTTATCTTTCTTCTTTCTACCCCAACAGGTAATAAGTTATCAACTCTTGCTGATTTTACTTTTGAATATTTATTGAATATGTCCTCTTCTTCATTCCTGCTAAGCATTCTCTCCTCTCCTGTCCAGATCGTTATTGCCTCCAGGCTTGTCCATCTCAAACTCTCTTACACTTTGCCAAAGTGACCCAATGTAAATATGAGTCTGGCCCATCACTACGGTCTTTAAAAGCCGACTGGCTCCCTGCAAGATGACACTGGGGATTCTCAATAGAGCACACACAAGGACTCCAGGACCTAACTCCATTATCTCTGCAATCTCATTTCCACCAACTCTCCAAATTGCTCTTTCTTTTTTTTTAAGTTTATTTATTTTGAGAGAAAGAAAGAGAGAGAGAGAGAACCAGCAGGGCAGGGGCAGAGAGAAAGGGAGAGAGCACAGAGCCCAACATGGGGCTGGAGTTCACGAACTGTGAGATCATGACCTGAGCCGAAAGAGACTCTTGGATACTAAGAACAAACTGAGGGTTGACGGGGGGTGGGGGAGAGGAGACAGTGGGTGATGGGCATTGAGGAGGGCACTTGATGGGATGAACACTGGGTGTTGTATGGAAACCAATTTGACAATAAATTATATTATATATATTTAAAAAAAGGGTCAGATGCTTAACTGACCCTGCCACTCAGATGCTCCTCCAACTTGCACGTTCTTATCCAGAAATATCAAATTGCTAGGAATTCCCCAAAACACCACACAGTTCCCCACTCCAGACCTTGCCCACGTTCTTCTTATAGACCGTGAAGGCTGATTCTTCTGGATATGAAGAATATAGACATATTAGGGTTGTCTTGGGAAAGGCAATTCAATGCTGTCTCTCAGGATGGAGTTTACACTGAGTGGCATGTCCTCATGGCAGGACTGGAAACAGGACACTGCCTAGTGGAGACCAGAATGTGATTCAGGAACTAAAATGCCCTTTTGAGTACTCCTGTACTATTTTGTTCCTCCCTAGTTGGCTGTAGGTACCCATGGCTTCCTACTCCAGTGTGTGACCATACAGTCGCTCCAGCCCAGTTTGTGCTTTGTCTTTTGCTACCACTGAGTTCTCTGCCCCTTCTCTCTGACTCATGGCTTCTGCCACCTTGTGGCTCATGCTTACTGCCTCCTTCTCTCAGCCTGCCTTTCTGTTTCTGCCCCCTGCTGTCAATTGCTCATTATCTTTCCCCCTCCGATTAAAACTCCCCCAAAGAAAGGCTCTGATGGGTTGAGCCAGTCAGTATCCAGAGTGTGTTTATAGGGGGTTTGAGGAACTTGGGACTGATCAAGGAAAAAGACATGACCACAGAGGCAGTAACACACAAAAAGCTTTATTGAGCAGCGCTTGGATGTGGTTGCATGAGAGGGGAAGTCCCTTGCAGCATGAGACTGTCCAGAGGCTTCCAGCACAGGAAACACTATCTAGAAGGAAAGGAGGGCAAGGGCACTCTCAAGGGATGGGGCCTACGTGCTTGGGTGATGTCACTCAGCAACACAGTGGGGAGTCTCTGGGTCAGAGAGGTCCAAGTGGCAGGAACAGACACAAGAGTCTGTCTTATCAATGGCCAGCAGATACTGGATGTAGTTTCGCAGTGTATGCCAAGTAGACAGACCCTTAATGGCTAAACATCTGCTTATTTGGGTTATTTTTAAAATAATATATAAAATTTTGAGTTTGGTGCCTGTGGACTCTTGAGCTAACGAATCTCAGCTTACTGTGAAGACATAGTCAATCTGGAGCCAATACACAGAGGCCATCTTTAGCTTATTTATATAACAGGGCTGTTCTCATGTCAGTACCTTCCTATGTCTCTAGCCAGCCTGTGGCCAGATGAGTGGCTACCCTATGATTTGGTACCTAGTACTGCTCCAGTCAGCTGGGACTAAAGTGGGAGGGCTAACATCCTGGATGTAACACCCATGCTTAAGGAGCCACTCAGAGGCTGGTTACGAGCTTGACAGACTCCAGAGACTATTTGACCCACCCCCCCCCAAAAGGCCCAGAAAGCCCTTTATTCCTTATTATCCTTGCCTGTTACAATCATTCATGAACAAAGTCAAACATTATCATTTACAGGTAGCCCCGGACACTAGCCTGCCTTTGCCCTCGTTCTCTGTCTCCACAGCAAGTAGCTTTCAGATGTCTTACCTTATCATTTAAGTAGGCTTTTTTTAAACATCACTTTACATCTCATCTTTGAAACCACACATTGTGAACTGTCTTGAGTCACTCCCATGTCCCCAGGACATTTCAGAGTTTCTGGTATAAAAGAGCTCAGTAAATAGCTGCTAAATAGATTATTTCTAGAAAAGATAAAGAAGACTCCACAGAGGAAGTGATGTCTGAACAGTATTTTGGAAGATTCATAGAAGTGACCCAAAATATGAGAGAGTGGAGTCCATAGGAGGAGAGAACATCCTGGATAAAAGCCCTGAGGCGTGAAAGCATGACATGAGTGAGGAACCCTAAGTAGCTTGGGGATGGAGTGGTAGCAGATGGTCACCAGATCCTCCCAGAGTGAATTCAGCCCAGACCTTCAGTTATGGCAGCGTTTCAGATTCATTAATCCCAGGAAGGCTGAGTTGTACTCACAAACCTAATTTAATAAGAAAGTACAAAATCAGAATGCCAATTTCTTAATTAACAATGAGAAGTATAAACGCCAGGCAGAACAGAATGCTTGTGTCAACACGACCCGTACATTCTCTCCTTGTAGCTGGATTTACATGTGAAGCCAATTTATAAACAGAATGATGTTTGGTGAGGACAAGATTGGAGCGAGGGAGTTGGGATATGAATGCTTAATGATATCAGGCCCTGATCATGGATCCAGCAGGAAACAGATGGCACACTTGAATTGGATAACCTGGGGTGGGGGGCGGGGACAGTGCAGTACCACCATTATTTCCTGTGGGCCAGAAAGACTGAGAGAACAGAGAAGCAGTTAGAAGTCAGAGAGAGCACTTTAAGAGAAGCCATAATGCTGTAGCCTTATGTCAGGACAACCAGTATGGAATGGAGCTGGAGAAACCAATAATCCGAACTCACTGTGCTTTCTGTCTCTAATCTTCTGACTATGCTTCCCATTAACTAAACCCAGTATAAAGCCAGAAGGCAAAGTAACCCAGTCCATTCAGGCCAGCCTCCCCACGCCAGAGCAGGGTAGCAGGAACAACTGAGAATAACCACCATATCCTACCCACCAGACAAAGATGCATCTGTGACAAGGAGTAGACAAGTTGCTTGAGCCATGCTTGAACCAACATTGCCCATTTTTCCTTGTTGCCAACTCACCTTCCTACCATCTGCAGGTGGTACCCCCACCCTTATGAACAACATATTTTCTTCACAGATCTTTCAACTTGGACATTACCTTCACTGTGACTGGGATTGGTCTGACTTACATAGACAGACTGTGTTGACTCTTGTTGTTTCTGGTCCTAGAGCTATTTTATCTCTCAGGAGATTTTCATATATCATCATCGTCTGTTATGAGTTGATATCTATAGTTTAACTGCCAGAGTTTCTGGAGTGTCTTGCTGCTGCTGCTGCTGCTTCTCCCACTCTAATGACCTTGAATTAATTTCTATAGGTGTCGGGGATAGAAAGTGTTAATGGAAGCCACAGAGGAGCAAGATAGTTGAGAGAAAGCAAAAAATTATTTCAGTGACAACATGAATGGAAAGGAGATGGTTTTTAAAGTTATTTAAGGGGCGCCTGGGTGGCGCAGTCGGTTAAGCGTCTGACTTCAGCCAGGTCACGATCTCACGGTCCGTGAGTTCGAGCCCCGCGTCAGGCTCTGGGCTGATGGCTCGGAGCCTGGAGCCTGTTTCCGATTCTGTGTCTCCCTCTCTCTCTGCCCCTCCCCCATTCATGCTCTGTCTCTCTCTGTCCCAAAAATAAATAAACGTTGAAAAAAAAATAATAAAGTTATTTAAGAGGAAGGATGCCAGGACTTAGGGAATATAAGAAGGAGAACAGATGACTAGAAGGAAATTAATTTTGTCTTGCACTGTAAAGTTTGAGGGGACTAAAAGACACCCCAAAAAGGATCTTCCCCAAAACTGTTCTCGTTCATTGTTTAGACTCTCCTGCGTTTCCAAAATCTCTGATTAGTGCAAGTTCACAGTTAATTGTTCAGCACCACAACTGAGGACAGCTCCCAGCCAGGGTCCTCAGTAAGTCACCCCGTGACAGTCAAGGTGCCGGACAACTATTTGGAGGACCATATCCACATCCTTGGGGTGTAATGAGAAGCATGATTGTTCAACCACACCTACCTGGCTTCTTTATGCTGGCATGAGTTAATTGGCTCCCCTACCTTGGGATTCACTTGGAGATTATACATACAGCTCACCACTTCTCTTTATCTGCCAAACCATCTATGTAAAATTGTCTTGGATGTCTTATGATTATCCAGACATGCAAACTAAGCTCCACTGGAAACTGGGAGTTTTACATTTTCTGCATATATGAGTATGTGATTCTTACGGGGCAGGCTCCAAAGAAGGGCAGGATTTATTCATGGAGCCTGCAATCTAATTGCATGGACAAAGTACTTCCATGTTGAAATGGTAATTATATGAAGCAACATTGTCATTCTGATAAAGGAGAGACCACTATTGGGGATGGCTTGAAAGAGGAGGCTTGTAGGATTCAGTTATGCTTGGAAGAGAGGGAAAGACACTCAAGTGAGGGGAAGGGCCTAGCCAAAGGCATTTAATAGGGATATCCTATGTGTCCCCATGTGTTATGGGAAGATCAGTAAACAAGCATCTATAATTAGATTATTGAGTAGATGTGTTAACTATAGGCATAAAAATTTGAGGATTTCCATGGCCTTTGGCTCCTCCTAAACCTGACTCTAAGAAAAAAACAATAAGCCTAGTACATAAGAGCTGAAAAACAGGTTTTGAGATCCCTTTAACATTATGAGGACCTGCTATGAACAGGACTCCATGGACACAAAGATGAATGTTTTTGAGTACTTTCATTTTTATTTAATCCATTTGATTATTAAAATACCTTTGTAAGGTATACAAAAAGGAGAAGATGTGTCCAGAGGAGAATGCTGAGCACAGAGAGTTCAGATGGCTTGACTAAGGTCATGAGGTTATTTAGTGACAAAGTCAACAGCATCATCTGGATCTTTTTCCCCACTGGCCTATGACTGAATCCAAACTTCACAAGCAACCCTGAGTCTGCCTAGACAGTGATGGATGACTAGGAGAGTGACAAACGGTGTCTAATGAACACTAGTAGGTCATATTGAGTACCTACTGTGCCAGGAGGCACTGGGAATCAGCTGTGAACAAGGGAGCCATGGTCCTGGCTTCATAGAGGTTGGTTTAGATTTTAGCTATCTATGTCCTAAGTGTTGATCCATACAGTGATAGACTTGCAAAGACAAGAATCCTACATGGTCGAACGCTGCAATATAGGGCAATCACACAAGCTGATGCCCATCTTTTTTTCTGCTTGGCTCTTTGTAATAAGCCAATTTGGAGAGAAGTCCCCAGAGTACCAAACCCTACACCTTAATTGGCTTGATCCACCATGTAGACATCTACATAGATATGTTCCCAAAGTGAACTGATGTCATATTTAGAGAAGGCTAGGCATATGGGATTCCCTTCTTTTAGGTCTACAGTCAACTGGCGATTATGCAAGGGATGTAATTGATCACTTGGGATTCTCCATGCTTCTGTAACTCAGTCCTTTTTGCCACTGTTTGCTTTTTAAAACATTTCATTAGCACAATTACTTAAGAGTGGTTAAGGATGGTGAAGGGAAGGAATCCATGTGATCCATTTCAGCACAAGTTTTGGCAACTCCACCGCCAAATTTTCCCAACCACAATGCACAGCCAGACCAGCTAACCATATGACTCCTTGGAATGATTCTTAGTCAAGGAAGGTATTAAGGCAGACATCATGTCTTACATTTCTTGCTTACCCCAGAACCGATATCTTGTTTCATTAGTAAATAAATATTTTTTAATAATGATGAAAAAGCAGTGAGGATATATAGAATTGTCTGAGCAAACTCAGAATTTAGGTATCAGCAACCTGAGATCAACTTCATCACTCTGAATTTAAAAGATCCTTTTCGGGGCGCCTGGGTGGCGCAGTCGGTTAAGCGTCCGACTTCAGCCAGGTCACCATCTCGCGGTCCGTGAGTTCGAGCCCCGCGTCAGGCTCTGGGCTGATGGCTCAGAGCCTGGAGCCTGTTTCCGATTCTGTGTCTCCCTCTCTCTCTGCCCTTCCCCTGTTCATGCTCTGTCTCTCTCTGTCCCAAAAAAATAAATAAACGTTGAAAAAAAAAATTTTAAAGATCCTTTTCTATTGACTCTACATTTATAACTTTAATTGAGATAAAGTCACACTTCCATTTCTCACTATATTTTTCTACAAACACATGCATCCTTGAAATGCTGTAAGTACACACGTGTCCCACTAGACTGAATCTGTAACCTTCCTAGGTCTAATGTTTTCCTTAAAAATATTTTCTCCTGGGGAGATGGCTCAGTTGGTTGAGTGCTGACTTTTTTTTTCTTTAAGTTCATTTGTTTTGAGAGAGAGAGAGAGAGAGAGAGAGAGACAGAGAGAGAGAGAGAAAACAGGTGGAGGCACAGAAAGAATCCCAAGCAGGCTCCACACTGCCAGCCCAGAGCCCAATGTGGGGTTTGAACTCATGAACCATGAGATCATAACCTGAGCCAAAGTCAGATGCTTAACCAACTGAGCCACCCAGGCACCCATGAGTGTCTAACTCTTGATTTCGGCTCAGGTCATAATCCCAGCGTTGTAGGATAGAGTCCTCCATCAGGCTTTGCACTGAGCATGGAGCCTGCTTAAGATTCTCTCTCTCTTTCCCTCTGCCCCTCTACCCTGCTCGCACATGCACTCTATCTCTCTCTCAAATTCGGGATTTCTAGTTTCACTTCTATTTCCAATAATTACCTACTTAAACATTCTGAAATAATTTTTTTTATTTCTCCTATGATTTTAAACCTATCTTCCTCTTTCCCCAGATGTGGAGGCCGTATAAAGTAAGTCAATGCACTGAGCTTCTAGTACTTCTAATTCCTTGTTTTCAGGTGACTGTCCCATCACCAACTAATGTGATTCCATATACAAGACAGATTTTCCTCGTAAGTATTTTCAAGAGTTGTGGTGTTCTTTTGTGGAAGGTTACACTATCTGAGTTCCTCTAGCAACTAGTTATTAGAACTCAGTTAAAAATGGAAGTCTAGGGGCGCCTGGGTGGCGCAGTCGGTTAAGCGTCCGACTTCAGCCAGGTCACGATCTCGCGGTCCGGGAGTTCGAGCCCTGCGTCGGGCTCTGGGCTGATGGCTCAGAGCCTGGAGCCTGTTTCTGATTCTGTGTCTCCCTCTCTCTCTGCCCCTCACCCGTTCATCCTCTGTCTCTCTCTGTCCCAAAAATAAATAAACGTTGAAAAAAAAAAAAATGGAAGTCTAGTAGGAGTGGCTCAGTTGTTCTTCTTTGTTGTTCAGAATTTTATTATGGCCCAGAGCAGAAGGCTACAGCTCACAGAGATGGGGTGCTGGGAGAGTAAAGTTGTCAACGGCAAGCTTTCTGTCCAAACAACTCCATATTGCCTGTAGATTCAGCGCAGCAAATCACTGTGAAAAAGATCAACCAGTAGACGGCTGGTATTTTTGTTTTACTAGCAAAACATAAAAAGTTTTCTCTCAGCTGGCCCCCAAGCCAGAAAATTTTTAAGAAGAACATGGTTAGAGCATTAGTTTTTAACTTTGTGCATTAGATTCACTTGGGCAGATTTTTAGATCCCCAGTCCCCAGGCTGCATCGGGATCCATTACTCAGAATTTCAGAGGTGCAGGAGGGGGTGGTAGCTCCAGGTATCAGTATTTTTTAAAGCCTCCCAAGAGATTCTAAGTGTGCAGCCAAATGTGCAAATGACTATCATCAAAAGACTACTGATGCTTGGGTCCCATCACAAACATTCAGATGCAAAAGACCTGGGGCGCAGTCTGGGCGTCAGAAGTCCTATAAGCCTCCTGAGTGATTCCAGTGGAGGGGCCAGGCTGAGAACCCCTGTTAGAGATGAGATAGCAATGCAGTGGCTGTGTAAGATAGAAGGTGTTCCGGGTGTCACCCATCTTCTTGTCCAGCGTATTCCCTGCCCTCTTGTCCATCTAATTCTCTACCCTCTCAGGGCAAACTGTTTATGTATTATGAATGAGTGGTTTGGCATACAGCTTTTCCTTAAGCTATTGAGAGAGGGCTTTGTAATGTATTGGGGAGATGGGTAGATCAATCTACTACGTAGGTCTGCTGAGGGTTTCCAACAAAAAACTGCCCGTAACGCTGTGAGCTATATCTGAGTTTTAGGGTCTCAGCAAAGAGGAAAAGGATTCTACCTGGAGTGGAGGGGCCCCACACCTCACAACCTCCCCTTCCCACATAGGGACTTTGAGTTCCTGTAACTGGCAGAGATCAAGTGCCTCCAATTCACATCAGAGGCCACCAGAAGCTGCGGAATTGGTAAGACTCAAGGGGGAGGTGGGAACTTCATGATTCATGCTTAAAGAGAGAAAAGACTTTGAATCTTGGGGAAAGATGAAGAGGGAGAGAGGGGTAGAAGACAGAGGAATGGGCAAAAGACACCTGGGATGACAGAGGCCACGCAGATAATCGGTTTGGTGGCATATCAGTATTTACAATGTTCCGGGCTCTATTACTCACAGGAGTGCCACAACTAGAGTAGAGGCACAAAGGTGACATTTGGAGCAGGACTTCAGGCCTCCTTCGTCTCTGTAGATGTACGGATCGTCAGTAAATGTTGAAGTCAGTGCTTAGGCGTCAGAAAACAGCAAGGATTTCACATGCGGAGAAAGAAAACCAGACAAATGTAACTATATCTTCATTACATTTGCTGTTTCTGTCCCAACCTACAGAGCCTATCAGCTCAAATGCAGAACCACAGTTAGTTTCGTATGTCCAATACCTATTTTCAAGCATAAAGCAAAAGTTGAATTCCTTGTTTTTTAATTTTTTTAATGTTTATTTATTTTTGAGAGAGAGAGAGAGAGACAGAGCATGAGTGGGGGAGGAGGAGAGAGAGGGAGATACAGAATCCGAAACAGGCATCAGGCTCCGAGCTGTCAGCACAGAGCCGGACGTGAGGCTTGAACCCACGGACCGCGAGATCATGATCTGAGCGGAAGTTGAACATTTAACTGAGCCACCCGGGTGCCCCAAAAGTTGAATTCTTGAGTGTAAACAGTGCAGTTCTGTGTTCTCTCGGAGACAGCATGTGCCAGAGGAAGCCTCTCGTATGGCCCCTTCTTCTTGCTTGGCTCAGCTAGCTCGTGTGACCTTGGGCCTACGTGGCATTCTCTGAAATGATGAGAAGATGATGGGGAAAAGATTGAGGGAGGTCACTGGCATAAGGGGGGTATGCCATTCCTGATCTCAAAAATACCCTTATCCTGGGATCTCTCCACTGCTTTGTCAGTTCAAAGCCAGTGGTCAGCCAGCACCGTGACCAAGAAGACACCCCCACCCCCATCGCTGCACCTGTCCTACGTCTCACCTGCGTTCCTGGTGTTACTCATTAGGCAGCACGATTTGCAGGGCTTCCCTTCCCCTTTGGATTAGCTTGTTATCTGCCTTTGAAGCTAAGCCCTCATAAATGAATCCCCAGATGGAAGAATAAGCCTAGACATTGCCAGCACATCCGTTCCTCAGGGAATCCTTTGCTTCCCATCAGAAAGGGGCAGACGTTTGGCTGCTGTCCAGCCCAAGGCTTCACAATTCCACTTTGAGAAAGCCTTGGAGAGTTCCTCTCTCTGGGAACCCACTTTCTCAATCACAAGCATTTCAGGGCTAATTACACTGATTTAATGCACCTGGCTTTCTCTTACACTTAAAATCTCAATGGGAGAGAAAATACTCTGACTGATCAGCATTTATTGGAAAGCCAGAGAACCAAGGTGCATTGTCAATTCCAGAGCCTGTGCTGGGTGGGAGGGAACAGCAGTCACCTTCAGCTCCAGGGAGAGCTTTCTACCCTCCTAGGGCTACAGGGCCATAGATCGTCCTGAGAGTCTTAGCACTGGGGCATCTATGCGCTAGGGCTGTTTTCTAATGGTTTAATGCGTGTGGGTCTTCTGTCCTCAGTAAACAACAATAACAGATGGCAAGTTAGTGTCGTCTCTGTGGGAGACCATAGAGAGGAGTGGTTATGGGAATGGACTCTGAGGCCAGATAGCTCTGGGTTTGTCCCACCTCCATCGTTGACTACCAGCAGGACTTTAGATAAAGTATTTAATCTCTCTAAGCTTTAGCTTCTTCAGCTATAAAATGAGGGTACTATTAGCCCATATAGCAGTGGTTCTCAACTTTAGCTTGCATTGGAGCCACTTGGGCCTCATTCCCAGGGATACTGACATGATTCGTCCAGCAGCATCTGAGGATTAGAAGACTTAAAGTCCCCAGAGGCACAGCCAAGGTTGAGAAGCACTGTCAGGTGAGCTTATTTTGAGGCTGAACCAAGGTGGTGCATATAAAACCTTGCTACCCGAAGTGTGATCCGTGGACCTGAAGCAGGGGCACGTACAGAGAACTTGTTAGAAATGTAGACTCTTGAGGGGTGCCTGGGTGGCTCAGTCTGTTGAGCACCCGACTCTTGATTTTGTTTCGGCTCACGGTCCCAGGGCCGTGGGATGGAGCCCCGCATCAGGCTCCACGCTGAGCATGGAGCCTGCTTGAAATTCTCTTTCTTGGGCGCCCGAGTGGCTCCGTCGGTGCAGTGTCCAGCTTTGGCTGAGGTCATGATCACGGCTTGTGGGTTCGAGCCCCGTGTCTGGCTCTGTGCCGACAGCTCCGAGCCCGGAGCCTGCTTCCGATGCTGTGTCCCAGTCTCTCTCGGCTCCTCCCCCTCTGTCTCTCTGTGTCAAAAATAAATAAACATTAAAAAAAGAAATTCTCGGGGCGCCTGGGTGGCGCAGTCGGTTAAGCGTCCGACTTCAGCCAGGTCACGATCTCGCGGTCCGTGAGTTCGAGCCCCGCGTCGGGCTCTGGGCTGATGGCTCAGAGCCTGGAGCCTGTTTCCGATTCTGTGTCTTCCTCTCTCTCTGCCCCTCCCCCGTTCATGCTCTGTCTCTCTCTATCCCAAAAATAAATAAACGTTGAAAAAAAAAAAAAATTAAAAAAAAAAAAAAAAAAAAGAAATTCTCTCTCTCTCTCCCTCTGCCCCTCTCCCCTGCTTGCACTCTCTTTCTCTAAATAAAAAAAAAGAAAAGAAAGGAAGGAAGAAAGAAAGGAAGGAAGGAAGAAATGTAGACTCTTGGTCTCGTCCAGACATGCGGAGTCAGAGTCTGCATTTTAGCAGGCTGCCCAGGTGATTTGTGTACGGATCACAATCTGAGAGGCTGACATAGAGCACCTCACATTATCCTGGCACATAGTAGGCGCCTCTCGGGGGAGGAGGTAGTTTTGTGACTATTACTAATGTAACCTGCAAGCCACGAGCTCACTGTGCGTCACGGTGCGAGGGACAGGGGGTGGGCTCCAAAGAGGCTCTGACCACAGCCTGCCAACTTACCAGTTGAGCAGAAGAGCTTAGCAGTTCTGCGCTTCTCCCCTCAACTGTGCAGGGGGAACTATCACAACCTCCAACCCCTCTTCTCAGCTGCCGAGACGCCGTCAGAATGAGTCAACGAAAAGGAAGCTGTTCACAAACTGCCAAACTCTGCAATAGTGACAGGACAGAAAACTACGAGTGTGGCAGTTGGGTCACCTTCCCTCTCTCCTGGCCCACCCAAAGCACCTTAAAACCAAAACCTCATTCCCCCTTCTCCTCCTGGGGGAAGAGCCTTCCCGGCTGAGCGGACTCCATTGAGGTACATCAGAAAGGAATAGAAAGAGAGAGGAGACGAGGGTAAGTCACACAGTGTTGAGACTGACCCAGTGGACGCGTAAACAACGTGAAGGGGAGAAAAAAGCCTTCTGGGGTGTGGCATATTGAGATCTGTTTCCCACAGACTGGATTGCTTTTTTTAAATTACCTTTTTGTCACTAGCGTCTAATTCCTGGAATGGGACGTCACTCAGAGATTTGACTACAAGAACCCCACGGTTTAAGGCAATTAGTACAATGACATCTGTCCAGTGCCCACCAAAGACGACCAGGCACACTTCTGTAGTCAAAGGTAAAGTCAGGTTTATGGAACTTGCTTCTGCAAACAGGATGCACCTTGCAAAGAGGTGCATCTCTCCCTAGGAGGAGTCTGGGGGAGTTTAGTATAGCCCTGGGGCATGTGCTGGGAGTTTATAGGGAGGCTATAAGGAAGCAGGGGGCCAGGTTTTCAACAACTGGGCTGGTTTTCATATTCTAAGGTCCTTGCAGGCCTCGAGTGCTTATCAGGGTGTGGATTAATTCTTGTGCTGGCTCCCACTCATTCCAGGCTGAGTTTACCCAGCAAAACAAAATTGTTTCTTGGATTATAAATGCAATATCATCACTTTTCTTTTTTAAATTTTCTGTGATAACGTTTTAGGGAAAGGGTTTCCCAGGGATTCTGAGAGATCATTGCAATTTATTTTCATCAGTTTCTCTATGTAACTATCTATCTAGAAGATTGTATAGTAGGCTTTTTATACCTCTCCACTGGGGTCAATTTGGTAAACTCGATTTTTCTACAATTGTATTTTTTTTTCCCAAACTGTATTTTTCTAAATGTATTCATTTCATCAAGATTTTCAAATCTATTTCCATATGGAGTTGTTCAAAGTAGACTCTTAGGTTGTTGTTTTTTATTTCCTTTGTTTCGATGTTCTTTCCCTTTGACAATTCTAATTTTGTGTGTTTGCTCTCTTTTTTTACTAATTAGGTTAGCAGTTTGTTTGATTTTTTTAAAGAACCAGTTTTTCTTATTAGTTTTTGCTTTCATCCTTATTAATTTCTTCCTTCTGCTTTTTCTGGTTTATTTTTTGTCCTTTTTCTGGTTTTTAAAGTTGGTTATCTAATTCAATTATGTTTGCATTTTTATTGCTTTACTTATATACATATGCTTTTTCTTCTGTTTACTGCTTACCATTATTTTCAAGAGATTCTACAATTCCACTCAGTATTTCTTCTTTGACCCAAGAGTTTGTTGAACCGTGAGTTTTTAAATTTTCAAGTAGGTAGTCTGATTTTGTAATTAATTTATAGCATTTTGATCAGAATTGAATTCCTTAGAGGGGCTCCTGGGTGGCTCAGTCAGTTGAGCATCCGACTTCGTCTCAGGTCATGATCTCACAGCTCGTGAGTTCAAGCCCCGCGTCGGGCTCTGTGCTGACAGCTCAGAGCCTGGAGCCTGCTTTGGATTTTGTATCTGCCTCTCTCTCTACCCCTAACCCACTCGCATTCTGTCTCTGTCTCTCTCAAAAATAAATAAGCATTAAAAATTAAAAAAAAAAAAAAGAATTGAATTCCTTAGAATTTGTGGAAGTTTTCTTTGTGGCTTAACATGTGGTCAATTTTCATGAATATTCCATGTACAGTGGAAAAGGCATATCCTCCATGATTGGGGTTAAGTGTTAGATATTTATAAGAAATACTTAATTATTATGTTGCATAAGTCTTCTCCATTCTTACTGATTTCCTCCCACATGATCTGTTTGGAATTAAGCAAGATGTGTTGTCAGTTGTCTACTCTTACTCTATTTTCCTTCCTTCTCCCTACATTTCTTCTAATTTATGTTTTCTGAAAGCTGTTATTGGGTGTATAGATGTTAATAACAGCTCTATCTTTGGTAAAGACTTTAGCCTATAAAGTGTCCTTTTTTGAAAATGCTTTTTGGTCTTAATTCTACCTTGTCAGATATTAAGATTGAGACCTCTGCCTTCTTTATATTAACATATGCTTGCTATTACCTTTGTCCATTCTTTCCTTTTTAAACTGAATCTTTTTGTTTTTGGTTTGTCTTATATACAGCATATTGTTAATTTGCTTTGTTAATCTGTTAACTTTTCAATTATATTTATTGACATGATCCATATGTTTCAGCTCAATTCTTCTATAGTTTTTAAACTTTTAATATTTTTTTAAATTTATGTATTTTGAGGGAGAGAGAGAGAGAGATCATGCATGTGTGCATAAGCAGGAGAGGGGCAGAGAGAGAGGAAGAGAGTATCCCACGCAGACTCCGTGGAAGTCCTATGTGAGGCTCAATCTCACAAACTGTGAGATCATGACCTGAACCAAAATCAAGAGTTGGATGCTCAATCCACTGAGCCACCCAGGTACCTCAATTCTTATATATTGTTTTATCATATATGTTTAAATTTTTGTGTGGGTGGTGCAGCCACTCTGAACAACAGTATGGAGGTTCCTCAAAAAATTAAGAACAGAACTACCCTACGACCCAGGAATTGCACCAGTAGGTATTTATCCAAGGGATACAGGTATGCTGTTTCAAAGGGGCACATGCACCCCAATGTTTATAGCAGCACTATCGACAATAGCCAAAGTATGGAAAGAGCCCAAATGTCCATCGATGGATGAATGGATAAAGAAGATGTGGTATATATATGCGATGGAGTATTACTCGGCAATCAAAAAGAATGAAATCTTGCCATTTGCAACTACGTGGATGGAACTAGAGGGTATTATGCTAAGCAAAATTAGTCAGTCAGAGAAAGACAAAAATCATATGACTTCACTCATATGAGGAATTTAAGATACAAAACAGAGGAACATAAGGGAAGGGAAGCAAAAATCACATAAAAACAGGGAGGGGGACAAAACATAAGAGACTCTTAAATATAGAGAACAAACAGGGTTACTGGAGGGGTTGGGGGAGGGGAGATGGGCTACATGGGTAAGGGGCACTAAGGAATCTACTCCTGAAATCATTGTTGTACCATATGCTAACTAACTTGGATGTACATTTTAAAAAATAAATTAAATTTAAAAATAATATTAAACAAATTTGTGTCTTTATATATAGTCTTTAAATTTCTTTTTTCAACGTTTATTTATTTTTGGGACAGAGAGAGACAGAGCATGAACGGGGGAGGGGCAGAGAGAGAGGGAGACACAGAATCGGAAACAGGCTCCAGGCTCTGAGCCATCAGCCCAGAGCCTGACGCGGGGCTCGAACTCCTGGACCGCGAGATCGTGACCTGGCTGAAGTCAGACGCTTAACCGACTGCGCCACCCAGGCGCCCCTATATATAGTCTTTAAATGGTTTATCTGCTATGTCTTTGGAAGGGAATAAGTTTTGCTCAGCAGAAAGGTTTGTATCATTGTTCTAAGTTTTACCTTTATACCATTATCTTTATGTAGTATCTTAGTCTCCTCTTTTTTGACTGTTGTCTAAAAATAACAGTGTTCCACTATACTTTTCTCTCCCAGTATTTGATTTGAGATTTTTTTTTAAAATGCCCAGTTAATCCTATAAGGCAATCAATATATTTATTCTACTCTTTATCAATTTCCCCTGGGACCCTTATTTTATAGTTGAATCATATTTACACTATTAGAGAATATAGCCATTACATACTAGTTTGTCTTCCTAATATAGCCATTAAACTACTATGCTTAATGCTCACTTCCAGACTTTACATCCATGTGCCTTTAATTATTTTGGGTTATAAACCCATTTTAGAAGGTAACTACATGTCCTAAGCTCATATGTGTTCATGAAAGTTTGTTTGTGGCCTTGTGAACTCAAAGTTAAGTTTGGTTGAATATAAAATTTTGGCTCATATTTTATGTTCCTTTGACTCTCTTAGTGATATTATTTCATCGTTTTCAGACATAAAGCATTGCATCAAAAATCTAGTGGCAATCTGATTTTCTTTCCTATATAAGTGACTTGATCTTTTTGCCTGGATGTCCGGGGGTTTTTTTTCCCCTCAGTTTTGGCCATTTTCCTATACAGATGATGTGTCCACCCAGTATGTAGTTTCGTGTCTTTTTTATTTCAGAAAATTTTTCTTGAGTTACAGTTTTAGTATCTGTCTCTTCTCTTCCATTGTGTTGTCTTTCTGCATTCAGGCTTCCTATTTTACATATGTTGGATCACTTCTCTTGTTTTCTTTTGTGTTTTTGGGTTTTTTAAAGATTTATTTTATTTTTAGAGACAGCAAACATGAGTTGGGGAGGGGGGAGAGAACGAGAGGGAGACGGGGAGAGAGAGAGGGAGAGGGAGAGAGAGGATCTTAAGCAGGTTCCACACTCAGTGTGGGACCCTGGGACCATGACCTAAGCCAAAATCAAGAGTCAGATGCTCAACCAACTGAGCCACCCAGGTGCCCCTTTTCTTGTTGTTGTTGTTGTTGTTTTAATCTATCACTTTCTTTTTTTATCTTTCTTTCTTTTTTCCTTTTGCTTATCTTTTTGCACTTATTTATTTTACAGACTTCCCTCCTTTGCAAATTTTCTCTTGAACCATTATTTATGGTAATATTTTACTCTTTCACTCCTTCTAATTTTCTCTTCAAACTTCTGAAACAACTTTTTCTGTATCTACTTTGGACTGTTTTGTCCCTTTCTTTTTAAAACTTCCTCTTGTTGTATCACTTGTTTTCTCAATTTTTCTAACTCTGATTTGTGCTTTTGACACTTCCTTGATTTCCATTAGCTTGTTTTAAAACACGTGGTTCCAGTCTTCATCTTCTTTGTGCACATGTCTTTCTTGCTGCCTTTATTGCTTAGAAAAGTATTCTTCTGATCTATATTCTCTTCTTTATGGTAGTTTTGTATAGGAGTCAAACTGAACTGTTTTCTGTGGCTCATCTTCCAGAATGATTAAGTGGTCTATATTCTCGATGAAAAGATGGGCCGGGATGGCTTTTATCACTTGACAACTCTCGAGCTCCCTCTTCTGTTCTGGGAAGTGATTATAAATGTGGTCTCGACCACGTGGTCTCAGTGATGTCTCGACCTCTTGCCACCCCACCCCACTTTTATCTAAACCTTTCCTTTCTTTTGTCCCTATTTCTGTATGTTCAATTTGGACTCGGTTTCCAGTATTTTTTTCTGAGCCCAGACTTTCCCTGACAGAGGCAGTTTGAAAAAGCATCTAATTCTAAGGATCAGTCTTGCAGAGAAATGAAAATTGGGGCCAAGATGGTAGAGAACTAGGACAAAGCAGGCATCAAGTTGGGAAGAGCCCCATAGTATATCTGGAAAGAAAGGAGGAAAGGTCCACATCCCATGTCTGGAGACAGAAAGGGTGGGGGTGGGGCAGGCAGCCCTGTAGAGTGGCACCCCCTTATTCCAGACGCCCAGGGCAGGTAGAACAGAATGTCCCTACATGTTTTGGGTGACTGGGATCATCTGGTGGGCCCAGTCCCCACCTTCTCCTCTCATCAAAACACGATTCTCCCTCTTCCCCTCCAGAGCCTCACTTTACACCTATTTAGATATATGACAGCAGAGAAGAGAAGTAAGGGTGTTCTGCTGAGCATAGAACATGCCGCAAATGGAAATGTCCCTAAAGGTAGTGGTGTACATTTCATTTACTTAAGTGGTGTATTGAAATCATACTCTGTGCCAAGTCCTCCCTAGGTGCTAAAGATTCAACCTTTGTTAAGCCAATTGGCCAGAAAAAGGTAAGATGCTGTCTGTGGTTTTGGAAACAATTAAAAAAAAAATTTTTGGGGGGGGCGCCTGGGTGGCGCAGTCGGTTAAGCGTCCGACTTCAGCCAGGTCACGATCTTGCGGTCCGTGAGTTCGAGCCCCGCGTCGGGCTCTGGGCTGATGGCTCAGAGCCTGGAGCCTGTTTCCCATTCTGTGTCTCCCTCTCTCTCTCTGCCCCTCCCCCGTTCATGCTCTGTCTCTGTCCCAAAAATAAATAAACATTGAAAAAAAAAATTTAAAAAAAAAATTTTTTTTTTAATGCTTTTATTTATTTTGGAGAGAGAGAGACACAGAGCACGAGCTGGGGAGGGGCAGAGAGAGAGGGAGACACAGAATCCGAAGCAGGCTCCAGGCTCTGAGCTGTCAGCACAGAGCCCGACACGGAGGTCAAACTCATGAACCAGGAGGTCATGACCTGAGCTGAAGTCGGACACTTAACCGACTGAGCCACCTGGGTGCCCTGGAGACATTTTTTTTTTTTTTTTTGAAAAAAGCTAATAAAAGCGTATCTATTTAGCAAGCAACTAACATACGACAGACTTGTAAAGCCATCATCCCATTTAATCCTCCTTAACAACCCTGAAAACTAGGTAATGTTATTCATTTTTTGTCATTATAACTGGCTCAGAGAGGTTATTTAACCAATCCAAGATCATAGTAGATCTGTCTGGTTCTAGAATGCATGCTTCTGCCATTGCATAAATTTGCCTCTCAACTGTTCAATATTGGACAATATTGGATAATAGCCATATGATCTTGACCTCACCAGCATCCCTAGTTAACCACGCAAACTAACTAGGCTAAAACCAGTAAATTACAAAATGCCCTAAAAATGGGGTGATTGGGGGGGGAGGAGGTTGGGTCCTCTTGAAAGTTGTTTTGCCAAAGCCACATTAAATAACCAGCCTATACACATTGTTCCATTGCTTATCCTCTTTCCCATCGTGAACTGAGAATGCTCAAAGCTTCCCTCCCTTCCGTCATGCAGGGCAAAGAGCAGCCACCATGGAGGGCTGGGTTCTAATGCTTATCCTTTGTGACCATAATAAGGTTTGAAAAGAATAAAATAAAGCTATACCCACATAGGAAAAGCACACCGTTGAATGGAAAGTCTGACTGTTTCTTACTATTAGATTTTTTCACAAGCTGCTGCTTTTGTTATCTTATTGGCACTTAGTGAAGATTGACAGTGAAAATAACTTCCCCAAATAAAAAAATATTGGAGATTGATGACATGGGGAGAAAATTACCCCAATTTCATGTAAACAGGGGGAGATTAACACCAGGTACAGGTACCGAAGTGAAAAGCCCAACAAGCTGGTGTTAGAAGGCTAACAACACTTTCAAAATAAGAAGTCACCCCTGGGGCTGCTCTAAACCACATTCATTTATGGTGAGAGATAGCTCCAGAAGCCTAGCCATGGGGTTGGGGAAGAGCAGTTGGCTGGCTATGAAAAAGAAGTTATTAAGAATATTAATTAACATTTAAAAATATTAGAGGCTTCCCAGGTGATGCAGTCTTGATACCCTGGCACCTGTCCAGAATGTTGAACCCCCAAAGCCAAAAAATAATAATAATAATAATATGTATTGACCTGACTACTCATTCTAGGCTCTGATTATACAAAATATGACTTAAATGCTTCTGGGTTTGCTCTGAGAGTGCATTACCCAGCAGGGCTACAGATTCTGTTTCTTTTGTTCCTCTCAACATCTATTCTAATGCCTTCAGTTTATGTGTTTTACCAGCAAAATCCCACTCCTTGGGGGTAGGAGGATTTGGTAAAAGAAGGCAAATCCACCAACCAACTCTCTAAGATGAAGCAAAATGGCTTCAGGTTATTGGGATGCTTGGCTAAGAAATTCACATAGTGGTAACAATCTCATGATGACAGCTTGGACCCCTCCTGAGTGTGACACCCCATACTACCTCCATGACTCTACACACATCTTGTTTTGAAAGTATTTGGGTACAGGACACTCTCCCCAACTCGCATTTCCCATATACGTGCTGTTAACTGCATTGTATTGGGGTATAATTTATATACAGAAAAGTGTCTATATCTTAAGCATACAGCTCAGTGACATTGAACCTCTAAGTTGCACCTGTATACCTACTGCCCAGACCAAGATTTAGAACACTTCTATCATCTCATCCTCTGCTCTTTCTAGTCAGGTGTTTCTCTTTTAAAAATCCAGCATTTTCGGGGCGCCTGGGTGGCGCAGTCGGTTAAGCGTCCGACTTCAGCCAGGTCACGATCTCGCGGTCCGTGAGTTCGAGCCCCGCGTCGGGCTCTGGGCTGATGGCTCAGAGCCTGGAGCCTGTTTCCGATTCTGTGTCTCCCTCTCTCTCTGCCCCTCCCCCGTTCATGCTCTGTCTCTCTCTGTCCCAAAAATAAATAAACGTTAAAAAATAAAAAATAAAAAATAAAAAAAATAAAAAAAAAAATAAAAATCCAGCATTTTCTTTGTGATACAGCATTAGAAAGAAATAGGTCCAACAACTCCATATCAAAAAACAAACAAAACTAATAATTCAATTAAGAAATAGTCAGAAGACCCGAATAAACCTTTTTAGAGAGAAGACATACAAACGACTAACCGGTATATAAAAGATGCTCAACATCACTAATCATCAGGGAAATGCAAATCAAAACCACAGTGAGATATCACCCACACATAGAATGGCTGTTATCAAAAAGACCAGAGAGAAATGCTCATGAGGACGTGGAGAAAAGGGACCCTTGTGCACTGTTGGTAGGAATTCTTGGGTGCAAACTGGTACAGCCACTATTTGGAAAACAGTGTAGAAGTTCTTCAAAAAATTAAAAATAGAGCCGTGTGATCCAGCAATACCACTTCTGGGAATATATCTGAAGAAAATGAAATCACTGTCTTGAAGATATATCTGCACAAGAGCACAACTTCACAAGAGCCATAATATGGAAGTAGCCTAAGTGTCAGGAGATGAATGGATATATATAAATATACACATACAAAGAAATATTATTCAACCATTAATATCAACCATTAATAAATCATAAGATACTATATATTATATATTATATATATTATACATTATATATTATATATAATACATTATATATATTATATAATATATAACTGAACATGGCTCAGCCAGAAAAGAGAAGGAGATATTGCAATTTATGACAACATGGATGGAACTTTGAGAGTAATATGCTAAGTGAAATAAGTCAGACAGAGAAAGACAGATATGGTATGATCTTACTTATATGTGAACTTTTAAAAAAAAAGCCAAACTCCTAGAAACAGAGTAGCATGGGAGGGAGGGGTGGGGGAAATGGGGAGATGTTGGTCAAAGGGTACAAACTTTCAGTTATAAGACGAATAAATTCTGAGTACCTAATCTTCAGCCTAATGACTCTAGCGAATTTAATACTGTATTATAGGGAATGCCTTGGTGCCTCGTCGATTGAGCAGCCGACTCTTGATTTCGGCTCCGGTCATGATCCCAGGGTCATGGGATCAAACCCCACGTTGTCAGGCTCCGTGCTGAGCATGGAGCCTGCTTGAGGTTCTCCTTCTCTTTCTCTCTCTCCCTCTCTCCCTCTGCCCTTCTTCCCTACTCGCATGCACTCTCTCTAAAATAAAATTAAAAATAAAAACTTAAAAAAAGTTTTTTAAAAAAATACCGTATTAAAGGCTTGAAAGTTGCCACAAGAGTAGATCTTAAGTGTTCTCACCACATCAAAAAAAAAAAATTGTAACTGTGTGAGGTAACAGAGGTGTTAGCTAACCTTATATGGTAATCGTTTCATAATGTAAACAGAAATCAAATCATCATATGGTACACCTTAGACACACCTTATATGTTAATTGTATCTATAAAGCCGGAAAAAGGAAGAAGTATGTCCATAAAAGTGATGACCACTGTAAAGCACCCCCACCTCCCTGGAATGGAATTGTGATTTCAAACCACCAACAAACGGAAAGGGGTTGCCATTCACAGGTGGGAGAATGTGCACCGACCTGCGAGTCAGAAGTCTGACTCTTTCCGGTGGAGACATCAGCAAAGAAACACCTACATTTCTCCGGTCCCACATTAGCTCAGGTCCCTTGTATGTGATCTGAGCATTTGGGCGTCAGAGAGCTCTTTTTCCTCTGAGACAGGATTTTTCCAGCTTTAGAATCTGAAGCCTTTATGAATACTTACGGATGGAAAGAAGGCCGTCACTTCTAAAAGCTCAACAGTATTTCTTTAAGTTTGAAAAGAAACACAGGATGCTGGGGTGGCTCAGTTGGTTAAGCGTCTGACTTCAGCTCAGGTCATAATCTCACGGTTCTTGAGTTCGAGCCCCACATCCTCTGCCCCCCTCTCTCTCTGCCCTTCTGCTGCTCACACTCGCTCACTGTCAAAAATAAATAAACTGAAGAAAGAAAGAAAGAAAGAAAGAAAGAAAGAAAGAAAGAAAGAAGAAAGAGAAAAGAAGAGCATATGGAATGAGTTCTTACAGATGGAATCCCAGCCTTGACACCTACGAGGTGTGTATCCTTAACCAGCTTGAGAAATTACTCTGCTGAGGTGCCTGGGTGGCTCAGTTGGTTAAGCGTCCAACTTTGGCTTAGGTCATGATCTCTCAGTCCAGGAGTTCGAGCCTCGTGCTGGGTCCTGTGCTGACAGCCTGGAACCTGCTTCACATTCTGTCTGTCTCTCTCTCTCTCTGTCTTCTCCTGCTCATTCTCTCTCTCTCAAAAAATAAACATTAATTTTTTTTTACATTACTCTGTGCCTCAGTTTCTTCATCTGTAAAATAGGGACAATAATAGCATTTTCCTCACACAAAGTCGTCAAGAGTGAATAAGTTCATATGCAAAGATTCAAAACATTGTCAAATGCATGGTAAGGGTCTGATGATAGATATTAGTCATTTATCATTTTCTTCCCCTCATTCTACCTTCCCCTCCCCCTCCTTCTCTTCCTTCTTCTTTCTTCTTCCTCTTCCTCCTCTTCCTCTTCTCCTTTTCCTTCTCCTCCTTCTTCATTATCATATGTTCCTTCTTAATTACTGAAAGATAAGAAAAAAAGTATTACTTGTCGTATTGTTTATTTTTTTCAATAAAAAATAAAATCACTTTCATTTTCCAGTTGTATAAATAACACGTGTTCATTGTTTTCAAAACTCGAAAAGTGGAGGAAGGAGTAAGGAACAATTTAGGAAAAGAAAAAAATTCTGAGACTGACTACCTGAAGATAACCACCATTTATATTTGATGACAATCTTTTCATCTCTCTCCCTCTGGGTATACACACATGCAAACTTTCAAAGATGGGATTATATTATGCAAGTTGTTTCACCATGGAAACTTCACTTTGTTTTTCATCTTTTTTTCCCCCTTAGCTCCCATTCCCAGGTTTTCACCCTCCAACAATTTTCTCTGTGCTCACCTAACCATACACATGTATGCATTCATATAAATAAGGCTTTTTAAATGTTTGTTCTATAGGTACAGAGTAATCACACGTGTATATATACATGTACACATCCATACATATAAATATATGATATATGTACTCTGTAGCCATCTACTCACATCTTTATTTTTCTGTCTTTATAACAACAAAAACCACTAGCTCTTGGACACATAATATGTGCCAGGCACTCCTCTAGATATTTACATTGCTATACCAACTGACGTAGCTCTGATACATAATGTTTAAAAGCAACATGAGGGGCGCCTGGGTGGCGCAGTCGGTTAAGCGTCCGACTTCAGCCAGGTCACGATCTTGCGGTCCGTGAGTTCGAGCCCCGCATCGGGCTCTGGGCTGATGGCTTGGAGCCTGGAGCCTGTTTCCAATTCTGTGTCTCCCTCTCTCTCTGCTCCTCCCCCGTTCATGCTCTGTCTCTCTCTGTCCCAAAAATAAATAAACGTTGAAAAAAAAAATTTAGAAAAAATAAAAAATAAATAAATAAATAAATAAATAAAAGCAACATGACCCTCCTTGGAAACTGAATTTCCACGTATTAAATCAATCACCTATTAATGTGTATTCATGGTGTTTTGAATATTTTCCACTAAAAAAAGATACAGCAGGGAATCCTTAAAAATATCCTCGGAGTGGAATTTTTAGAGTGAAGGACATACGTCCTTTTTCATTTTAACTATATTGGTTTACTCCCTGCACTGAAGAGTGACAGAGTGGTCATGTGCCATTGTGTCAGGTGTTCCTGTGACCTTCTGCAGAAATGAATTCCTGAATGCCATCACATCATGCAAAAGTACAGTGAATGGACACCCAGAAAAGGAGATGACGCCTTCCAGCCCCAGCAAAGCCCCAGGCCACCGTAGCCAGGGCTCTGCACAGGAGGACCTCACTCCTAGCCCTGCATGTCTCCCCCGCCCCCCCCCCCCCCCCCCCCACAACCCAAACTCAACTAGGTCCCACCCTGCAGAGTTCAGAACTCAGGCTCAGGCAGAACGAATTAGTCACACTTGATTCAGTGATGATGATGAAATCCTAAAAAAAGGTCCTGTGAATGTAGATAGAAAGGCTGCAGATTCCGCCCTGAACAATTCAGTGATGTCCAGAGCTTCCAAGATGCATCTTCTAGACAATGCATTCAGTTTCCCCCAGGACTCCAGCAAACGAAAGCAGAGGACATTCATGGCCAGCCAGACACTTTACCCAGGGCAGAGGTAGATGGCTGATTCCAAGGGACTCCTAGCAGATATGAGAGTGTAGGAGTAGCTCACCCTGCCGAGAGAATGGAGAACAAGCTGGCAAGAGCAGAGGAGGAGCTCTTCAACAATGGCTCCTACAAGATCACAGAAAAGAACCTTCCACCTCAGAAGGGACTACTCAATAGCTATGCACTCCCCAAGGAGGCTGAGTGAGCCACAGAGGTAGGAGCCTGACTGCCCCAGACAGAAACCCCCAAACCTACCTCCTAACCCAAAAGATGAAGACGATGCTTAACCCACTTACCTCCAACATGTCCCAGATACTTGACTAGACGGATCTGCTTTCTGTAGCGTTAAGCAAAACTAAGAAGCTGGTGATTCCACCTTCTTGAAGATGAAGTCTAAATCCCAGGCACCCTCTTGCCCCCAAAGACCAATTATGGCAACTGAGTTCCAACACACTATAGATCAGAACTTCTTGGGGCGCCTGGGTGGCGCAGTCGGTTAAGCGTCCGACTTCAGCCAGGTCACGATCTTGCGGTCCGTGAGTTCGAGCCCCGCGTCAGGCTCTGGGCTGATGGCTCAGAGCCTGGAGCCTGTTTCTGATTCTGTGTCTCCCTCTCTCTCTGCCCCTCCCCCGTTCATGCTCTGTCTCTCTCTGTCCCAAAAATAAATAAATGTTGAAAAAAAAAATTTTTTTTTTAAAAATAAAAAAAAAGAACTTCTTGCATGGTGTTCCTGTTGTATATTGCTGTACTTAAAGCAACAATAACTTAATAGTTTAAAACAGCAACTGCCATTTTGCTCATGAATGTGTATTTTGGACAAGGTGGTGGGGGGTGCAGCTCATCTCTGCTTCATGTAGCACCAGCTGGAGCAGCCCCCTGGGGCTCAGTGTCCACTTTCAAGATGGCTGTCCCGCTCGGCTGGCAAGTTAACATTAGCTGTCAGCTGGGAGCTCAGCCGGAGTTGGCATCCTGGGGTTTTGGTCTCTTTCCACACAGGCCTCTCTACAGGTCTTGAGCTTCCTTACAAGAAGGCATCTGGGTCTAAGAGTGAGCGTTCGGAGAAGTCTGGGCAGAAGTCAAAGGTTTTCCTATTACCTAGTCTTGGGAGCTCCAGCATATCCCCTCACAGCATTCTTTTGGATAAGCCAATTACTACTGGAATTAGCAGCCACCTCTCAATGTGTAGAGTATCAAAGAATTTACTGCCATCTCAGATCTACCCCTGGTGGTGGTCTGCATCTGGCTCTATAACTCTTCCTAGAGGAAGCTTCGGGTACATGTAAGCTATGTGTCATTGTGCCCCGTCAGTCGAATGCCATGCTCACTCCATTAGGAGAGAGCACTGGGGGATGACAGGAATGTAGACAGAATTTGAAACCCATGTTCACCAATTCATAATCTGAGCTGTGCCTACCCCCGTCCTCATACCCTTACAAGTCCATACAAACATTATGTTCACCGACGTGCCTTTGAGAGGCCTAATGCCTAAGAGGTAAGAGAAACACTCTAACCCAAACTGCATACATCATATCAGAAAGTTGGAAAAACTAGTGGATTCATGCAAAGGTTCATAAAATCCTTGCAGAATTTGTTTTCTAACTTAAGTATCGCTACAGTAGAAACAGTCTGGAAATTGTCCTATCCCGCCAACTGCACTTCAGTTTCACCAGCTGAAGGATATAAACTTTCCTCCCGCCCACAGCAGCCACTGTAAATCTGCACAGGATCTGAAATTAGAAAGCTTCACGTGCGGGTGCCTGGGAGGCTCAGTCAGTTGAGTGTCCAACTCTTGATTTCGACTCAGGTCATGATCCCAGGGTCATGGGACCGAGCCCCATGTCAGGCTCCATGCTGAGCATGATGCATGCTGAGCATGATGCCTGCTTCAAATTCTCTCTCTCTCCCTCTGCCCCTCTCCTCCACTTGCACAATCTCTCTCTCTCTCTCTCTCTCTAAACAAACAAACAAACAAACAAACAAAACTTTAATTTAAAGTGTTGAGTTTAAGGCACTGATTTTAATGAAATTATTTTGGGACATCATACATGGATTGTTTCTGTGGAAACTGCAAACCTAGGTTATTAAAATTTAGACATGCCTAGGCCTTGAATGAAGTACTCTCTGCCTCCTTCTCTCTGTCTCTGTCTCTCCATCTCTCTGTCTCTCTCTGTCTCTCTGTCTCTCTCTCTCTCACACACACACACATACACACACACACACCCCAAAGTCACCATACATATCTTCTTAACTAAAAAGCCCTGAAGTAGGGTAAAGGGGACTGCCTTCAAGTTCTTTGTGGCTGGATGGAAGAAAAATCTGGAACAACCATGACATTCCCAGTTGGTTTCCCAACTGGGCCTTTTCTCTGTACTGACTTTCTCCAACAGAGACACACACAGGCCCCACTCAGGGATGGCGATGGCACACTAAACCGTGGAAGAAGCCCTGGCGTCCGAGACATGCCCAAAGAGGATCCTAAGCCTAATAAAAGCAGTCTTAATTTTTAGAAGATAGAACATGGACCTACAACTCAGGATTTAAAAAAAATCACTATCTAGGGGCACCTGGGTGGCTCAGTTGGTTGAGCGTCCGACTTTGGCTCAGGTCATGACCTCACCGCTGGTGAGTTCGAGCCCTGCGTCAGGCTCTGTGCTGACAGCTCAGAGCCTGGAGCCTCCTTTGGATTCTGTGTCTCCCCAAATATCGCTATCTACCCTTGTCTAGAGAGATTGGTAAGATCTAGGCATTAAACAGGTCTTTTTGCAACCCAGAGAATGCTACACATCTTCTGCAACACATTTTGCCTGGCTGTTTCACTTAATGCTGTTACTGTGGCCTCTCCCTCCAAGATGTGAGAGTCCCTTCCAGTGCAAAGTGACACCCCCACTGCTGCAGGAGCTGCCCCTGTCCTCTGGTCCACCCCATCAGGAAATGCCTCCAAATCCTCTTCCAGCTGCTTCCCTGTGCCCTTATGTCTCTGTAAGTGGCCCCAAGTGGCCCCAAGTGATGGCAGAACAGAATACTTAACTATCTTCCCAGGATTTCAGGTGTTCTAGAAAATATGCTGTTAATCATCATTTTCCCCCTCCTAAATGGTTCAGTTTGAGTTTTTGATGTTTTGGATTTTGCTTGCTTGTTTGTTTGTTTGTTTGTTTTATTGGCTTTGTGTAACAAAGCCAAGGGAAGGAACATAGAAGTATTCCAAGGTTGAATAAAAGTATATGTCACCATAAATGGTATTGTGGTAGGGTCCCCTCCCTAAGGAGAGGAGGGAAAAAAAAAACCCTCAAGGTAACCTGGCTATGCACATTATCCCTAATGACCTGTAACATGAGACCACTTAATTGGACTGCATGTCTGTGTTACCATATATGGGAGACAAAGAAAGTAGAAAATGTGTGTGTGTATATATATATATTTATATATATTATTTATATATATTATATATTATATTATATTAATTATATAATA
>NW_024412427.1:18257734-18351744 GCF_014898765.1 Herpailurus yagouaroundi | reverse complement strand
TATATAAAACTATGCCACGTGGTGTTCGGGGCTCAGTCTTCAGGTACGAACCCAACTGAGCTGGGCTGGCACGAATAAAGTTGCTTCCTGGAAAGAAAAGCCTCGGCGTCAGGACTCTCTGTGCCAGAATCCTGCAACAGTCTAACCATTTCTTAAGTTTTACAAAATTACGTGAAACTAACGGTGCATGTACTAACCCCTGCGTCAGTTCGTTTTGGCCAATGCTAGGGGAACTTTCCTCAGGCCAGTTTTCCTCGTGTGTCTCATGGCCTGTGCAGGTGACAAAGGAAGCTGCATTGGGGACCTCCTTCCCCCTCACCCCAAGCCCTCTAACCTGGGCTTAAGCTGCACTGGCTCCTCACCACGGCCTCACTGCCATGCATCTGGCTCTTTGTCGAGATGATGGGGGCCTAATTGCATATTTCTTTTCCCATCAAAGCAAAATTGTTGGCATTCCACAGAAGCTCTTTGCCGAATAATGCACCATCTGGTCCTCTGTGATAAGGAAATAATTGATTATTTTGAAGAGTCTTAATTCACCCTGCCTGTCGCACCTTAAGAAGAGAGACGGGCCTGAATTGAAGATAGCTGCCTTTTCACAGAAATACAGCGGCTGTGCCTTCAGAAAGCCGAAGTTCCCTTCTAATTAATTTATTTTTTAACCAATAGAGTGATAAAGTGATTACTGTGTGCCAGGCACTGTTCTAAGGACTTTACAAATATTAACTCATCTATCCTCAAAACAGCCCTCTACTGCAGAGAAGGAAGGAATGCGGAGTCTAAAGAACATTCTGGTTCTTGATCTGGATGCTGGTTACCTGAGTGCGGTCAGTTTGTGAACATCTGTCGACTATACACATACAGCGTTTGTGCTTATGCACGTTATTTTTCAAAAGAATAAAACAAAACTGCCCATGTGGTGGATGCTATTATTTTTCACCCCTTTTGCAGACGGGAAGACTGATGCCTGGAGCTTGCTTATGGTCACGTAGCTGAAAACAGTACACCCAGAACGGGAAGCCAGACGGTCTGATGCCGGACTCCAGGCTCAGCCGTGCCCCATGCTGGCCCTGGCTGCGTGGTGTTCCGGGTGAGGGCCGTGGCCGGGGGAGAGGAATGAGAAGTACCTGTTCTCTTGCACCGTTAGAACAGACAAGAACAGAGCCCTGCAGTGAAGCAAGTCTCGCTCGGTCACCGGCCCACTCATGGTTTACGGCTCGTTCTCTCCAGAAAGAAATTTCAGCCCAGGACCCTGAGAAAACAACACTGGCTAGTCCAAATGAAGCGGCCGCCACAGCGAGCTCAAAGGATCCAAACGACATACGGAATACGGAGAGTGTGGGGAACCAGTCAGTGGGGCGGAGGGGCCCCGCGGGTGAAGGTGTGATACATGACCGTGAAGCAGGCAATAAATTAGTCAGAAGTGGGCCCTAAGGAGAACAGCGAGAGACATCAGGTGACTGACACGCCCACACGGGAGGTTTCGACTTACCAGATCCTTCCCTCTTCTTTCCCCAAGCTGACTTTTAGTAAAATGAGACAACAGGCAAAAAGACTGAATTACCTTGGGAGGATTTAGGCAGACACCGACGCTCCCGACTCTCCCCCTTTCCCACCCAGCTCAGGAAAAGTCCCACCACCCACCCAAGGAGGGGAAACGCCAATAAACAAAACATCCAAGGCACATCCTGAGATTACTGAGCTCAGTGTGCTTTCTTCCACCGTCTCTGGTTGGCCCTTCAGATACGGATCACACATGTCCCGCAACTATATCCGTGTTTCGTCTTCACCAACAATAACAGCAGTGACATTGAGGCCCTGCCATAGGCCAGGAATTTGACACATGTTAAGAGGGAAAAAAAAGCAAAAGGAAGGCAAAAGGCCAGTGTCACCGTAGCCGCGTGCTTAGGAGCTGAAGCACAATAGGCAGTAGTCACAGTGCTGCCTGGTGACTTCTGAAAAGGAGGGTTCGGGATGCCATCCGAGCAGAGACGTGCCCGTTAGACAAAGAGGACTCTGAAGCCACAATACACTGGGCCCCCACGTAGGTGCTTACCCTCTTCTGCTGGCCCTGAGGTAAAGGTTCAAGCGCAAACAGTTCTTTGGGAGGTGGTCCCAGGAAGCGAGGAAGAGCAGGGAAGGGGACCAGCACAGGGAGCGCGGGCACGTAGGGCTGAGTCCTGCTGGGGGCCTCTGGCGGAGGCACACATCACACCGGAGGTGTGCGCCATTTTACTCATTGCCACCACTTGTGACCAGCCCTGCCCGTGTGCCAAGCATGCTCCAGTAGGTGGAGAGCCATGGAGCCCGTGGAGCAAAGGCCCCGCAAGCAGCCCTGGTACCCTCAGACGCATCTTCACCCCTAGGCCACCTTAGCAGCATCAGCCCCTGCGTCTTGTTTAATGATCTACACATGGTGTGTTGACGTCTTCTTCTTCCCGTTCCTGGGTGGGTCCAGCCTTCCAGCTGGACCCAGGCCCTGCAGGCCAGCCTGGCAGGAGCTCGCTGGAGTGCTCTGAACCCTACTGTGGGGCACCAGGGCAGTAACAGGTCTGCATTCTTGACTTCCAGAATTTTCTCTGGAGCACAGAGCTGAGGTAGACCAGTCTCTACAAAGTAGATTCAGATCTAGGGACTTCTTCTCAAAGAATATATTCAACTGGAAAAGTAAGAAGTCAGCATTCCCTTCAGCATGCTGACTCAAGGTGACCCTTTTACACATAACACATTCTTCCTGTTTGTTGTGTGTCTTTTCCTGAAGTATATACTCCTCCCAATTCCTTCCCCAACCTTCCTCAGCTTGGAGTTCACCACATACTTCTTCTGTGTATTGTTTTCCTCCTCACCATGCTTCACCATAAAGGAGGAGAGAGGGCTCAGGCCATGGGTCAGGCAGCTGCAACCAAGATCTGCCTCAAAAAAAAAAAAAAAAAAAAAAAAAGAGGAGAGGGGTGCCTGGGTGGCTCAGTCAGTTAATCATCGGACTTCAGCTCAGGTCACGATCTCATGGTTCGTGAGTTTGAGCCAGGCATCAGGCTCTGTGCTGACAGCTCGGAGCCTGGAGCCTGCTTCGGCTTCTGTGTCTCCCTCTCTTCTGCTCCTCCCCAACTCATGCTCTGTCTTTCTTTCTCTCTCTCAAAAATAAATGAATATTTTGGGGCGCCTGGGTGGCGCAGTCGGTTAAGCTTCCGACTTCAGCCAGGTCACGATCTCGCGGTCCGTGAGTTCGAGCCCTGCGTCAGGCTCTGGGCTGATGGCTCAGAGCCTGGAGCCTGTTTCCGATTCTGTGTCTCCCTCTCTCTCTGCCCCGCCCCCGTTCATGCTCTGTCTCTCCTGTCCCAAAAATAAATAAACGTTGAAAAAAAATTAAAAAAAAAATAAGTGAATATTTTAAAAAATTAAAAAAAAAAAAGATCTAGTTAACCTGAAAATTCAAAGAATAAGAACACCCTTCAGCACTAAGATCGAGATTGTCCATCAGCTGGGGAGGAGAAACAAATCATGGTACACCCATGTAATGGAGTACTGGTGCACTTTAGCAGAAACGAATGTCAGATGCATATACCGTATGGCAGGGGCCAGACTCTACAAGTTCTATACTGTGCAATTCTATTTATATTGCATTCTGTTTGTAAATAATTTTTTAATATGTATTTATTTTTGAGGCAGAGAACGCAAGCAGGGGAGGGGCAGAGAGAGGGGGACAGAGGATCTGAAGCAGGCTCTGCACCAACACTGCTGTCAGCCCCACGCCGGACTTGAACCCACGAGCCACGAGATCATGACCTGAGCCGGAGTTGGAAGCCTAACCGACTGAGCCACCCAGGTGCCCCTATATTGCATTCTTGAAGAGGCAGAGCTGTAGGGCCAGAAAGCACATCAATGGTTGCCAGATGCCAGAGGCTAGAGGTAGAGGGAAGCGTTGAGTGCAGACAGGACCAGCCTCGGGATCTCAGTGACCTGAGGGCTGTGTGCTCAGAAGGGCCCCATGCTTATCCTAATGCTCTGCTGTTACTCTCTTCAAACTGTACTCACTCTCTCTTTGAACTTGTGTTTTATAAGCGAGATCTGGTGGAGCAGTGGGGTATGCCCGTGAACGATCAGAAGATTTATGTAATATTCCTTTTTTTTAAAGTTTATTTATTTGTTTACTTTGAGACAGAGAGAGAGAGAACACGAGCAGGGGAGGGGAAGAGAGGGAGAGAGAGAATCCCACGCAGGCTTCACACTGTCAGGGTGGAGCCCAACTGGGGGGGGGGGGGGGGCTCCAACTCACAAACTTTGAAATCATGACCTGAGCTGAAACAAAGAGTTGGACGCTTAACCAACTGAGCCACCCAGGCGACCCAAAGATTCATGTAATATTCTTACTGCCGCCCCTTGCTGCCCCATTCATGTAGAATGTTCACGATACCTCAAGAGCACAGAACTTCAGATCCACGAAGTTACGGAAGTACAATGAGAATCAAAGCCAAGCACAAGGAAAGCCTGCACAGAACCTGGGAAAGAGAACAGGCTGGAGTCAGGGCGTGGGTGGGAAGGCAGCACCCGACCTCTCATGTCTGACCCACCCCACCACCCAATCAGTGTGGAGCCCTCCACGCCTCCGTGATCCCTTTGCCTGACCTCCCCTCCCCCACTTGCTCTGTTGCAAATAGAAAGGTCAGGAGACCTGAGTCTGAGCTATGCTTTGGCACCTAAAAGAAGCGGTGTGCCTCCCAGATAGGTAAGTGGGCTTCATATCTGCAAAGACAAGCCCTTCTTAAGAAGTTTTCTGTATATCTTAATCCTCTAATTAGATTGAAGTCATTACGGACAGATTAGTTCACCTCTTCATTATTTCTCCAAACCATCTCCTCTCCACCACTGTGGGCCGGATGTGCGACCCGAGGAGTGAGGAAGAAACATTTTCTACCTTCTCTACCTCTGCCCCCACCGACATTTTTCATATGACTACATTACTGGTGGTGAAGGAACACCTCCCAAGGTGCCGCATTCGTGGCACTGAATCCCTACAGAGCAAACTGGTATAAACTTTCCGAAAGGCAGTTTGGCGGCATGAATCAAAAGCCTTGGAAACGTGCAAACCCTCTGGCTCAGTGTCTGTTTTAAAGAATTTATCCTAGAAAACAATCAGATTATACGAGTTACATTGAGAAATATAACTATTGGGATGTCAACTAGAGTGAAAAAAAATGGAACTAGCATTAAAAATTTACATCCAGGGGCGCCTGGGTCGCGCAGTCGGTTAAGCGTCCGACTTCAGCCAGGTCACGATCTCGCGGTCCGTGAGTTCGAGCCCCGCGTCGGGCTCTGGGCTGATGGCTCAGAGCCTGGAGCCTGTTTCCAGTTCTGTGTCTCCCTCTCTCTCTGCCCTTCCCCCGTTCATGCTCTGTCTCTCTCTGTCCCAAAAATAAAAATAAAACGTTAAAAAAATAAATAAATAAAATTTAAAAAAATAAAATAAAAATAAAAATTTACATCCAAAAAACCCCCCCAAAAAACCTTATACCCATATACTTCTCTGCAGAAGAAAAAAAAAAAAAAAGATTTAAAGGTATTCAGACAAAAATATTCACTGTTAGCTCAGGGTGGGCTAATTTTACTTTTCCTCTTTTCATTTGTGGGTATTCCTCCAATTTTCTATAATAAATTGATATTATTTCTTGTATTATCTATAGATTTCTTTTTTAATCTCTAACTTTCGGGGTGTGAATTCCCCTGTTTGTTGCATCTGATGATTCATTCCCAGGAGTTTATATCCTAACCACGGGATTTCCATCCACTCTGTGGACTCAATCCACAAATATCTGTTGACTACCTACTGCTCATGCTAGAGATTCTTCTGGGGTTGGGGGTGGGGAGATTCAAGCTCGAATAAATGCATGAGACACAGCTGCTGCCCTTTACATACCTTAGTCTGTCAGGAGCCAGGGAGGTGAGCAGCTAAGTGCATACAAGGAGGTGATACATTGTATAAGGGGCCCCTGCTTTCGTCCCAGGTTCTGGGTAGCTTAATCTTTTAGTTCCCGCCATGTTAATAAATTCTAAACACCGACATTTCTGTGTTGTGCACACTTCCCAAAATACTAGTTGTAAAAAAAACAAAACAAAACAAAACAAAAAGCATTTAAGATACTGTTTATCACTAAAAGAATAAAAAGAATAGTAACTCTTGGGGCGCCTGGGTGGCTCAGTCGGTTAAGCGGCCAACTTCGGCTCGGGTCATGATCTCGCGGTCCCTGAGTTCGAGCCCCGCGTCGCGCTCTGTGCTGACAGCTCAGAGCCTGGAGCCTGTTTCAGATTCTGTGTCTCCCTCTCTCTGACCCTCCCCGGTTCATGCTCTGTCTCTCTGTGTCTCAAAAAGAAATAAACGTTAAAAAAAAAAAGAATAGTAACTCTTAATTTAGTAGAATTAAAAAAAAAGGAGGGTAAATAAAATTTGATGAAGCAGACTGAAGAAAAAAAGAACAAAAATAAGTTATGGGAAAAAAATAATAAATAGAAAGCACAAATAGTACAGTAGAAATAAGTCCACATATATCAATCATCACGATAAATGTAGACAGATTTAACTGACATAGTAAAAAACAGAGATTCTCAAAATTTACAGATGTCACCTATATGCTCTTTATAAGACAGAAACAAACAATGACTCCCAAGAAGTTGAAAATAAAAGGATGGAAAATAAGGTGTTAGGACAAAACTAACCAAAGGAAGCTGATGTAGCAATGTTAACACCAGGCAAAAAAGAATATACAGTAAAAATAAAATGGGTAAAACTCTACCGAGAATATCCAATAATTAAAACTTGCATAGACTTAAGAACGGAACTGTAAAATAGACAAAAATTTTAAATAATTATCAGGATATATTGAAAAACTCACAACCACAACAGAAATGTTTTCAAAAATTTTCCCTATGGAAGTTTTCAAACACACATAAACCTGTTGTCCCCCCATTGGGATGGATTATTTTGAAGCAAACCTTAGATATCATCACATCATTCCATCAGTAAATATTTCAGTATGGGTCTCTAAGAGTTAAATATTTTTTTAAACATAAGTTTTGGGGCATCTTTTTTATTTATTTATTTTTTATTTATGTATTTATTTATTTATTAATTAATTGATTGATATGATTCTTTTTTTTTATTATGAAATTTATTGTCAAATTGGTTTCCATGCAACTCCCAGTGCTCATCCCAACAGGTGCCCTCCTCAATACCCATCACCCACCCATCCCTCCCTCCCATCCCCCATCAACCCTCAGTTTGTTCTCAGTTTTTAGGAGTCTCTTATGTTTTGGCTCCCTCCCTCTCTAACCATTTTTTTTTTCCTTCCCCTCTCCCATGGTCTTCTGTTAAGTTTCTCAGGATCCACATAGGAGTGAAAACATATGGAATCTGTCCTTCTCTGTATGACTTATTTCACTTAGCATAACACTCTCCAGTTCCATCCATGTTGCTACAAAAGGCCATATTTCATTCTTTCTCATTGGGGTATCTTTTTTAAAACATAAGTATCAGTTAAGCGTCTGACTGTTGATTTCGGCTCAGGTCATGATCCCAGGGTTGTGGAATGTAGCCCTGCTTCAGGCGGGCTCTGCACTGAGTGTGGAGCCTGCTTACGATTCTCTCTCGCTCTCTCTGCCCCTCTCCCCGGCTTGTGCTCTCTGTCTCCCTAAAATAAATATAAACCAACAAATACATAAATAAATGCATCTTCTTAAGTGAAAGAAGCCAGTCCGAAAAGGCTACATGCTATATGATTCCAACTATATGACAACCCAGAAAAGGTAAAGCTATGAAATCAATAAAAAGATCAGCAGTTGGGGGGCAGGGTGGGGTGGAGAAAGATAAACAGGCCGAGCAAAGAAGATTTTTAGGGCTGTGAAAACACTGTGTGTGATATTATAATGGGCAGATGATGGATATATGTCATACATATATGTCTGAATCCATACAATGTACAACATCAAGAGTAAATCCTAAAGTAAACCATGGACTTTGGGTGATTACGATATCTCAGTGTAGGCTCATCCCTGGTTAAAAAAAAAGTGCCATTATGGGAAGTGATGTTGGTAATGGGGAAGGCTGAGCATGTGTGGGGGCAGAGTGTATATGGGCAATCTCTGTACCTTCCTCTTACTTTTGTACACCTTAAAACTGCCCTAAAAAAATTAAGTCTTTATATTAAAAAAAAATCTGTGAAACTATAATCATACCTGTAGTAAGTTCTCTAGATATGTCCACACCCTAATAGGGTTGCACAGCCTACGAGGCTCCCCTAAATATGTCCACAGAAAAAGTCTGTAAGTCCACATTCTATATCCATGCTGTGCAATAGGGTAGCCAGGAGCCACTGTGGCTTTTGGACCCTTGAAATGTGGCTAGTGTGACTGAGAAACTGGAATTTTAATTTCATTTCATTTAAATTCATTTAAATTTAAAAGCTGATACTGGATTCAGTTATTAGAAAACCTCTAATGTTGGGGGCGCCCGGGGGGCTCAGTTGGTTGAGAATCCAATTTCAGCTCAGGTCATGATCTCACGGTTTACAGGTTCTAGCCCTGCATCAGGCTGTGTGCTGACAGCTCAGAGCCTGGAGCCTGCTTCCAATTCTGTGTCTCCTCTCTCTCTCTCTGCCCCTCCCCTGCTCACACTCTGTCTCTCCCGCTCTCTCAAAAATAAATAAACATCCAGGCACCTGGGTGGCTCAGTCAGTTAAGGGTCTGACTTCTGCTCAGGTCATGATCTCACTGTCTGTGAGTTCAAACCCTGCATCGGGCTCTGTGCTGACAGCTCAGAGCCTGTTTGGGATTCTCTCTCTTTGTCCCTCCCCTACTTGCTCTTTCTCTCTCAAACTAAATAAATAAACTTTAAAAAATACAATTTATTTTTTTAAAAAGCCAGACACTAAAAAAAAAAAATTTCAAAGGATAAGTTTCATGTAATGTATCTTTTTACAATAAAAAAAAGTGAGGAACTTACTTTTACTTTTTAAAACCTATTAATAATCCTTTCTTTTATTAATTGTATGCTTTCATAGAACAAAACTTGTCACCCGGGGGAAGCCCCACAGGGTTTTAGAAAAGTAACTTGGGTCTTGGTCCTGCTTCTTACCAGCTGTGTGTCCTCTGGCAAGTTTATATATATATATATATGTGTGTGTGTGTGTGTGTGTGTGTGTGTGTGTGTGTGTAATTTTATAACTTTATTGAAATCCAAGTTAGTTAACATATAGTGTAACAATGGTTTCAGGAGTAGAATTTAGTGACCTATCCCAACAAGTGTCCTCCTTAATGCCCATCACCCATTTAGCCCATCCCCCCACCCAACTTCCCTCCAGCAACCCTCAGTTTGTTCTCTGTATTTACGAGTCTCTTAGGGTTTGCCTCTGGTAAGTTTTTTAACCACTCTGTGCTCAGTTTCCTCATCTGTAAAATGGCCATGGCCCTCACAGAGTTATAAGTGAGGACCGACTTACAAGTAAAACACTGCTATACAGGTAAACATTAGTTATTTTTTCAGTCACCTTGGAACTCTGAAAATAAGCTCCTAATCGTATTTTTATTATTTCCGTCTTAAGCTTTCCCCCTGCCCCACGTGCAATCTTCAGCCTAATGTTTGTTTGAATTAATAAGCACTCTCAAGAATTCTTTCTATTCTCTTGAATCCTTCCACCAAGCCTCACAACAATGGAAGATTTACCGTAGTTGCTAACTGGCTCTAATTTTATACGTCTGCATGAATGCAAATTCTGGATAGTAATTTTGTGTCTGATTTATGTTACTCAAGTGCCTCGGTGCTGACTGAGAGTTTGTACTTCACAGGAGCACCAGAAAACATCTGAAATAACCCATCAATGAACTCAGAGAGCATACAGTTCAGGGTTACTGAGGGCTGTTTACACAAAGAATTGTAGTTGGTATCAGGAAACCAACACTCCTTCCACCACCCTTCGCCAAATAGGAGCTACAAAATTCGGATTGCTCCTTGAGCATGGTGGAAATGTTACATTTAATAGCCATGAAAAGGTGAATATTATTGCAATATTAATATAATACTGTGACAGCCTGGGTGGCTAACACGCGTCCTTCAGATTGACCCTAATCCCTGATGGGAATGGGTCTTTAACATAACAGAACGCCAAAGTTATACACCCTTTTGTAAAGGGTCGAGGATCTACTAGGCTGGAATCAGGAGCCACCTGACCATTTCCGCCTTCCTGACACCTGGGTACCACCTGATGGAGCCAGGACCCTGAGAGGAGGGCAGAGGGGTTGGAAAGAATAGAGGAGGGAGACCAGGGGCAGAAGCGAGTGTGAACACCAGCAGAGGTTCACAAATCTGTGGTATCAAAGGCAAACCCAATGGGAAGAAGAAAAAAACGTCTTCTGTCATCCTCAGTGCTTGTGATTGATGACCAACAGGACAGTTGTTTTGTTTCTGATCATGAAATCTATCGGCGCGTCAGGCATTCTAGGCATAAGAATGGGCTGGGGCGCCTGGGTGGCTCAGTCGGGATGAGCTTCAGGATCTTGATTTCAGCTCAAGTCATGGTCTTACAGTTTGTGGGATCGAGCCCCACATCAGACTCTGTGCTGACAGCACGGTGTGTTTTCTCTGCCCAGACACTACATTCCTACGTATCTAACCTTTGCGATAAGATATTAGTTATCTATTGCTGCGTAACAAATGACCCCAAAACTTAACAGCTCAACGCAGTCAACATTTATTATCTCATACAGTTTCTGTGGGTCAGGAATCTGAGAATGGCGAGGTCACCGTCCTCTGAAGGCTTGACTCAGGTTGGAGGGTCCTCACTCACGTGCCTGTCAAGGTAGTGCTGGCTGCTGCAACGGGTGTTGCCACATGGGCTGCTTAAGTGTGGGGCTGCTTGAGGGTCCTCACATGACATCTGGCTTCCCCCAGAGCAAGAGATCCAAGAGAGACCACACTGCCATATGGTCTATAATGCCTCATAAGTCATATTCTATCATTCCCACAACACCCTATTGGTTACACAGGTCAACTCTGTGTTCTGTAGCAAGAGACTACACAAGGGCAGAAATACCAGGAGGGAAGATCATCAGGGAACATTTTGGAGTCTGGGGACCTCAGGAAAGTATGATCATCCCTATTTCACGGTAGAATAAACTGAGGCACAGAAAGGTAAGTCAGTTTTCCCAAAAACACACAGCTGATGTGTGGCAGAGCCGGGATTTGAACTGTGGTGTCCCCCTGAGTCCCACACCATGCAGAGGTGATGTTGCCTGAACTATGATTAGGTGAAAAGGTGGGCGGGGTCGCTAGCTGTACTTCAGGACACAATGCACGTTGTTAGTGTTTTATGTCTTATGGCCTAGCCATCCAGCCTCCACTTAAGACATGGAGTCAAGGCAAATTATCTTCTCAATTCCAGGCACACAATCTGCACATTTTGGAATCCAACCTGATAGTAAAATGAGAATTGCCCGTATCATCAAATTCCAGGCAGCCATCAGCAGTGAGTAATAATAATGTATACTTACTGTAGAGCAAGACTCTCACTGATTTACATCCACCAAATTACTAGGGTCACTTATGATGCTGTATTTTGGAAGAATAACCAGGCTTAGCATTCTCTTTCCGTATATCAATAACTTCTCCAGTTTCTTCCAACTCTAAGAATGTTCCTGATTCTTTGATTATAGGAAATTAAACCGTTTTATTAATTGCTGCTTCTTCATTTCCTCTAATATGCAAACCTATTCATTACCAAGAGAATTATTTGAGAAAATTAAAACTGAACGGCCAGGGGCGCCTGGGTGGCTCGATCAGTTAAGAGTCTGACTCTTGGTTTTGGCTCAGGTCATGATTTCATGGTTTTGTGAGTTTGAGCCCAGCATCGGGCTCTGCACTGACACACACATGCTCTCTCTCCCTTAAAATGCAATGAAATGAAATAAATGAAATGAAATGAAATGAAATGAAGTGAAATGAAATGAAATGAAATGAAATGAAAAATGAAATTTAAAAAACTGAATCGTGATAACCAGGGAAAGGCCCCTTTTAGTCATTGAAATTCAAAGCCTTGTAAAATGCTCCTTGATTTTGGTGCAAATACTTCATGCAGTGGTTTGCATGCCCCCTGTTGCTTCTGTCAGCCTTTTCCCGTCTCTATTCTGGGTGCAAGAAAAACAAATATTGCTGCCATTCTGTTTATCTAGTTGAACATTTTCTCACACACATGGCAAGAATAATTAGCATTCGTAAGAAGGGTCCCAAGGCAAACAGAATCCTGAAGTATCTTCTGATTTGCCAAAGGAAAAGGAATTAAGTGGCAATGTCAAGCATACTTAGTAACTGTTTAATTGGTCCGAATGCACCATTCCGAGCCAGGCAAGATAACAGGAACTTTACCATGTAACGGAAAGTTAAGGTTATATTAATAAGCAGTAAAACTCAAGGGACTTCCTCTTTCATCCCCAAGCCACTTCCTCGAAGAACAATTTATGTGCTGCATTTATGATGCTTTCCATTGTGGGTTGTTTTGTTGTTGTCATTTTTGAGGGTTTTTTTTTTTTGTTTTTTACTATATGCATCCTAACATTTGGCCTTCCCAACTGTGACTCCTTTAGTTAGAAAATAAATAAAGGGTAGATTTATAAGGACAACTGCCCACTGGTGTGATGAGTCAGCAGGTGAGAACAGCTGGGTCATCAACCAGTTTGATAAACATGGACATTACAATACACTGTGTGGTAAGTGGGGAAGGTGACCTTGTCCATCAGTCAAAAACATCCATGATGCGCTCACCATGTGCCAGTCCCTGCATGCACCCTACATGGATTCCGAGGGTCCAGAAGCCCAGGAGAGCTTGGTGGGGCCTCCTCCACCACCCCCATGCATTCTAGAATGCTTCAAGGCCAATGGTCTTCAACCTTTTTTATTGTAAACTAATGAAAGTTTCAAAAGCTCCATCTCTCCCTCACCCAAACATTGGTAAGTTTACATTTAAATATTCTCGTCATAACTTTTAATGGTCGAAAAACAAGGTAAATTGAAAAAATGGGTATTTAAATAAAAACGTTACCTCCCTTTGTAACCAATAACCAGCTGTTCTTTAATCCATCCAGAGCACCACTGGCTTTTTTGCTCCCCTCTCCCCCGCCCCAGTCTGTCCTTGGATTAAAACACAACAAGCCTTCCTAAGAAGAGTTCACCTGTCTCTACTGAGATACCTCAAAAGAAATATCTAAACACAGGAATAAGTATTTGCTGATTCTTTTGTTTGTTTGTTTAGAGAGAGAGGGAGAGCACATAAGCAGGGGAGGTGCAGAGGGAGAAGGAGAGAGACCATCTCAAGCAGTCTCCACACCCAGAGCAGAACCTGGACAAAAGGATCAATTTCATGACCATGAGATCATGATCTGAGCCCAAAGCTAGAGGTGGACACTTCACCGAGTGAGCCACCCAGGCACCCCAAAAAGAAAAGCTTTTTTTTTAATTTTTTAATGTTTATTTATATTTGAGAGAGAGACAGACACAGAGAGAGCACAAGTAGGGGAGGGTTAGAGAGAGAAGGAGACAAAATCCAAAGCAGGCTCCAGATTCCAAGCCATCAGCACAGAGCCCGACATGGGGCTCAAACTCACGAGCTGTGAGATCATGACCTGAACCGAAGTCGGATGCCTGACCGACTGAGCCACGGAGGTGACCCAGAAAGAAAAGCTTTCTTAAGCAGGTTATATATTGAAAATTCGGACTACGTCAAATTCCAGAATATCTGTTCACCAAAAGACTATTCAAAGAGCAAAAAGGCAAGCCACAGAGTGGGAAAAGATATGTGTAAATTTATGTCTGTCAAAGAACTCATATCCATTATACATAACGAACTTCTACAAATTGATGAGGAAAAGTTGGACAGCCAAACAGAAAAGTGGGCTAAGAATTGAACAGGCACTTCACAAGGAGGGTGCCCAAGATGACCAATGCCAGGCGTTGTACTAGGGGTTTCGCCTATGCAGTTATGGACTAGCATTGATGTGAATACAGTTTCCACTTATATAATATATTCCCGAACTTTTTCCTGAATGTGAGTCAAGATCAATGTGTCAGAAGCACAAAGTCATGATCTCACGGTTTTGTGAGTTCAAGCCCCACGTCAGGCTCCATGCTGATGGTGCGAAGCCTGCTTGGGATTCTATCTCTCCCTCTCTCTCTGAGCCTCTCCCACTTGTGCTGTCTCTGTCTCTCTCAAAATAAATAAACTTTTTTTTTTAAAGAAATCTTTTCTTTTCTTTCTTTATTTTGGGTGGGGTGGGGGGAGAAGAAAGGGCAGAGAGGGACAGGGAGAGAGAGAATCCAAAAAAGCTCTGCACTCAGTGTATTGCCTGACACGGGGCTCCATCCCACAAACTGCAAGATCACAACCTGGGCCAAAATCAAGGGTCAGATGCTTAACTGACGGAGCCACCCAGGGACCGCTTAAGAAAGCTCTTCTAATCCTAAAGATACAAAGATATCCTCCTTGTTTTCTTCTAACAACTGTATTGTTTTTCTTTTTTGCATTTAGATCAACAATCTGCCTGAAACCGAGTTCTGTGTAGGTTGAAATGGAATTTCCCGGCACCTGAGTGTGGTGGGTATAAACACGTGCCTACTGCTACATACGATTGCCAGTGACAGCACTGGGGTGGGCACAGCTATTTGCTCCTTCCTTAATTTGCCAGGTACTTCAGAGCTAGAACAAGCCATAGAGGATTACTGAGTTTCTGTTTGCCAGTTTCTTAGAGGAAAAACTGAGTACTACGTGGACACAAGAGCCAGAAAAGGAAAACCTCTTTATAGCAGAACTCAGTCTCTCCCCAACTCATTGCCCCATTCTGTGAAATACCTCTTTGAAATTAATAACAGCATTCCCCGTCGGAAGGTGATATGTGACCACCAGCGACTAGCTCAGCAAAAATGGCCAAGCCTCCACCCTAAGTTGCTTACCTGCCACCAGCCGAAACTCACAGGTGATCTTTTCATCTGGGAGCGCACCTAGTACCATACTCCCTCCTTCCTCACCACTGCCCTGACATGGGCTGGAAGGATGCATATACCTCATGGCTCTTAAGAGAAACTATAGACTTATACATATGACAAAACAAGGGAGTTGACGAAGAAGTAACAGGAGCTCTGGCTTGCGAATCAGGAGACCTCCTTTCTATTCCCACGATCCGGGCAACTCACTCAACTTCTCCGAGCTTTGGTTTTGTTGACTGTGACAGGAGGGGTTGGGATGGATGGTCCCAAAGACCCCTTCAACACTGTAGGATTATGTGAGATTCAAAATGACAGTGAAGTCAAGCATGATGAAAAATGTTTCTAACGTTGAAATTAGGCTTTCGGGGACACCCTCAAGTGTTGTGTGTTTTGATGATGACTGTTTCTCAACCCAGCAGTAAGCCTCCAATATACAATTAAAATAATAAAATCAGAGCACCACAAAGGAACTCTGAGTTCAGCTTTTCCTTTTGATGATGAAGAAACACAGACCCAGAGAAGTTATGAGCTAATTTTTGGTTGAATATGAGTCCTTTGACTCTTCATCTGGTGCTCTTAGAACTAACCCATCTGGCTTGATGAAGCTGCATTTTCCAAATGGGTAAACAGGATAATGAAAATGTCACATTTAAAGTTCTCTAACTGTGCTTTGGCATTTAATAAAAGGAAATAATGATGTGAACTATGATGTTTTCTAGATGTTTTTTTCCTCTTGTGCCCACATTATTCCTGGAATGCCAGAGAGCATGTGCTTTGCAGTCCTCCATAGCACTTCCTAGAAGGAGTCAAGGCAAATGACTTGCTAGAAAGCTTGGGGATCCTTTTCTCCAGACCAGACTTGGAGCCCACCAAAGTGTTGGACACCACTCCCCCAAGGTAGAATGGAAAGATTCACCTTATTATGTTTTACTGACAAATGGGACCTCGTCAAAATGAAAAGCGTCTGCACAGCAAAGGAAACAACCAGCAAAACTAAAAGGCAACCGACAGAATGGGAGAAGATATTTGCAAATGACATATCAGATAAAGGGTTAGTATCCAAAATCTATAAAGAACTTACCAAACTCAACACCCAAAAAACAATCCAGTGAAGAAATGGACAAATGACATGAATAGACACTTCTCCAAAGAAGACATCCAGATGGCCAACCAACACATGAAAAATGCTCAACATCACTCATCATCAGGGAAATACAAATCAAAACCACAATGAGACCTCACACCTGTCAGAATGGCTAACGTTAACAATTCAGGTAACAACAGATGTTGGCGAGGATGCAGAGAAAAATCTCTTTTGCACTGCTGGTGGGAATGCAAACTGGTGCAGCCACTCTGGAAAACAGTATGGAGGTTCCTCAAAAAAATTAAAAATAGAACTACCCTGCAACCCAGCAATTGCACTACTAGGTATTCATCCAAGGGGTACAGGTGTGCTGTTTCGAAGGGGCACATAAACCCCAATGTTTATAGCAGCGCTATCGACAATAGCCAAAGTATGGAAACAGCCCAAATGTCCACTGATCGATGAATGGATAAAGAAGATGTGGTATACACACACACACACACACACACACACACACACACACACACATACATAGAGTGGAGCATTACTCGGCAATCAAAAAGAATGAAATCTTGCCATTTGCAACCACGTGGATGGAACTAGAGGGTATTATGCTAAGTGAAATTAGTCCATCAGAGAAAGACAAATATTATATGACTTCACTCATATGATAACTTCAGATACAAAACAGAGGAACATAAGGGAAAGGAAGCAAAAATCATATAAAAACAGGGAGGGGGAGAAACATAAGAGACTCTTAAATATGGAGAACAAATAGAGGGTTACTGGAGGGGTTGTGGGAGGGGGGATGGGCTAAATGGGTAAAGGGCATTAAGGAATCTACTCCTGAAATCATTGTTGCAGTATATGCTAACTAACTTAGATGTAAATTTAAAAATTAAATTAAATTAAAAAAAATAAATTGACCATGTATGGCTCTGCATTTGCCAGAGTGAAGACAAGGGGTAATTACATTGCAGGGGACATTGATTTCTACCTAAAACAATCAAGGGAACAAATGTTGTCAATTCACTGAGTAAAGCCACTGCATTGGTTTCCTATTGCTTCCATAACAAATTACCACAAACTAAGTGGCTTAAAACAACATACACTTATTCTTTCTGGAGGTCAAGAGTCTGAAATGAGTCTTCTAGGGCTGAAATCAAGGTATTGGTAGAATGAATGCAAGTTCGTTCGGGGGGCTTCAGTACGGATCCGTTTCCTTGTCCTTTCCAGCTTCTGAAGGCTTTGCTGTGGCCTTTGACTCATCGCTTCTTCCTGCACCTTCAAAGGGCATCATCGACCTCTGCTTCCCTCACCCCATCTCCTGTCTCTGACTGTGACCACCTCCCTCAACAGGGACCATTGAGATTACACTGGGGCCCACTTGGGTTGTCCAGGATAATCTCCCCATCTCAAGACCTTTAACTTAATGACATCAGCAAAGTCCTTTTGCCTTGTTAAGTCCCACAGTCACGGGTTCCAAGGATCAGGATGTGGACATCTCTGGGGAGGGAGGGTATTATTCAGCCTCCCACACCCATGATATAGGCTTTATGTTTGGAAGAGAGGAAATACACCACAGAAAGCCACTACAATTACTCACATACTTTGGAAAGTTACTCCCTTCTCTCTTGGTTTCCATTTACCCATCTATACTGGGAGGTGGCCTAAAAGTTGCTTCTAGTTCCAACACTCTATGATTCTAGACCCACAACAGCCACAAACTGCATGTGGCTACCGAGCCCTTGAAATGCAGTGAGGGCCACATATGGAAATGATGATATTTTGGATATATTGCATTAAATAAGGGATATTATGAACATTAACTCCATTGTTTCTTTTATATTTTAATATGCTACTAGAAAATTTTAAGCTACATGCATGGCACACCTTATATTTGTTTATTTTTTATTTTTTTAATGCTTATTTATTTTTGAGAGAGAGACAGAGCACAAGCGGGGGAGGGGCAGAGACAGAGGGAGACACAGAATCGGAAGCAGACTCCGGGCTCTGAGCTGTCAGCACAGAGCCTGATGCGGGGCTCAAACTCATGAACCATGAGATCATGACCTGAGACGAAGTCAGGCGCTTAACCGACTGGGCCACCCAGGCCCCCCACCTTATATTTTTACTAAACTGTTGCTGACCATGTGACCCAACCTTTACAATAGGAACCTGGACTGTAATATCCTGAAAAATGACATTTAGCCCAAAGATGGCAAACGCATGGTATGGTTGACACCACTTCCCTTCCCGCGTTTGTGACAACACTCACCAGCCTTATTCTTTCCGCTGTATCAGATTTGGCCTCAGGATCCTCCTCAACACAGTGCTGTAGGTGGTCACTAGCAATTGATCAGAGTTGGCACTTGTATCATCACAAACTCATTTTTGGTGCAGCTAACAGAAAGCCCAACCCAAGGAAAAATGTCATCTCATCTTATAAGAATTCAGGTAGATCTGGCTTCAAGCATGCATAGATCAGGGCTTCCCTCTTTCTCTCAGTTCTCCCTTGTTCCAAATCAACTACTTTCTCAAGTTTCACCTGGGGGTCACTGGCTACTCCAGACTCTCATCATCATGACACCAAATCCCTTCGGAGAGAGAGTCTGCTTCCCCCAAGGCTCAAACAAAAGCCCTGGGTTGGACCCTGTCGCCCCTGCTTGACCTGATTTGGGTCACATGCTCTTCTTGAACTGGTCACTGGGGCCAGGGGAATGGAATTTACCAATTACGTTAGCCTCTGGATTTGGAAGTGGAGTGAACTTTCCAGAAGACACGTGGCCTGAGAGTGAGAGAAGGGAGCCCCAAACAAAAGTTTGCAGGAGCTGTTACCACAGAAAAGGGTAGTGGATGACTGTGCTGAAATCCCACTGCTGCTTCCAGACTCAGACTCCTGTTATTCATGAGATGGACTGCAATGCTGTTTGACAACTCTGGCTATTAAAAAAGTCTTCTTTACCTTAAAGAATGTGTGGGATATATATATAGACAATGGGATATTACACTCAGCCATAAAAATGAATGAAATCTTGCCATTTGCAACAACATGAATGGAGCTAGAGGGTGCTATGCTAAGCAAAATCAGTCAGTCAGAGAAAGACAAATACCATATGATTTCACTTATAGGTGGAATTTAAGAAACAAAACAAATGAATAAAGGTGGGGGGGAAAGAGAGACAAACTAAGAAACACTCTTAACTATAGAGAACAAACAGGTGGTTATCAGAGAGGAGGTGGCTGGGTGAAACAGGTGAAGGGGATAAAGAGCACACTTAACCATGATGAGCACTGAGCAATGTGTAGAATTGTTGAACCGCCATATTGTACCCCTGAAACTAACATAACACTGTATGTTAACTATACTGGAATTTAAAAACTTCCTAAAATAATTTTTATGATAAGTTTTCTTTCTCTTGAACCAAAAGTCACATCTCCATAACAATGACACGTTCATTCCTGTCTACACATGGCACAATGTGGAATATGTTTACATCCCTTGGATTTTCACTCATTAATACATTCCACAAGTACTTACTGATTGTCTACTCCGCAAAGCTTAGGGATCCAGCAGTGAACAACGGTAGCCAGTACTTGAAGAGGTTATATTCCAGGGGCAAGAGACAGAAAAGAAACAAGCCAAGACGTAACTATGCAAGAAATGACAACCGTTGGCCATGTACCCTACTTGGATGTTCCCAATATTGTGTGGTCTTGGTATAACAGCCCTTCCAGTGCCAGCCTCCCTCTGCCTCTTCCTGGGTCCCCAGTGGAGAAGGGGTCCAGCATGTGACTTGCTTTCTTGCTCCAGGACTTGGGTCAGGGAAATACTTGGAGATACTGGCAGCCTTTGTACCATACCTTCCCTATGTCCTGAACAGGGTGCACCCTCCCCTTCATTCCTGCCCTGTTATATAAGTCCAAATCCCCTTGCCATCAATACCAATTTGTTGGTTGAAACCAAGTTCCCTGACTGGTACAATGAAATTATTTCTTACCCAAATCACCACATCTTTAGATTGTGATAGGTTAACCTCTTCAGCCTTTCCTTGAATCAGTTGATGTCCTGATCACTCTCCATGTTGACCTCTGACTATTGTAATGGGCTATAACTCATAAATAGTTCCCAAGGGTACCTGGGGGGCTCATTTGGTTAAGTGTCCAACTCTTGATTTTGGCTCAGGTCATGCTCACATGGTTCATGGGATCAAGCCCTGCGTCAGGCTCTGTGCTGATAGTGCAGAGGCTGCTTGGGATTCTCTCTCTGCCTCTCTCACTCTCTCTCTCGCTCTCTCAAAATAAATAAATAAACATTATAAAATGCTTTTATAAATAGGCTCCATACTTTCCCTCTTTCAGTGGGGATATGGGAACGGTTGGACACAGAATTCTAGATACATTTTGACTTCTTTATTATTTGTTCTAGAACATCTTATAAAATAGATCATTTGAATTATGCAAGAAATAAGTATGTTTTTCTATTTTAATACTTTAAAAAATTGAATATTTTAATCAGATTACACCCAGAGATTTTGTTATATGCCTATAAGAGCACACAGAAGTGAGGGAGAAACCTTTTTGAGGACAGCAACAATTTTCAAAATTTCCCTTGTATTTTTCTGAAAGGGAATTACTATTCAAATAATTGGTTTGGCTTTACTTGTCTCCTAAAACATGTTTCATATGGTTTGAAGAAGTTTAGGCATAAAAAATAATTATTGGCTCACAGTCCTGGGAGTCGAGCAGTTCAGGCCTCTGAGGGACAAAGACTCAGAGAAGTCTCCTTGGCAGTGACACTGTGTCTCTTGAATCCATCTGCCTGGGACATTGCCCCCAGCCCAGCATGTCCCCTGGTCTTTCTTGATTAAAGCCAAGTCATCCTGCCATTCCTGGCTTCTCCGGAGCCTTTCTCTGTCACCCCAGACTAGCTTCAAAACCCCGTTTTACAGCTCTCAGCACCGTGTTTTTCCACCGCTGGTGATTTTTTTAACATCTGTCCTTCAACACCGTGAGAGTAGGGACAGCATTGTTCACGGCCAAATAAATCTCCAACATCTAGCTAAATGCCTGGCACATAGCTCTCAAAACCTCATGCGCTGAACTGAACTAGTAGAGAAGAGTAGCAAGAGGAAGAAAATCCACAGGATACAAAAGAAATCCAGTCTGATTACAGTCAAGGAAGCAGAACTGGAATGCCCCAGGCTTCCATTGTGAGCACAGCCCAGTTCTGAGAGCAGCCTGCTTCTCCTTTAGGCCCTTGGGGCTCACATCCCCTCCCCTCCTTCCTCACCAGGATCAGCTCTCTGCTGGGCTTTCAGGGAGTGCCTGGAGTCTGTCCCCTGACAGACGAGTTACCAGGCTGAGTCCAGCCAAGCTCATTCACTAACCAGGTGTGTGAACTTGGGGAGGCCACCTGGCCTCTGAGGGCTTCATTTTATTTACCTGTCAAAGAAGTGAATTGCACAAAAGGATCTCGAATGTTCTTTCCATCTCAAAAGCCCAGGAATCCAATTTGGATAGGGTTTGTGGCAGGATTTTCCATTAAACCTGAATCTGGGTAATGGAAATAAAAACCAAGCCCTGCAACTCTCAAAAGGGAACATTATCGTTTCTTCAACTACCTTGTAAATTATAATGGCAGAGGGGTTGTACCTTGCCCTTTTGAGTCTGAATAAACGCTGATTATATTGGTATGTTTCTCTGTTTCTCCCTTTTTTCTGATTAGTTATCTAAAATGCAGGTTAGGCCATGCATATGTAATAAGTATTTGTGCTTTTTGGAATGAAGCTGTAATGATTTGCAAATATCTTCATTACGAGTTTATAACATGTCCTACATCTTACGCCATGAAATTACTTCCTCAAAAAGCTCTGCCCACGTGTTTACTAAGTGCGCTCATGGAGAACAATCACACAGAATTTTCTCTGCCACAGAATTCCAAAGGTGATTTAAGAAAGTCCCCCAGAAAAAAAAAAAAGATGGTCAAATTATTGTATCAGAAAAACAATCGCGTGAAATTGCTCATGGGTCAAAAAGATAAATTGTGTTACAAAACTTAGAAACATTGCAAGATGGATTTTAGAACCCATTATAAACTCCTAATCACTTTCAAGTGTCAATACTCTGTTCCAGCTGAGGTTTGGGAAATTAATGCAACCGTGTAGGTCACCAGTGTTCCTGATCCCATGCATTGAAAACAAGAAATTGGACCCAAACCCCAAATGACAGACTATAAAAAATACCCTGTAGGAAAAATCACATCAGGACTCAAACATTTTACAAACACCCACCAGTATTTTTTTTTTAATTTTACAGAAGTATAATAACATAGATACAAAAAAACAACAACACTACACAAGGGTAAGTGTGCAGCTTGATACATTTTTTACAAAATGAACACATCAGTGTCATGAGCACTCAGAGCAAGAAACAGAACATTACTAGTTCCCCCAAAGCCCTCCTTGTGCCTCTTTGCAGACACTTCTCCCTCCAACGGGACTTCTGAATGAGGTGGCCGAGTAAGGGACCTGAAAAAGCACATCTAAGCTAAGAACAAGATGAGTGGGGTTTAAATAGGACAGAACAGGAGGTGGGGACAGTGTCCTGGGGAGGTAGAGCATGGAGTGCACAGCCTGACTTTTCACAACGTACATTACTTCTGCCTGTGTTTTTATGTGAATGGAATCATACAGTATGTATTCTTGCGTGTCTGGCTTCTTTCAGTCAACATTTTGTCTGTAGCTGTAAATCCTTCTCTCTCGTTACTGTATCCCAGTGTGTGAATATACCTCAGTTTGTTTATCCATTCTGCGGTGGTGGGTATTTGGGTCCTTTTTAGTTTGGGATTCTCACAAAGACAGCTGTCCCACCAGTGTTTTTATCAAAGGATGAGATGTGACATCCATGGGTCATTTACCCAGTGGCTCTGAAGGTAAGAGAATGAGCAGTATGAAACCAGTGAATTAGAACAGTGGTTCTCAAGCACTGATATGCACCAGCCTCTCCTAGGGCAGGGGGCGGGGGTGGGGGGGGAGGGGGGCTTCCTACAGTGCAGACGGCTGGGTACCGCCCCCCTCCCCCCTCCCCCCTTCCCCCTCCCCCCCTCCACCCCCTCCCACCCAGAGTATCTGATTCAAAAGGTCTGTGATGGGGCCTGAGAATTTGTGTTGCTAACACATTTCTGGGTGAGGCTGAAGCCTGCTGGTCCAGTGACCACACTTGGAGAACCACTGAACTAGAGATATTCACGAAGCCTCTGTGGGACCAGCTATTATGGAAAACACTGGATAAAGGACATAGGCAGTCGGCCGTTATCCCTAATGCTCAGACTCATTTTTAAAATCCTTCCAACTCGGGGCGCCTGGGTGGCGCAGTCGGTTAAGCGTCCGACTTCAGCCAGGTCACGATCTTGCGGTCCGTGAGTTCGAGCCCCGCGTCGGGCTCTGGGCTGATGGCTCAGAGCCTGGAGCCTGTTTCTGATTCTGTGTCTCCCTCTCTCTCTGCCCCTCCCCCGTTCATGCTCTGTCTCTCTCTGTCCCAAAAAAATAAATAAACGTTAAAAAAAAAAAAATTTAAAATCCTTCCAACTTTATACAGCTCTGACACAGAAAACCGTACCAGCCCTCATGGGGGAAGATCTTTCTGGTTGCAAGAAACAGAGACTCACTCGGGTTCCCTCAGGTGATTCCAGTTTTACAAGGAGAAACGGGGAGTAAAGGAGCCCAGGAAATCATACCAGAAGCCACTCAGCCAGGTTTGACAAAGTTATTGAGGACCTGAACCACCTGGGGATCTTGTAAAAACACAGATCCTGAGTCAGGACGTCAAGGGTGGGACCCAAGGCATTCTTAACAAGCTCCTAGATGGTGCTGATGCCGCTGGTCCACAGAGGGACAAGACCGTGGAATGAGCATTCATCCTTGTGGCAAGCGCTGTGATCGCAGGTGATTGGTGGAGAGCTCTGAGGCCCCTACAGTCAAGGGGTCTTCCAAACTCAGATTCAACACCTTGTTTCTGCATTTCTCTGCTGCTTCACCCCTACTTCCCCAGCATTGACCTTCTTGCCCTCTGCTTCCCACTAACACATCATCTGCTTTCTCGTATGGCTTCTCTCGCTTCAAACTTGTGCTCAAAGCCTTCTGTCCACTTCTGTACCTCTCGACAATCGGCTGATACTGTTTCTATATCTCACATTCAAGTTCCCAAGAGAGAAAATCTGATTGGGTCACAACGGTGTCTTTCCTGTATAGGGTGCTCACGTTGGACAAAGTCGTTGCACTTCAAAAGCCAAATCATACCAACCTGTCGTTCAGAGGTGCCGATCATTAGCCTCATTAGCAGAAGATGGAGAAACATGGGCATGGGGTACAAAGAATGATGACCTTGTTGCTGGTTCCAGCCTTGGCTACACAGAATTACCTACTGGAGGCAGGGGCAATATCCAGGCCAATGCTAACACCACAAAAATTCTACTGATCTAGAGGGGGGCCCAGCATTAGCATTGTCTATGAGCTCCTCTGGTATTCCCAGATACCAGCCAATGTTGAGAGTTGCGGAATGTATTATGTTCCTAAGGCTGCTGTAACAAAGTAACACCAACTGGCTTAAAACAACAAACACATTCTCTCCTAGTTCTGGAGGCTAGAAGTCTGAAATCAAGGTGCTGACAAGGCGGTGCTCCCAATGAAGCATCTGGCAGAGGATCCTTCCTTGCCTCTTCCAGCTTCTGGTGGTCCCAGATGTTCCCTGGCTCCGGTCCCTGCCTCTATTTTCACATGGCTGTCTACTCCGTGTGTGAGGGTGTCTGAATTTCCCTTTCTTTTAAGAACTCCTGTTATATTGGATCAGGCCCTGCCCATCTTAACTTTATTACATCTGTAAGGAATCTATTTCCAAATAAGGTTACATCCATAGGAATCAGGAGCTGGGACTTCAACATACATTGGCGGGGACAAAATCAACCCGTAACACTGACCTATATATAGCAACTTTTCAGAAGGGGTTTACAGGTTAGGTAGGCATGCTAAGAGTGATCTGAAGGGGTAGTTTCCGTAGTGATTGTCACCTTGTATGACCTGTCCTTCCCACATTTCCTCCTACCCACCCAAAAGTAAAAAGCCATCTTGGAAACTAGTAGTCTCAATTTGCCCACTCAGTTTTAAGAAAACCACTCATTCTGTCCACCTCAACCTCAGCACTCAAGAAAACAGAACCCATATCCTTGGTGTCTACATTTGGAAGGTGGTTACCCTCCCCTGCCCCTAATTTATTCTCAAACCTATTTACAAAATTGCAAGGGGAGAATTTTGCGATCGTGCAATTAGCATCATATATTTTGTAAGAAAATCACAACTCTTTAAAATACCAAAGGAGACCAAGCCAAAGCAAAATTTTTATGACCAGAAAAATCTGGTGTGGTGTTTTTTGTTTTTGTTTTTTTTTGTGTGTGTGTGGCCAGAAAAATCTGGCAGGTTTGTTGGGCTTATTCCATAAATGATGGGGTTTTAAAATGTTGTGGGTATTATGGGTTCCTCCCATTAATATAAAGATATAAATGTGGAGAGTTCTTCATATGGCACTGACTTTTTTCCATATTGGTATTTAAGACATTTGCAAATTTTATGAAAAGTGTGAGAATGTTCCAACATTCCCCAAGGACTACATGAATAATACTTCAAAAGTAAACACAATTACTACCTCCCACTCTTAAGAGTCCTCAGTTATATAAGCAGTGGCCCAGAACTGATTCCAAAAGCCAAAGAGGGATTTGGTTTAGAGTTGGCCAGCCCACAGGACTACCCAGTTGCCACGGGAATCACATTTTCAGCACAAAGCAAGTTTTAGTTGTGGCCAAATACACACTCAAAATGTTTAATGGTCACTAAGCAACTTGGTCCTGTGTATACTGCTGTTGCCTTTCGGGCGACCTTGGAACTTGGTGGTTATCCGAGCACACCCTGCAGCGAGCCAGACCCGGACGCCTGCCCCTGCGTAGCTGCATCTGGCCCTGTGTGCTCGAGCATGTCATCTACCTCTCTCAGCCTTGGTGTCCTAGCTGAGAAATGAGAATCACACTGCCTCCCTCATGGTACTGCTTTGAACATGAACTGAACCAACAAATTAAAGAGCTTAGCACGCAAAAATGAACCACTGGGACCTCATCAAGATGAAAAGCTTCTGCACTACAAAGGAAACAGTCAACAAAACTAAAAGGCAACCGACAGAATGGGAGAAGATATTTGCAAATGACATATATCCAAAAGGTATAAAGAACTTGCCAAACTCAACACCCAAAAAACAAATAATCCAGTGAAGAAATGGGCAAAAGACATGAATAGACACTTCTCCAAAGAAGACATCCAGATGGCTAACAGACACATGAAAAAATGCTCAACATCACTCATCATCAGGGAAATACAAATCAAAACCACAATGAGGTACTACCTCACACCTGTCAGAGTGGCTAAAATTAACTCAGGCAACAGATGCTGGTGAGGATGTGAAGAACGGGAACCCTCTTGCACCGTTGGTGGGAATGCAAACTGGTGCAGCCGCTCTGGAAAACAGGGTGGAGGTTCCTCAAAAAATTAAAAATAGAACTACCCTACGACCCAGCAATAGCACTACTAGGAATTTATCCAAAGGATACAGGAGTGCTGATGCACCCTGATGCACAGGGGCACGTGAACCCCGATGTTTATAGCAGTGCTTTCAACAATAGCCAAATCATGGAAAGAGCCTAAATGTCCATCAATTGATGAGTGAATAAAGAAGATGTGGTTTGTATATACAATGGAATACTACTTGACAATGAGAAAGAATGAAATCATGCCATTTGCAGCAACGTGGGTGGAACTGGAAGGTATTACGCTAAGTGAAATAAATCTGGCAGAGAAAGACAGATATATGTTTTCACTCAGATGTGAATCTTGAGAAACTTAACAGAAGACAATGGGGGAAGGGAAGGGGAAAAAATAGTTACAAACATAGAGGGAGGGAGACAAACCATAAGAGACTCTTACATACAGAGAACAAACTGAGGGTTGATGGGGGAGAGGGGAAAATGGGTGATGGGCAGTGAGGAGGGCACCTGTTGGGATGAGCACTGGGTGTTGTATGTAAGCGATGAGCCACAGGAATCTACCTCCCAAACCAAGAGCACACTATATACACTGTATGTTAGCCAACTTGACAATAAATTATATTTTTAAATAAATAAATACATACATGCATACATACATAAATACATACATAAATAGCTTAGCACAGGGGTGCCCAGGTAGCTCAGTCAGTTAAGCATCCAACTTCAGCTCAGGTCATGATCTTGCGGTTCGTGGGTTTGAGCCCCGCATCGGGCTCTGTGCTGACAGCTCAGAGCCCAGAGCCTGCTTCGGATTCTGTATGTCTCTCTCTCTGCCCCTCTCCAGCTCTCTCTCTCTCTCTCTCTCTCGAAAATAAATAAACATTTTAAAATATATAAAATAAAGAACTTAGCACAGTGGCTGTCACACAATACTCAGTAAATATTAGCTATTAGTGGCTCATTATTTCTGAGATCCCAGTCACCATTTGCTCATGGCATTTATATCTGCATATGTGCAGTGTGTTCTCCAAGAGGAATGCCCCAGTTTCCCCGTCCTATCCCAACCTGGACCAGGGTTCTATTTTCCTTCTCTGTCGTGACCTTGCAACATTTTTTATGTATCGCAATCAATCAACCAACATGTCATGAATTACCTGTCCTGCATTGAACTAGGACCTTGAGAAACACAAAGTAACAGAAGACACCTGGCGTCAGGGGGGCTATTATTTTGTGTGATCGGAGACCTGGGTATATCCAGTTGGGGACCAAAATATGTTTCATGGGCTCCTGGGTGACTCGGTCTGTCGTTTAAGCATCCAACTTTGGCTCAGGTCGTGATCTCATGGTTTGTGAGATCAAGCCCTACATGGGGCTCACTGCTATCAGTGCACAGCCGGACAGATCCTCTGTCCCCCCTCTCTCTCTGCCCCTCCCCCTCCTCTCAAAAATAAACTTCAAAAGAAGTTTCATGGAAGAGGATTTATTTCAGTTGAGCCTTGGAGGAAAGGGGGTGTGGGTTCGGCAGGAAGTGCATTCCAGACAGAGGGAACAGCATGAGAAAAAGCCCAGGTCACAGAAAGCAGAAAACAACATAAACTGAAAGAAAGTAGAAGGAAGATAATAAAAGCCAGAAAAAAGTGGTGCAAAAGTATTACCGAAGAGAAAATGGCTGAGAATCCCTCAGCATTGAAGGCATGAGTCAACAGATTAAAATATTCTGATGAGCACTCAATAAAATCAGTCTAGCTTCTGGTTGTCTTCTTTCATTTGAAATTCGTACACACACACTTTAAAACCAGAGGATGGGGCGCCTGGGTGGCTCAGTCGGTTAAGCATCCGACTTCAGCTCAGGTCACAATCTCGCGGTCCGTGAGTTCGAGCCCCGTGTCAGGCTCTGGGCTGATGGCTCAGAGCCTGGAGGCTGTTTCCGATTCTGTGTCTCCCTCGCTCTCTGTCCCTCCCCCATTCATGCTCTGTCTCTCTCTGTCTCAAAAATAAATAAACGTTAAAAAAAAATTTTTTTTTAATAAAAAAAATAAAACCAGAGGATACCTTGGTGGTGAATGTCTCGGCTCGTGTGTCTGTGAAGGACAAAGAATGAGCTGGCAGTGAAAATTACCGTGTACAGCTGTTGAACACTGACACTTTGAAGGCACTTGCAGCCCCAAGCCATTCCCAGGGCTTGGTGCAAATAAACGTGAAAAAGGGTAAAGATAAAACTCAGAGTGGAAAAGAGCAGGTTAGCTCCCAAGGACCGAGAATCAGATTGACTCGGGTTTGTCCTTAGCACCTCGGCCGCAGAAGTCACCGCAGTGATAAAGGTCCTCAGAGGACTGAAGGGAAATAATGGAAACAAATTGAAGCGTTGTACAAATGGCTCGATTCTGGAGCACTTGGTCGTTTGCCAATTCTTGATGATTTCCTTGTCTTGTCAGAGAAAGAAATCAATAGCATACTATTATTTGTATTTTTAAAACTACATCCAAGGGTTACAGTAGGATATGAAGAACACTCTGGAACTGAATCCAGCCAAAGAGCGGATATGAATCCAGTCACGTCTCCCTCCCAGGTGGAAACACTCGACTCTCCAGCCTCTGAATGTAGCACTCTTGTTGACTTTGCGTCCAACAAAGTGCTGAGTGTGGTCTTCTGGGAGAACCCTCCATAATTTCTGTCTCTTTGCAATCCACATACACGGATTCTTTTGAGAGAGCGGCCAGATACTGGCTACCATTGCCAGGCTGTGTTGTGAGTTAGGAATCTCTAATTTTAGAAAGACTAAGAAAAGAAATGGAGGAACATGATGGCACAACTCTTCTATTCTTGAGCTTTGATAACAGCACTGAAAATGCCATCTCATGGATACAAAACAATTATTTTCACTTCTTTAAAAGATCCATATGCTTCAGTTGTATTATTTTCAGATTGCATTGAATCGTTTCTTCTTAATTTACCTATTATCAGTGATCAGTGATCCTTTAGAGTAATGACATCCAATGAATCATTCACAAGTGACAAAAATGAAAAAACACCTGTCTTCGAGATAAAGCCTAAACTCCCAATGTACCAGGAGGGGAGACTGCCTGTGGTTTGTCCCTTGGCTGCCTCTTCAGGATTATCTGCTTCCTGCCCTACCCTCCAGCCTCGCCAGGTGGCCTATGGTTTCCAGAATGCTGCCCCCTATCTCCACACCCTATGGCCATCAGCATGGATTGTCCTTCCCTCTCCTACCCATTTCCTTCCCTCCCCTAGGCTACCAAATTGTTATCCAAAACCAGTGCAGAGTCACCTCTCCTACCTAGTTTGGCTAACAGGCAACACCTGATGATTTTCTTTTCAGAGACATCAATAGCATACTATTATTTGTGTCTTAAAACCACATAGAATACAATAGAATATGAAGAATATTCTAGAACTAAATTCAGAACTGGGCTCTGTCAGCTCTGGACTGCTGGGTTGGGCAGTGGACATAAGTGGGCAGCAGCAGCCCAGCTTTGGAAAGTCCCCATGAGACCCTAGAATGTGCACAGAGGTATAACAGACCTCTGGGAGTTCACAGGCACGGGCGGGTCTGCCCTTGGAAGGAACCATAGGAGAGAGAAGATTTTTAATCCTAAATTTCAGGTCTTTCTTGTTTAGAAACAATTTTTAAAAGCAATGCATGCCTGGTCCACGTGGGTTTCTTGAGCCTGGAGTCTACCCGAAGTAGACCCAGCCAGGGTCACAGAACAATATCTGCTTCCTGTTTCCCAGCTGAATCTAAGATGACTGGTTTGGGAAAGAAGGGGTTGACAAGTGATAGTGACAGTTCCCATGTTCCCTGTGGCTTCCTGGGGGAAGGCACCCGGCACCGAAGAGGAGTGACACCAAGACATGCCCCGAAAGGGCAGTCGAAGGAAGAGCTGGGTACCTTCTGTGGCAAAACTGATTTCAAAGCCAAAGTGAGCTCTCAGACCTGGTGGTCTGCACACAGCAGAGAAGTCCCGCCTTTAAGCAGAAAGACGCCCCTGGGAAGGAAGGGGGCAAGTTTACTGGGCTCTTCCTACCCCAACCTTCTGAGAGGCTTATGTCCCGAGACTCCTTGTCAAGTAGTATGAGATCATCTCTGTGAGTTTTGTTCTTGTTCTTGTTTTTGTTTTTGTTTTTTTCCTAAATGCAAGTTCAGAAAACCCAGACCATGATAGAGGATCAAAGTTCACCATTTCAGTTCTAGGGTAAATATCCAAAACATTTTCTGCAATTTTTTTTTTCTTGAAACTTTAAACCTACAAGAATTTGAAAGAATAGAACAAGTAACCATCCACATACCCTTTGCCCAGAATCACTGATTGTTATGTTGTCACACTTGCTTGTTTTTTACTGAAACTGACTGAAAGTGAATTGCAGACATCATGACAGTCAAGCAGAGATCTTTAACTATGTGTCTTCTAAGAGCGTGTGCTTCTCCCACACCGCCACAATACCATAGCTCGCCTTAGAAAGCTAATGTCAATTTAATACTATTGAATACACAGCCCATATGCAAATTTTCCCAGATCTTCCCCCCAAATATCCTTATGGCTCCTTTTTCACCCCAGGATTCCTTCTGGGATCACCTACTGCATTTGCTTTGCATGTCTCTTGAGTCTTCTTTCTTCTAGAATAGTTCTCCTGCGATTTGTCTTCTACGCTGTGGACATTTGTGAACTGTCCAAACCTGTTATTTTGCACAATGCGCCTCAGCTGTACTTCTGTGGCTTTTTTTCCATGTAACAAGATTCAGCTTAGGCATCTGGGGCAGGAATACCCAGTGCATCAGTGCATCACCTCGTGTCACATGGTGGGGGGTGTTAGGTTTGACCCCTTGGCTAAAGGGATCGCCCTCTAGATAACTCTGTTGTAAAGCTACATTTCCTCCTGTGTAAATAACAGGTAATCTGAGGGCTGGTACTTCAAGGCTGAAGTCTGGAAGGAGGAGAGTATGAATCGAGGTGGAGCGAAAACCATGATCCCGTCATGGCTCTGTGAAGGAAGAAAATTAATGCAAAGAACTTTGGGGAGGAAAATTAGAGCTCCCTTTCTGTACACTTCCCTCTCTCTCTCTCTCTCTCTCTCTCTCTCTGCCTTCTTCCCCCCCTCCTTCCCTCCAAGGATCCTTGGAAATGCTGGGAAGAGGAATAATGGAAAACCCCTGGTTTATGGGATGAGGGTTTGAGCCATTCTGCTTTCAGGTTAAAGGAAAAGTTCACCCAGAATGCTGGAAGAATTGGTGACCTGGTGGCACTGAGCGGGCAGGCACCCTGGTGGGTTATCGGCAGTAATGAACCTGATTTGCTCACAGCCTCCTGTATCCAGGCCCTTTGGCAGTGCCCTCTCATGCAGGCTCTGACCTTCGCCATGTGACTTGCTTTGGCCAATGGGACAGCGGCAAACAATGCAAGCAGAGAATGGAAAAGTGCCTGCTCACACCCTGGGACCTGCCCTCTTGCTGCTCTTGGAGCCTTGAGACTACTGTGTAAGTGAGGCCAGGCTAGCCTGCTGGAGGGTGTGAGACCACATGGTCCAGTCACTCTTGTGACCCCTGCTTTAGCTGGAAAACCAGCAGATGTATGAATGAAGCCATCCAAGGCCACCCAGCCCACATCCCGCTCACCAACCGACCTCAGATAGATGAGATCAGTCAAGCCCAGATGAGATCAGCCCAGTCTGGCCCACATCAGCAGAACTGCCCAGCTGACCCAGAGACTCATGAGAAGTAATAAATATTCTTCTTTTGGGCCACTAAATTTGGGGAGAGTTTGTTATGCGGCAAAAACTAGTTGATACACTTGGGAACAACTCTCTAATTCACAAACTGTTCCAAGAGATAAACTGTTACTTATTTTTAAAAATTCAGATCCCTTTCCCCAGATTATAACCTTTTTCAAAACAAAATTAACACTGAATCCTTATCAGGATTCTCAAAAACAAGACAAAACAAAACAAAACAAAAAACCTCATATGGTTCCAGCAAAGTCTAAATCCAATTGAATTCAAAATCCATATCTGGTGAATTTCCAAACACATACTTATTTTGGTACAAATAGATATACATATGCATTTGAAGAATACATTGGAACATTCTAAATGTTCTTTAGTTGGGTTGTTAACAGAAGCACACTGTTCAGTAGAAACTCCAAGCCTCAATGAAAGCCAATGAATCCAACCTCAAGGAGTAAATCTGTTGAAAAATGTTTAAAGTAGTAAGAAAATCCCATAGATTGCTCAGGCTTTGCTACATATTAGAATCATCTGGAGAAGCTTTTAAAAAATCCCAGTACTCAGGCCTTACTCCAGACCAGCTAAGTCAGAATCCCTGGGAATAAGCCCCAGTATCTTTATTATTATTTTTTTTTACAGATCCTCAGGTTATTCCAGTGTACAGCCAAGCCTGAGAAACACAGTCACCAATGTGCCTGCTTATTAAGTGTATCAACAGATGTAAGTCATTCGCAGTCTCGGTAATTGAGACACGAGAATACAGCCCATGAGCTACTCACCAATACACATTCCCCAACACCCTTTACAAAAGCATCAGAAGGCATGTTCATTCATCTCCAATTTCTACTCCTGCCAATTTAATATTCAGGGAGGGCAATGCAAAATGAGTGATCTGATGACCAAATTTCACAATTATCCAATAAAGCTTAATTAAATTTCTTCCTTTCTAGAGTGTCTTCTGAACTCTGGTCAATTACCAAAACACCCCAGAAGGTGTCCAACTATTTGATTAGAGGATTAAGTAATGTAATAATGTTCTCAACAGCCTGCTCCAGTCTGAGGATTCCCTATTCTGTCCCTGCCTGCCTGCCTGGCAGAAAACACTTTTAAATCTATTTTAAAAATTATTCTTGGCTTGCCCTTCTGAGTTCCTTGGCCTCTACATCCTAACAATTTTATGGCTCAACCACGGGACTCCTAAACCGTGTGCACTAAAAGTCATTGCATCTATGTTGTGAATTTCCCATTGGGTCTTCTGTTGCTCAGCGGTTTTGTCCACGTTTTACAACCTGGCCTCCTCCAAGTCCTCTGAAGCTTTTTTTAGCCAACAGTCTCTAAAATGAGCCAAACTGTTGTGCCCCCTAAACCTTTAAAACCTTCCAAGACACCACCGAAGAGTTGGTTGCCTAAGTCATGTCATGCCTATAGCATAAGACATGTTGTATAATCCAATATTTTCTGGACAAGAAGAAAATACAGCAGGATGATGGGGTTAGAAAACCTTGAGAGACTTCACAAACTCTGGACAGGGCTAATTCAACCAACTATGTCCCAGCTGGTAATCTGACCATCAGCATCTCCTGCCATGATTGACCCACCTAGCCCAGAGTTGGTATTGAAATACTTTGAATCGAATCAAGTCAGGGTCACTCTTGACATAAAATAGGCAGTAGAATCTGAAGCAGAACACCTAGGAACAGTCCCAAGTCTTAAAAATATTCTAAGGTCAACCATAAATATGTTGATCTCTGTCTACAAGACAAGAAAATGCTTTGTCACTTCACAAAGGCTAACAGAATGACATTTTGAAATGTGTGCTTAGCTGTATCGGGTCCAAAGGGATGGTGGGGAGCTGGGAATGAGCCATCAGTGGCAGTTGGGGGTCAAATGAAATTTGGTAATTCCGTGTCACCAGAAGGACAAGGAAGTGAAAAGCCTGAGAGAAGGATGGCCCATCAGGACACCCTGCTGTGTAGAGAGAAAAGGGGACCAGGGGACTCCGGGCACTGCCTATAGTTTCCTCGGACAGGAGAGAGGAGAGAGTGGGGAGAGAAAACAGATACAGAAGAGACCAGCGGCTTTCCTGAAATACAGATGGGGTTTTATGGCTACTTTGGGAACAAGGTTGACAATTACTAACAGATTTCACAAAACCATGAGCCAGTTTATAGAGGTGGGTTCAAACAGAGTTCAAAAAGGAAAAATCTGATTGCTTTCTCTGAGCCAGGTCTCCTGGCTCCACAGGGGCTGGAGAAGGACTCCAGACCCCATTCATCCTCACTCCTCCTCCCGATAGACACAATCCCTTTCCAGCCCAGGTGCTTTTAAGTTTCTAGAATGAAAACCTCCTTAAGGGGAACTTGTATTCTTCCCGTTAATCTGTTTTCAGTGGTAATTCTCAAAATTATCTTATATTTCACTCAGTTATTTGATGGAACAAATTGAGCCTAGGTGATCTCTATTTTCTTAGCTCTATATATTAACACATTCATCAACTTCAATTTAATCATGTCCTCCATACTTACAAAGGTTACAGTTTTTTCACAGAATATGCCAGCACAAAGTACCTCCAGCTCCACTGTAACATGATCTGCCTGAAAGAAGTAGGATGGAAAGTGCTAGAGCTGTTTTTGTGCCTGGGGTGGGGGTAGAGGAAGGAGGGCTCTCTCTCCACCCACATGTGATTATGCCTGCCTTCATCCCAGCCACAGCTGATCAGACCAAAAGTGGACAAGGATTCCCATGTACTACTGTCTGGGTTGCGCACTGTGCAAGGAACGGGGTGGTTGGGTGCAAATGAAGCCTGATTGTGTGCCCTGGCTCAGGGCTACATCTGCCTGGAAAAATGATGCCTTTCCCAAATAACACAAATGTACCCCGTGGGCTAGTGGCCAGCTGGGCAGATGCCTGACCCAAGCTGGGCCACCTAAATTCTCTGTCTCTCCTAGGCATGTGGGACTCCTGGGCTTTAAAACTGAGAAGTCAGACGGAGCAGGGTCTGGGACAGAGAGAGAGAAGAACAGAGCAAACACACAGAGAGGAGAGAATGCAGAAAACCAAGCAAAGCCCTCAGAGCGTGGAGACACAAGCCACTGTGATGCCTCTCCAGCTGCAATTCTGGCCCCTGAGAGCTCTGAGTAGGCGTCCCTTACTCAGCATCTGCAGTCCAGGTAATCGAGAAGCAAGAAGCGTATGATGGACTCTCTCCTCCAGATTCCCCTCCTTGACATGGGCTGGTTCAAGTGCATTTCTGGTGGTTGCAACCAGTGATGCTTGACTAAGGCAAAGGCCTGGTGAAAACCCATGTCCTGGGTGCTTGAGGTGGATCATCTGAGTCCTATGCTCAGTCAGAATGACTTTCCCTAATGTTTCTACTGATGGGGCCCCCTGACGTAAGGAAGGTTCACCAATGTCTTTAGCTTTCTCCTAGGGCAGACTTTTCACTGACTGGTTAACCCTTTGACCACATGATTCTTAACCAATTGTTTGGCTATTAGAAAACATTTGTGCCAAACTATCTGATTGGTTTCATTCATTCCCCAGTTAGCTTTTCAAAAACATTGAAAATACCAAAAAGAATATTGTCATTTATGTCATACCAAATATCTGGATAACTTTTTGCTTTGGTTTTGTATGCATATTCATTGTCAGACAAGTAACCCGTGTCTTCCGTGCATCAATTTAAAAATAAAGACAGGGGCACCTGGGTGGCTCAGGCAGTTAAGCATCCGACTTCGGCTCAGGTCATGATCTCTCGGTTTGTGAGTTCAAGCCCCACGTCGGGCTCTGTGCCGACAGCTCAGAGCCTGGCGCCTGCTTTGGATTCTGTGTCTCCCTCTTTCTCTGCCCCTCCCCCATTTGCACTCTGTCTCTCTCTCTCAAAAATAAAAAATAAACATTAAAATTAAAAAAAAAATAATAAAGACAAAGTAAAAATGTATTCATAAGTTTACCACCTAGAAACAATCACCGCGAGCGTGTTGCAATTTCTGTTTCAGAGATTTTGTTTTTTTCACATGTATGAGGCATTTGGATTATAACCAGCTTTCTATTACAAAGCATTGCCTTGTTGGAGGGTGAGCCTGGATTGATGTGACATTTTCATTAATAATAGTTTTTAAAGTAAAGCTGAGAGAGCTTAGGGGGAAAATCATAACTGGAGTAACCGATCTGAGCAGCCATCAGGCGTGGTGAAGGGACTGCTTTGGCATTTGGGGTAGATGCAAACATGATAGACTCTAGTCCAAATCACAGAAACGGAAAGTAGAAAAAAAGGCGATTGCCAAGGGCTGGGGGGAGGGAAGAGGAATTGGTATTTAATAGGTAGAGAGTTTCAGTTTTACAAGATGGAAAAGTCGGAGAGATCTGCTGCACAAGGTAAACATACTTAACATCACTGAACTGTATGCTCAAAACTGGTTGCAATGGTAAACTTAATGTGTTTTTCGCCACAAAAAAAGATGTACACATTAAAAATGATAGACTATTATTTACTAGTTCTTAGGCTTTTGTCGAAACCAGCCCAAACGCAAAATGACCTCCGCGCTGCCTGCAAAGAAAAAGTGACAAATGATACTTGTCTCACCAAGAACTTTCTACTTTCAGAAAAAGTAGCAACAATCATGAATTCAAGGCATAACAGAGAAGCTAGACTCTAGCTCTGGGAAACTCAAAGCCACCAGCCCGGCCTCAGGAAGGTCACAGGCCTGGACCAGCCTCGGAAGGTACGGGGAAGTGACCGGGAAGATGGTTGACTTCAGAACTCCCTGCAAATCAATATGGAGTGGCGGAGATTGAATTAGCCGGGCTTGAAAGTTACAGGAAGGTTGCAGTCTGAACTCTATACCTCTGCGGAGTACAAAGTGAAGGGCATCCTATGGGGTTGGATGCACCAAGGGGAAAGCCATACATATCAAGGAGGGTCTTTGCCATTAAAAAAAAAAAAAAAAAAAAAAAAAAAAAGGCAGGAGCAGAGGTGGGGGTGGAAAGGGAACAAGGAGAGAACGTGGGCACCTCTGGGCCTTCAGACACAGACAATGTCAGCAGTGGGCTCACGCCTTCTCTTACGTTCCAAGGTAAGTATAAACATGAGCATTTACAATATCACATGTCAGCTGTCTCTTGTCTGGTTTTTCCCCTCTTTCTCTCACCCCAGCCTCATCCCCAGTTGCCTCCCGGGGTGTGGGGGTTCTCAGTTGGGAGGTTAGGTGTCCCCAAATACAGACTTGTGTGTCTGTGGGGGGACTCTTAGCTTCTACCCCCACTTTTGCCTTGGGGAAGCCCTGTGGCCTCTGCTGGTCCTACCCACACCCTAATCCTCACCATTTCATTTTTTTTTTTTTAATGTTTTTATTTAGAGTTGAGAGAGAGAGAGAGAATGCACATGCCAAGCAGGGGAAGGGCAGAGAGAGAGGGAGAGAAAAGATCCAAAGCAGGCTCTGTGCTGATGGCAGAGATCTCACGAACCGTGAGATCATGACCTGAGCTGAAATCAAGAGTCAGATGCTTAACCGACTGAGCCACCCAGGTGCCCCTCCTCTCACTATTTATCAAGAGCCCCTTGTGGGGCTGGGACATCACTGAGTGGAGGAGAGAGTGCAGCTTTCCTACGATGGGGCTGAAAGCAGGCATGCAGTTCCTCCTAGCACAGCCCCCACCCCCGTCTTCCACCTACCATTCCCTCAAAGTCAGGAGCACTGTTCCATGCCCTTGGATGCCTTTGTTCAGAGCCATCTTTTATCTCTTCTGCTGAGAATGTCTGGGATGGGAGCAGAAAGATTTGGGAGCAATAGTCTTCTTTATTCTCGGCCTATGCCAAAGTGATAGCAACGTGAAAAATGTGCCACTAGCTGGACCGCGTGGACTCCTGAGCCTGGGAGCCCGCCCTGCCCCCTGCCCCCCACACCTCGTAGCTCTCATCCCTATGGAAGCATCTCTGAACTTAAATGCCAATTGCTTTCTATTTAAAAAGAGACCCCCGTGCATGATTCAAACCACTCATGGCGTAGTTTCTCAAAATCTACTTCCCATTCCCTGAACAAGCTGTACCTTCATATAAACTGATACCTGTCCCCTTTCCCAGCTCTGCCCCAGCTCAGCTGTGCTCCCAACTGCACGTAAAGCCTTACAATGGCTGGCAAAGTGTGTTACGGAGAGCTGTACTCAAAAATGCGTGTTGATTTGTCCCTGGTCTTCACTTTCTGTTCCTGGCTTCTGTGTGGTTTTTTAAGTGGCATTTCCAACCAGTGGAGGTTCAAAAACGTCCACGCTGGAATAAACAGAGGGGAAAAGCTCAAAATTGATTTTTTTTTTATTTAAGAAAAAAAAAGGTATTCGCACAATCTTAGCTGATACAAGAGATTACAAGCAAGAAAGCAAAATGCAGTGGCGCCTGGGTGGCTCAGTTGGTTAAGTGTCCGACTTTTTTTTTTTTTTTTTTTGCAAGAGTAGGGGAGGGGCAGACAGAGAGGGAGACAGAGGATCTGAAGTGGGCCCTGTACTGACAGCAGAGAGCCTGATGTGGTGCTTGAACTCCCGAACTGTGAGCTCCTGACCTGAGCTGAAGTCAGATGCTTAACCAGGCAAGCCACCCAGGTGCCCCTAAGCATCCAATTCTTGATTTCAGATCATGATCTCATGGTTTGTGAGTTAGAGGCCCACGTTGGGCTCTGAGCTGACAGTGAGGAGCCTGCTTGAGATTCTCTCTCTCTCTCTCTCTCTCTCTCTCTCTGCCCCTCCCCCACTCGCAATCTCTATCTCAAAATAAATATATAAATAATAATTTTAAAAAAGAAAGCAAAATGCCATTCTGCTGAGAAGATGCTCGGCTGTTTTGCATCAGATTTCATTAAGGTCCGCTTCCTATAGCCAATGATTTCCATCATTATGGGAACCCTGGTAAAGAATAAATACTTGAAAAAAAAAAAAAACACAGGAAAATCCTATTGTTATGTGGAATGAAAATCTACCAGCATGGGGTCTTGTCATGTGTATTTTGAGAAAGGTCATGACACACGCTCCAATTTGAGAGCTGCCTTCAAGGTCAGCCCAGCGTGGGTTGGAATGCTCATAGTCCCTGGAGTCAAGCATGGCTCTGGGGATCTCGTTCATTCTTCTCTGCCTTGCCCAGTTCTTGCTTCCATGCCGTGCTCCCCCTGAGGCAGGCAGGGTTGTCCAGAGCAAGAGTATGTGTGACGAATCCTGACTTCCACCTGTCTCCCTTGCACCATGGAAACCACAGTTCTCAAGTTGGTGCCATGGAAAGAGTCTGGAATTTGGAGGGGCGCCTGGGTGGCTCGGTCGGTTGAGCCTCCGACTTCGGCTCAGGTCATGATCTCACGGTTCATGAGTTCGAGCCCCGTGTTGGGCTCTGCGCTGACAACTCGGAGCCTAGAGCCTGCTTCGGATTCGGCGTCTCCCTCTCTTTCTGCCTCTCCCCCTAACTCATGCTCTCTCTCTCTCTCTCAAAAATAAATAAACATTAAAAAAAAAAAAAGAATCTGGAATTTGGAGCCTGGTTTGAATCAGAACTCCATCACCTACTAGCTGTGTGACCTCTGGAACTTAATATCTCTGTGTCTATTCTCTCCTGCATGAAAAGACCTGAATCTGATAGGGTTCCTTGATAGCAAGTGACAGTATCCAAGTCTGGGTGGGTAAATTAAGCCAAAAAAAGGGTAATTATTGAGGCGATGGGCTAGCTCAGAGAATCAGAGCAGCCGCTGAAGGGGCAAGGCGGGCAGTCCTGGGATCCAGTGGAGCGAAAGTGGTGGATTGTGTTGTTTGGCCCCATTTATTCACTCCTCGCTGCATACGTGCCCTTTGCCATTTAACTTCACCGGGCCCTCCCAAAGTAGGTAGGGTGACCAGCTCAGATCTGTGACTCTGGACTCAGCCATGTGACTTGCTTCAGCCAATGGGATGTCAGCCGATTAAACACACACACACACACACACACACACACACACACACACACACACACCTGCCCCCCACAAGGAGAGGCTTGAAACGGTTTCATCGGTTGGGACTTGCTTCTTCCTTACTTCTGCCATCACCATGAGAAGGACACACTCAGAAGAACCTGCTGGAGGATGAGAGACAACAACTGGGTCCACCAATAATTACAAACATGCAATACAACATGTTTGCAGTACAAACATGCAATGCAACACCCATGTGGCAAACGTTCTGAGTGTTACACACACACCCTGTCAGTATTTCAGTACATGCTTTCCAACTGACAGCAATGGCCTCTCTTCGCTGGAGGCCTCTCTGACTGCAAGATTCTGCTCTGCCCATCAGCCCTGCGGGCTGAACGGACTAGGGAACTAACACCCCCTCTGGAACAGTTCTCAGCGGACAGCTGCGAGCTCCCTCACCCCCTCTGCTGGTAGAAGTCTGGGGTGCGTGTTCCACGCTGGATCCCAGCGCTGTCCCCAGCGGAATTAAGTTCCATTTGCCCACAGCAGTAACTTGAGTGGCTTCACACCTTTTTGTTGGCTGCTGTCCCTTCCCTGAGCCACTCTTCTGCTCCCCTAACATCAATTCTTGGGATCACCTCCCCAGAAAACTCTGCCCTCAAATCATTATCTCAGGATCTGCTTTTAGAGGAACCCAAACTCAGCTAGAATACTTTCACCTTGGGGCATGAACCAAAGTCACATTCTTTTTAATATTCATGTTAAATAACTCAGAGACTTAAGTCGCCCATAATGAAAATGGCTCTCTTTCCTCCCCTGACTCCTCCTATAGTGAGCCCAACCATCCCCAGTGTAAGTGTGGTTGGCATTTGAATGTATATAATGAACTCTAGTTAATAGGGATCACTTCTAAGGGGCTAGATTGTGGAGAGGGGACAGAGAAGGCATTTATCTTTTGACTTTCTACATTATGTGAATTTGTTCCACATGTTCGCACCCAAACCCTGCCTTGGGTGACACACCTGAGGAAGGAATTTGTGTCCTTTTCTGAGCGCGGGGAGAGACAGCATGCAAGCACTTGAGCCTTTACTTGGAGGGAGAAGCCAAGGAAAAACAAAAATCAACCTCCAAGTATCTCCTTATAAAACTAAACTGTTTCCAAACCCAACCCAATCTGGCTCTTGGTTTGAAAGCCTTCAGTCTTTCTCATAAGGTGTACTGTAGTCCTCTTTTTTTAATGTTTATTTAGTTTTGAGAGAGAGAGAGAGTGGGAAAGAGATAGAGAGACAGGGAGACAGAGGATGTCAAGCAGGCTCCACACTGACAGCAGAGAGCCCGATGTGGGGCTCGAACCACAATCCTCAAGATTATGACCTGAGCCGAAGTCGGAGGCTTAATCTACTGAACCATACAGGTGCCCTGTAGCCCTCTTATTCTACTGTCCTTGCAGAGAACAATGGCATTCCCACCAATGGGACAACATTAACCAAACTTTCTTCTATTGACTCCGTTGATGACCTGTTTCTTGCAAGCACTTTGCTCACTCAACTCACCCTTTCCCTAACACTGCCTCCTCCTGAGGGCTCTGAAATATTTCTGAAACAGTTCTAAAAGCAATCACAAATTTCTAACCAAAAATCTAGCTTCCATGTAAATTACCATGTTTTTGTGTCTTTCTCCATAGGTAGGGAGCGTGCTGGTGGGCACAGAGCCTGGTGCCTTATCTCACTCCCAACTATCGTCTTCCTGGCACTTCCCTGGAAGCAGATGGAAACCAGAGAGAGAAAAATACACTAGCTGGGTCAGGTGAGTCAACCAGGATGTCTTACGGAGCCACTCCTTCCATAATGCTGTGAAAACCGAGTAGATTGAATGAAAAGTAGAAGCCCTTCGAACCATTAATTATGTCCCACCTTTCCCAACAATAACTCATAGACCTTAATTACACTTACTTAATTTAAAAGTTTACCTGGGGCGCCTGAGTGGCTCAGTTGGTGAAGTGTCCAACTCTTGGTTTGGGCTCAGGTCATGATCTCGTGGTTCATGGGTTTGAGCCCCACTTTGGGCTCTGTGCTGACAGTGCAGAGCGTGCTTGGGATTCTCTCCCTCTCCCTCTGTCTCTGTCTCTGCTCGTCCCCCACTTGTGTTTTTTTTATCTTTCTCTTCCTCTCCCTCAAAATAAATAAATAAACTTTAAAAAATTATAGGGGTGCCTGGGTGGCTCAGTCGGTTAAGTGTCCGACTTCAGCTCAGGTCATGATCTCACACTCCGTGAGTTCGAGCCCCATGTTGAGCTATGTGCTGACAGCTCAGAGCCTGGAGCCTGCTTCAGATTCTGTGTCTCCTCCTCTCTCTGCCCCTCCCCTGCTCATGCTCTCTCTCTCTCTGTCTCAAAAGTAAATAAAAACATTAAAAAATTTTTTTTAATTATAAAAGTTTACCTAAAAATGTGTCTACCGTTGATCACAAGGGCACCTTCATAAATGGATTATTAATGACTCGATGAGAGACACAGAAAAATAAACTGAGGTAACTTTCTTGGGGACAGTGTCCCTCCCTATCATACTTTGGATGACTAAGAGGGCACCCTGCATTCAGAACTGAGGTCAAGTGTGAGAGACCGACATTGCTGAGAAATCCTGCTTTTGATTATTGCCTTCTTATGACTTCAACAGATATTTGCTTCTTTTTTTTTTTAATTGTTTTTAATGTTTATTTAGTTTTGAGAAAGAGACAGAGTGTGAGCAGGGAACAGGTAGAGAGACGGGGGGAAACACAGAATCCGAAGCAGGCTCCAGGCTCTGAGCTGTCAGCACAGAACCTGACACGGGGCTTGAACTCACAAACTGCACGATCATGACCTGAGCTGAAGTCGGTCACTCAACCGACTGACTGAGCCACCCAGGCGCCCGAACAGATATTTGCTTCTTGATTCAGGTACAGCCCGAGGCACTCACTTCTACCAAAGACTGCTTACCTGGAAAGTGCAAAATGGTGAGACCCTTCACGGGCTTCAATGTGACAATATCTACCCAAATTACAAATGCTTCTATGCTTTCACCAATACCACTTTTAGGAATTTATTATCCAATTTATTATCATTTGCACATATACAAAAAGATGTCACATACAAAATTATTTGCCGAAGCACCGCTAATTTTATATTATAGCATTCTTGTATAGCACAGTATCAGCCAAAAATTGGGAAATAATCCACTTTGCAATTTAACAGGTATAGTTAGAAAATATTAAACCAGCGTGTCTAGAAACAGGGGGAAAATGGAGGGGGACGGGGTGAGAGGGATGCTTCTCACGCATTTTGTATATGTTTTGATTTTTTAATCATATGAATTTGTATTGATTCAAGAAAATTATATGATTATGTGGTAGTTCATCAAAGACATTTTTATCACATATTAAGCAAGTGTAGAGAGTTCAGGTTGTTTCCAGTTCCTTGTTACACTAAACAATGTTGCGATCAACATCTTTGTAGTGAAATCTTTAACTGCTCCATTTATTATTTACACAGGAAAAACTAATAAAAACATAATTTCTGCATTAAAGAATGTTAAAATTTCAAGGCTTCTTATATGTATTAACAAATCAAGCTCCTGAAAATCCGTACGCATTTTTAAAAATAGACTTTATTCTCTTGAGCAGATTTAGGTTCGCAGCAAAACTTAGCCAAAGGTACAAAGATTTCGCATATAGCCCCTGCTCCCACACACGCAGAGCCTCCCCCATGACCAACATCACACGAGGGTGGTACATTAGTTGTAATCGATGGACCTACACTGACACGTTATTATCACCCAAAAGTCCGTAGCTTACATTAGAGTTCACTCCGCTGTTGTATATTCCATGGGTTTGAACAAATGTCGATTGTCCCATCTCCGCCATCATAGTATCATATAGAGTAGTTTCACTGCCGTAAAAATCCCCCATGCCCCAACTGTTTGTCCTTCTCTTGCCTAACCTCTGACAACCACTGACCCTTTTACTGTCTCCATAGTTTTGCCTTCTCCAGGACGTCGTATAGTTGGAATCACACGGTATGTAGCCTTTTCAGATTGGTTTCTTCCACTTAGTAATATGCACTTACAGTTCTTCTGTGTCTTCTCACGGCTTGATAAAGAGCTCATTTGTTTTTGGCGCTGAAAATTCTGTTATCTGGATGTACTCCAGTTTAGTGATCCATTCAGCTACTGAAGGACATCAAGGTTGCTTCCAAATTTTGGTGATTGTGAATAAAACTGCTACACATGCCCGTGTGCAGGTTTTTGTGGAGACATAAGTTTTAAAATACCAAGCAATGTGATTGCTGTATCTTATGGTAAGGATGTGTTTGGCTTTGTAAAACAAAACAAAGAAAAAAAAACAACCAGCAAACCTCCAAAGTGGCCGTACCATTTTGCATTTCCACCACAAATAGATAAGAATTCCTGTTGTTCCACATCCTCACCAGCATTTGGTGTTGTCAGTGTTCCAGCCATTGGCTATTCTAGTAAGTATGTAGTGGTATCTCACTGCTATTTTATTTTGCATTTCCCTGATGATATATGATATGGAGCATCTTTTCCTGTGCTTATTTGCCTGCTACATCTCTTGTCATGAGGTGTCAGTGAAGGTCTTTGGCCAATTTTTTAATTGGTTTGTTTGTTTTCTTACTGATGAGTTTTAGGAGTTCTTTGTGTATTTGGGGGTAAAAGTCCTTCATCAGATACGTCTTTTACCCATATTATTTCCCAGTCTGTGGTTTGTCTTTTCATTTCTCTTGACAGTGTCTCTTGCAGAGCATTTATAATTTTAATGAAGCCCAGCTTATTAATTCTTTCTTTTATGGATCTTGCCTTTGTTGTTGTATCTAAAAAGCCATCACGAAATCCAAGGTCATCTAGATTTTCTCCAATGTTATCTTCTAGGCATTTTATGGTTTTTCATTGTACAGTTGAGTCTGTGATCCCTTTTGAGTTAATTTGTGTGACAGCTACAAGGTCTGTGTCTAGATTGATTTTTTCACATGGGGATGTCTAATTGTTCCAGCACCATTTGTTGAAAAGACTGCCTTTTCTCCACTGTACTGCCTTCCCTCCTTTGTCAAAAATCAAAAGACTATATTTATGTGGATCTATTTCTGGGCTCTCTGCTCCCTTCCACTGATCCATTTGTCTATTCTTTCACCCATACCACACTGTCTTGATTACTGTAGCTTTATAGTAAGTCTTGAAGTCAGGTAGTGTTGGTCCTCCAATTGTGTTATTCTCCTTCAATATTGTGTGAGCTATTCTGAATCTTCACACAAATTTTTGTTTTGTTTTGTTAATTTTTATTTTTTTTTTAGAGAGAGAGCACGCATAAAGTGGGGGAGGGGCCAAAGGGAGAGAGTGAGAGAATCTTTTTTTTTTAATGTTTATTTATTTTTAAGAGAGAGAGACAGAGTGCGAGCTGGGGAGGGGCAGAGAGAGAGAGGGAGACAGAATCTGAAGCAGGCTCCAGGCTTAGCACTGTCGGCACAGAGCCCGACACGGGGCTCGATCCCATGAAAGGTGAGATCATGACCTGAGCTGAAATCAAGAGTCAGATCCTTAACTGACTGAGCCACCCAGGTGCCCTGATATCAACAAACATTCTAAAGTTTACATGAAAGGGCACCTGGGTGGCTGTCAGTCATGATCTCACCTTTCATGGGATGGAGCCCTGAGTCAGGCTCTGTGCTGACAATGCTGAGCCTGCTTGGGATTCTCTCTCTCCCTCTTTCTTTCCTCTATCCTACTCGTGCTCGCTCTCGCTCTCTCTCAAAATAAATAAAAAACTTAAAAAAAGAAAAAAATGTTTGTTGATATCTACAAAATAACTTGCTGGATTTTGATTGTTTTTTTTTAATCTGTAGATCAAATTGGGGAAAACTGACATCTTGACCATATTGAATCTTCCTATCCGTGAACAAGGTAATATCTCTCCATTTATTTAGATTTCTGTCATATAGATCTTGTACATATTATGTTAGGATTTATACCTAAGTATTTTCCTTTGGGGGCTGCTAGTGTAAATAGTATTGTATTTTCAATTTTAAGTGCCACTTGTTCATTGCTGATATATAGGAAAGCATTTGCCTTTTCTGTATTAACCTTGTATCTTGAAACTTTGCTATAATCACTTATTAGTTCTGGAAAGTTGTTGTTTTTTTGTTTTTTTGTCAATTCCTTCTGATTTTCTACAAAGACATCATGCCATCTGCAACATAGACCATTTTACTTCTTCCTTCCCAATCCGTATAAGGAATCTTCCCAATCTGCATTAAGAAAACCTAGGAACAGAGTGGTAATGGAAATTGCGTACAATCAGAACCTGGAGGAAGCAAGGTGCAGGGCTCCAGAAACATGGCTCCAGACAGACTGGTGGAGGCCCAAGTGGGATAATCTCTGAAACGCCAAGGACTCTGGCAGTGATGGGTATCGCAAGGCTTTGATGAGGACTTCAGGGTAGGAGATTTGAGCAGGGCAATCTGCCCGGGATCCCCAGCTTCCTCCCCGAGAGCCTCCATCTCCATCACCACCCACCCACCACTATGCACCTCCAAGTCTCCCCGGCACCAGCACCCCCGGGCACGATGGAATGTACCCCAGCGTCCTCCTAAATGAGCCGCCGTGTAGCGGGAGCGGACGCTGGTGGGGGCTCCTGCCAAAGACCGGACAGCCGGCTCCTGCATGGGCGACCCCAGCGAGGCCCCTCGGCGGGGCACTAAGGGCTCAGAATCCGCACCACCTAACCCCTGCTACTGAGGTCTCATTCACACTTCGGTGCGAAGACGCAGAAGCCTCTTCGAACGGGCCAACCCGGCGGACTGGGGATCCGTGCCAACGCAGCCAGAACTCCGCGCGCCCGGCGCCCTGGGCACACCAGGTGCAGGAGCCGAAGGCCCACCCGGTGCCTCGGCGCCGGGGCAGGCTGGGGACCCCGGGGCGGAGTCGAGCGCGGGGCGGGGCGGGGCGGGGCGGGGCGCACCGGGCAGGGTCCGAGGCGCCTTGCCGAGCTGCAGGGGCGGGGCGCCAACTCCAGCGGGAAGACAGAGACCGCGACGCGCGGGGGAAGCGCGCTGGAGCGAGGAAGAAAGGACACCCCGGAACGCAGCGCCACTGCACGAGGAAGTCGCGGTCCCCCAGGACTGAACCCGGCGGCCAGGGCAGCGGAGCGCGCCGGGAGGAGGCGCCCAGGCAGGTAGGTGCTGAGCTCTGCGCGGTCCGGGGGCTCCCTTGGTGCGGTGGGGGGCGTCACCCGGGTTGGGGGCGCCGACGCCCACTCCTTTCTCCGGGGGATTCGGGTTGCTTTGCCTCCCGTGCTTCTCGGGAGGCTCCTGGGCTGACTCCAAGTGGAGGAGTTCGTGCCGGGAGAGTCCACCACCCGCCAGGACCGGGCAGGGGACCCGGCGACGGGAAGCCGGGACTGGGGCGCGCGGGCGGCTGCGCTGGCGGGCGAGCGCCAAACTGCAGGGGAGGGCTTGGGCAGGGGGCACCTCGTTGAAAGGGAAGCTGAAGAGGGAAGCATCTCCCGGGTAATTCCCGCTCACCGGGTCCAGCCCCTAACCCCGGTTTTCTTCTGGCCCGGAGGCCTCGCACGCTTCGCCTTTGGAGCCCGAATCTCCGACTCGATTCCCGCCCTTGCTGGGCGGCGCCTCCGGGACCGCGCGGCCGCGCCGGGGCGGGTAAGGGAGGGAAGGGAGAGGGCGCCCGAAGTGGGTTGGTCTGGGGCAGAGGGGTGCGTCCCCCGAAAAATGGGGCCGAGACCTGCGCCACCCGGGCTCACGCCCCCTCCTCGCGGAGCGTGGCAGCCGAGAGGACGCGACTCCGGCTTCTCGGTCTCGGGTCGGGCACTGTCTGCGGGGACCCGGGCTTCGCGGGAGAAGGCGAGGCGACCCGGACGGAGGACGCTCCCGGCTGCAGACGCCGTTGGCACTTGAACGTCGTCTGGCGGAAGAGGTTTTCGCCTCGGGTACGCAGCACTCGCACGCGCTGCAGGTTCGAGCGGCCCTGCCACCCTGCGACGGCCGTCCCTGCTGCTTCAGTTCCTGTCCCTCGCTCTCCCCCCTCCTCTGACGGGGCCGGGCCAAACCCGCTCTCCAGTTTGGTCCACTGCTTGCTCTCAGCATCCCGCGGCGCCCACACTTGGAGTCGTTTCCAGTTGTGTTAAGCCTGGAGAGGCAGCACACAGCTTGATGGCTGGGGTCTTCTTTCTGCTGGTGTTGGGATCTCGAGTTTCTTGTTTTTGTTTTGTTTTGTTTTTTCCCAAGGCCCTCCGATGCGTTGAACCCGGTGGTGCCCCATCTCCTAAGGGCTCACTACTTCAGAGACTTTATTTTCCTTTGCCGTGGGGATCTTGAGGCACTGAAAACATAAAGGACTCGGGACAGTTTCAGCCCTCAGGCCCTCCTGGGTCCTCCCTGATATCCCCTTCCCCTTACTCCTGCCCCCCCTTGGGGGCCGTTTTCAGTTAAGCGGGGTCTTGGAGCAGCCACCACCACTTTCAGAGGACAGGGACCTTGGTGGCAAGATGTGGTGCTTCCCAGTCAGGGTTGATTCTGGGGGAGACCTGGGGGGGGGAAGCTGTCCAAGGAGACAGGGAGCTGATCACAAAAATGGGAGCAGGGAGGGGAAGCAGACAAAGCGTTTCTTGTTAGATCTGGTTCCCAAAGCACAGAGGAGCAGCAGCAGAATTCTCTCCCACCCACAGCCCCCTTCACCAGCAGAATCCTGGGCGGATCTTCATTCCTGCATCCCACAGACTCCTGTCCAGCCTCCACTGTCCAGGCCCGGTCTAGGCAGCGGGGATTTGGTTTATAGGAAGATCAGTGCTCAGACAGCATAAATCACTGGCCCAGGATGACTCAGCCTGTTCATGTGAAAGTGGATTTGGTGATGTCCATGTCCAAGGTTTGGCCAGGACATAGGGGGCAGTGCCCTGCTTTGGAGGAAAGACCTTGCCGTGTGTCCCGATCCTCCGGCTTCATTGTCCTTGACCAAAAGGTGACACAGCATGGTAGCTGCTGTGGAAGCCTGGGCCAGCCGCCTGGAACAAGCTTGTTAAACTTTTTGAAGACCTTGTGGGAGTTGATGGTGGGGAAGGGGAGTGCGACTGGGCAGTCAGACTGGTCCCGGCTTCTGAGAAAAAGACAGACATGCAGGCTCTTCGTGGGTGTCTCTGGAGAGTCTAGTTCATCCTATGCCCAGTACCTCCTGAAGGCCAATGGAGGATTTCCCAGTTTCCAGACCTCATGTCCTCTCTCCCCCAAAGTCTGGGTAATTCTGTCTCAGGGTAGTCACTGGGTCTGGTTGGCCTCCACTTGGGGAGCTGTGGGAGAATATTACCAGGTGTTTTCCTGCATGTTGCCCACTGACTGTGTCTCCTTCCAGGGTCCAGGATGGCGTGGTGACTCTCCTCAAGGATGTGGGCGGGGTGCTAGGCTCGGCGACTCATGACAGCAGAAGGTCTGGATCCCCAGCTCAGAATTCTCACCACTCCACCTGCAGTCTCCACCATGGCAGCCCAGAATGGAAACACTACTTTCGCACCCAACTTCAGCCCGGCTCAAGACCATACCTCCTCCCTCCCGTTCAACTTCAGTTATGGTGATTACGACCTCCCTCTGGACGAGGACGAGGACATGACCAAGACCCGGACCTTCTTTGCCGCCAAGATCGTCATCGGTGTGGCACTGGCGGGCATCATGCTGGTTTGCGGCGTCGGCAACTTTGTCTTTATTGCTGCCCTCGCCCGCTGTAAGAAGCTGCGCAACCTGACCAACCTGCTCATCGCTAACCTGGCCGTCTCTGACTTCCTGGTGGCCGTCATCTGCTGCCCCTTCGAGATGGACTACTACGTGGTGCGCCAGCTCTCCTGGGAGCACGGCCACGCGCTCTGCGCCTCTGTCAACTACCTGCGTACAGTCTCACTCTACGTCTCCACCAACGCCCTGCTGGCCATCGCTATCGACAGGTGAGGGTGCCGGGCCGGGGTGAAGATGGGGGCTGGGCCAGGCGGCCCCTTTCCTCACTTTAGCCCCGACAGGTTGGCGCCGCTGCCGATTCGGAGGCTGGCTCATCTATTCGAGGCAAGAGGAGACCTGGTTTCCTCACTTGGGGCTCACGTTCCCCCCCAGATGTGGGCGAGAGGGAGGCTCCTGAGCCCCCCCCCAGCTCTGGGCCGTGCCTGCAGATACCACGTCTGCCACAGAGTGGGTGCAGGCATGTCACACGAGCGCGAGCAGCCACAAACACGACCGAACGCAAAAGCAGAAAGTTTAGGCCACGTGAGACTTCACCAGGGCACCTTCCGGTCAGGGTCACGCGTACCAAGTTTGTCCTGTAGCCAGTACCCAAGTCAAGACGTGGAACATTTATTTGCATCACCTAGAAAACTCCCTTGTCCCCCTTACCAGTCAGTTCGCACCCCACACAACCACGGCTCTGATCTCACTCATCATCGTTTAATTTTGTCTGTTCTTTAACTTCATAAAAACAGAATCGTACGGTAACGTACCCTTGTTTCTGGTGCCTTTGTTGTAGAGCTGATTTTAAAATAAGATAACCGCCTATTTGTAGAAAAGAGGGAAGGACATCCTTGCCTTTGTTTCCTTGCGTACATCCATGGGCTCATTTGCATACATTTGCATGAGATGTTCTGGAAGTCCTTGCTCTCTTATAAATTTATAAAATCTACAAAATTTCTAGCAGCAGCTTGTGACAAATCTTACACGTGTTTTATTTACGCAAACAGCTATAGAGCTATAAGCCAGTATCAGGTCACCGGTGGCTCTGTTTGAGGGGGGCAGCTGGTAAAACATCCTCTTGGTCCACGGTATGCTGAAACTCATTTTTAAATTTTTTTTATTTTCTTAAATGTTATTTAAAAAATTTTTTTAATGTTCATTTTTTTTTTGAGAGACAGAGAGAGGGTGCGAGCAAGGGAGGGGCAGAAAGAGAGGGAGATACAGAATCCGAAGCAGGTTCCAGGCTCTGAGCTGTCAGCACAGGGCCCGACACAGCCTCGAACCCACAAACCGCGAGATCATGACCTGAGCTGAAGTCAGACGCTTAACTGACTGAGCCACCCAGAGGCCCCTAAATTCATTTTGATGATGTGTTTTTTAAACATCTTTTTTCCCTTCTGTCTCCTTTGAACTCTTCAGTTTTTTCCTTGCTCTCAGTGCTATTTAGGTTTGTTGTCCCTTTTAATGAGGCACTTCATTATTTTTCATTATGAAATACACGTAGAGGTCTAAGAGGCATCTTCTTTTTAAAACATAATTCCTGCAGGATAAACAACTCTGTTATTACAGCTCTCCAACCTTAAAACCAGTGTTTGTAAGATGTAACTGTCCAGCAACTGCACAAAATCCCCGAGGGCAAATGATACAAAGTCAGATTCCTAGCCCCCACCCCCCAGCCCTACTAAATGAGAATCCCCTGGGCTAGGTCCCAGGAATCTGCATTTTTATCCAATTCCCTGAGTGATTCTGATGCTCACTCCAGTGAGAGTTATCCCTGTCCTCATCCCCTTTGACCTGTGGAAACCTTTGTCTTTTTAACGTTGGGGGTTTGGGCGACATAGGAGTCTCTTAGGAAGCAGCCATCCAGTCGTAATACAAAGAGTGGTTCCTTTTTCACCCTGAACCAGCTCTGCCGCCAGCTTCCCAGCTTCATCCACAGCTCTGCCATTCTGCCCATCACCCAGGCAGGAAATGTTACCATCATTCTTTTTTTTTTTTTTTTTTTTTTTAGGTTTTTATTTGAATTCCAGTTAGTTAACATACAGCGTAATATTAGTTTCAGGTCTACAGTATAGTGACTCAACACTTCCTCACAGCGCCAGTGCTCATCGTGACAAGTGCACCCCTTAATCCCCATCACCTCTTCCACCCATCCCCCCCACCTCCCCAGTTTGTTCTCCATTGTTAAGAGTGTATTTCTCTGTTTCTCTCTCTCTTTTCCCACTTTGCTCATTTGTTTTGTTTCTTAAATGCCACATATGAGTGAAATCATATGGTATTTGTCCTCCTGACTTATTTTGCTTAGCGTTACGCTCTCTAGCTCCATCCACGCCATCGCAAATGGCAAGATTTCATTTTTTTTTAATGTTTACTTATTTTGAGAGAGAGAAAGAGAGAGAGAGCGGGGGAGGGGTGGAGAGCGAGAGAGAGAGAGAGACACTGCCAAGCAGGCTCTGCGCTGTCAGTGTAGAGCCCCATGCAGGGCCCCATCTCACAAACTGTGGCATCATGACCTCAGCTGAAATCAAGAATCTGACACTTAACCCACTAAGCCACCAGGCACCCAAGATTGCATTCTTTTTGATAGTTAAGTAATGTTCCATTATATATATATATATATATGTATATATATATATATATATATAATCACATATGTATATATATAATATCACATATATATGTATATATATAATATAATCACATATATATATCTATATATCACATTTTCTTTATCCATTCATCAATAAATGGACACTTGGGCTGTTTCCATAATTTGGTTATTTATTATAAATAATGCTGTAATAAACATAGGGGTGGGTACATATATCCCTTTGAGTTAATGTTTTTGTATGCTTTGGATTTGCTGGATCATAGGGTAGTTCTATTTTTAACTTTCTGAGGAGCTTCCATACTGTTTTCCACAGTGGCTGCACCAGTTTGCATTCCCACCAATAGTGCAGGAGGTTTCCTTTTTTTCTCTACATCTTTGCCAATGCCTGTCGTATCTTGTATTTTTTATTTTAGCCATTCTGACAGGCGTGAGGTGCTATCTCATTGTGGTTTTGATTTGTATTTCCCTGATGATGAGTGATGTTGAGCATCTGTTCATGTGTCTGTTGACCATCTGGATGTCTTCTTTGGAGAAGTACCTGGTCATGTCTTCTGCCCATTTTTAAGTTGGATTATTTGCTTTGGGAGTGTTGAGTTGTAGAAGTTCTTTATATATTTTGGATACTAGCCCTTTATTGCATATGTCATTTGCAAATATCTTTTCCCATTGTGTAGGCTGCCTTTTAGTTTTGTTGTTATTGTTCTTATTTTTAGAGAGGGAGTATGAGCAGGGGAGAGGGGCAGAGGAACAGAGAGAGAGAGAGAGAGAGAGAATCTTAAGCAGGCTCCGTGATCAGTGAGAAGCCCGACTCAGGGCTCAGTCCCATGACCCTGGGATCATGACCTGAGCTGAAATCAAGAGTCAGACACTCAACCGCTCAACTGACTGAGCGACACAGGCACCCTGCCTTTTAGTTTGGTTGATTGTTTCCTTGACTGTGCAGAAGCTTTTTATTTTGACCCAGTCTCAATAGTTTATTTTTTGCTTTTGTTTCCCTTGCCTCAGGAGACATATCTAGAAAAAAAGTTGCTACAGCGGCTTTCAGAGAAATTACTGCCTGTGCTCTCTTCTAGGATTTTTATAATTTCAGGTCTCACATGTAGGTCTTTAATCCATTTTGAATTCACTTTTGTGTGTGATACAAGAAAGTCGTCCAGTGTCTTTCTTTCCCACGCTGTCTTCCACTGGAATGCAGGAAGCAGAGCCTGAAATGCCAAGGTGAGGGCTGCTAGGGAAATGGTGGTCCAGTAGCCAAGAGGACTCTGGAAACAGAACTAACTCAGGATTTCATCTCTCTCTCTCTTTCTCTCTCTCTCTCTCCTTCCCTCTCAACCCCCCTCCAATATAGTTCCAGCATGAAAAGTATCTTGATAACCAATGCCAGAGAGAATTTCTACATTCCTGCTTCTTCTGTCGTGGACTCTTAAATTCTAATATTTTCGAATCCAGTAACAACTTCCTCGTTACAAAAGAGATTCCAAAATTCAAAGTTGTCATCAAATAAATCAGAAAGGAGGGGCGCCTGGGTGGCACAGTCGGTTAAGCTCTGACTTTGGCTCAGGTCATGATCTCGCGGTCCGTGAGTTCAAGCCCCACATCAGGCTCTGTGCTGGCAGCTCGGAGCCTAGAGCCTGCTTCAGATTCTGCGTCTCCTCTCTCTGCCCCTCCCCTGCTCGTACTCTCTCTCTCCCTCAAAATTAAATAAACATTAAAAAAAAGAAGAATTAAAAAAAAAAGAAAGAAAGAAAGAAAGAAAGAAAGAAAGGCAAGAACACTGGCCTAGGAGTGACTCAGAACATCTGGGTTCCAAGCTAGATAAATCCATTATGCTCCTGGGACTTAGTTTCTTCATCTGTGAAACAGAAATAATAATAACTTGACTGACAACCTCTCCAGCTTTTTGTCAGGTTCTGAGAAGGTAAACCTACATAAAGCATGTGGGAAGCTATGGTATTTTGTTAAAACTGATCTTTCCCCGTGACTTGTCCATTGGCAAGAGGGACAGCCACAAGGTCTTTGTTACCATCTGTCTGCCTGGATGCGTGTTTCCTGAGATCAGCACCCTCCTAGGGTCTCTGTGAGCTGAAATAACATCTCTCCCAGGTCTTCTGCACATAAATCTCACCCTTCTCCTGGCAGTGGCATTCAGAAATGGCAGTAGATAGCCTTTCTGATATTTCCACATAGAACAGGCATGTGTTACCAAGGAGTGAAGTGCACAGGGAAGCCTGTGTCTCTCTCACTGGCCTGTGTCAGGGTTTGTAGGTTTCCCTTATTGACTGTGAAGTGGCCCCTGTGCTCGCAGAGAAAAGCCCTACTGTCCAGTATCAGTGTCATCACTTTGGGAGTGAGAGTTTGGCCGTCCATCTTTCTTATCGTTTTGCCTTATTTTTCAGTTGGTTTTGAACCTGAGTGCTGTTTATTAGGCTGTTATATTGGAAAGCCTGAAACTCCCTGTTTTGACATCTTCGAGGCCCACAGGGCCCCCAGGGTCCCTAGCCACGAAGCCCTCTGTTCTCACCAGGTATAGCCCTCTACCCAGCAGGAAAGGCTCTTGACCTGCTAGTCTTGTCTCGGCTGGACCAGCTGCACCCTCAGTCCTCAACCTGATGCGTGTCACCTCCCTATCAGGTGGCAAAATTATTCAAACAAGCCGATCACATCCTCTCATGGGAGCCCAGGGTCACTTAATCCTCTTGTCGCTACAAAGCCTGCTGCCCACCACCCCTGCTGGCTCATTCTGTTCCTGTGTGCCACTCCTATGTGGCCCCACATGCTTGGCAGTGTCCCTCTGTCTGGGCGGTGAGTGTAGGTGACTCTAGGGCTCATCTGTCCACTGTCGGGTGTTGTGTGTTCACTCACCTTGTTCTCCATAGGGCAGGGGAATCTTGCCTTCATCAGCAGGTGAATAGAAGGTGGTCAGAATCTCACAAGCTCCATGAAGCGTTCCCAGACTACATCGCTAACATAATGACCATGGCTTCCTTCAAGTTTTGCTCTTGACCTGTCACTTGGTTATTCTAGTTTTTGTGTGGAAGAAAAGCTCCCGGAGGTCAAGGACTGTGTCTTCTACTCTGTCTCCATTTACACAGGTCGGGCCCACAGCAGGACCAGCAACCTGCTGTAGATTTACCAGGTTGTAGCAGATGCTACTGATATGCTCCTCTCAGACCCCTTTGTTCCTGTCACGTCTGCGCCCCGTCCACTCCCACTCAACACCCGCGTTTCTTTGTCCGAAGGCCTCCTCCGGCTCCCCCAACAACGACTTAGGAGAGTTGGTGTATAAATACCCCTGCTCCCTCCCACTCCTGGGGGAACTACACCTGCTCCAAGAGTTCCTCAGCAAGAACGAGCACCAGTGAAACCTTGCTCAATAGCGCAGCCTGTAGTGACCCCACGAAGGGCTCCAACCTCTCCCAGGCAGGGTCGCTCACTGGAACGAGCAGGATAAAGCTCTAACGTTGTGTGCCGCTTTGTGGTGTCGAGGCAACTTCACACACCTCATCTGAGCTTGAGACAACCCAGGAGGTGGGTGTAAAAGCTCTGTATCAGAAGCCGGGATCCTGGTCCCTGCACCGAGTGAGGTTGGGCAAGTCATTTACTTCTCACATTAGACTCCTTAAATTCCACCCTAAACCCACCCCTACGCTCCTGCTCTGTAACGCAGGATGGTCCCTGGGGGGGAGGGGAGAGGAAAGCCCTAGTGCACTGCCCTGAAAAGGACCCTACCTCCCTCTGAGCTCCAGAGCCCTTTTTTCACCTCGAAACCATGAGATATTTGGAATAGTTTTGAAAGTATTAAGTTCTTGGGCAGAATGGCAAGACTGAAAGCCAAGGTGGTGTCAATAGGACTAATAATAATAACAAGAACGCCACATATATTTATTGAACACCTACTACAATGCAAAGCATTTGACAAACATTATCATGTTTAATATTTACAGCAGCCCCACAAGGTAGGTTGTCATTTTATCCCATGTTGCGTTTGAGGAAACAAATCTCAGAAGGGCTGAGTGATTCCCTCCAGACCCCAAAGCCACTAAGGGGGAAGAGCTGGGATTTATTCCACCTGTTTGCCCAAAGCCTGTGCTGTTTCCACTAAACCACTGCACTACTCCAAATGATGTTGCTAAAATAAGATGAAGTCTGGTGAAGCTGGATAATTACATGGGAACTCACTGTGCCATCCTGTTTTTGTGCCTGTTTGGGCTTAGATCGAGACTAATGTTTCCAAGCACATTATTACTGATGGCTTTCCTCCCCCACCAGATATCTCGCCATCGTCCACCCCTTGAAACCACGGATGAATTATCAAACGGCCTCCTTCCTGATTGCTTTGGTCTGGGTGGTGTCCATTCTCATTGCCATCCCATCGGCCTACTTCACAACAGAGACGGTCCTGTTCATTGTCAAAAGCCAGGAGAAGATCTTCTGCGGCCAGATCTGGCCGGTGGACCAGCAGCTCTACTACAAGTCCTACTTCCTGTTCATCTTCGGCGTGGAGTTCGTGGGCCCCGTGCTCACCATGACCCTGTGCTACGCCAGGGTGTCCCGCGAGCTGTGGTTCAAGGCCGTCCCGGGCTTCCAGACAGAGCAGATCCGGAAGCGGCTGCGCTGCCGCAGGAAGACGGTGCTGGTGCTCATGTGCGTCCTCACGGCCTACGTGCTGTGCTGGGCGCCCTTCTACGGCTTCAGCATCGTGCGCGACTTCTTCCCCGCCGTGTTTGTCAAGGAGAAGCACTACCTCACTGCCTTCTACGTGGTCGAGTGCATCGCCATGAGCAACAGCATGATCAACACCGTGTGCTTCGTGACAGTCAAGAACAACACCGTGAAGTACTTCAAGAAGATGCTGCTGCTCCACTGGCGGCCCTCCCATCACGGGAGCAAGTCCAGCGCCGACCTGGAGCTCAAAACCAGCGGCATGCCGGCCACCGAAGAGGTGGACTGTATCAGGCTCAAGTGACCGCCTGGTGCTCCGAGGTGGAAAACCCGAAAGCCAGCACTCCGAGCACAGTCCACCAGTAACCAAGTTCACACAGGCTGCCTGGGAAAAGGGCAACTGTGTTCCCACCTCACTGCCCTCAAGGAGCAGATGCTTCTCAGTCATGGTGGGCGGTAAGACTCAACGCAGCTGACATGGACTGGACAGCTCCTGTGTGCCGGCCACACCAATGAGATTGGACAAGGCGACAGGAGCTGGCATTTACCAGTTACTGTGTGCAAAAATTAAATAAGAAAAAATGTCAGAAGCTATTGGAGTCACCAAGCGATGGCCAGTCAGAAGCCTCACATGGTTATTGGCACTCACTCTGCATCTACCTACCCTCATTCTCTATCTCATCAGTTTGCAGGAAAGTCAAAAGGCTATAGAATAAGCCACTTAGACGTGATGGAAATGTAAGGATAAGTTCGTCAGAGTGTGGGGTTTACAGCCTCTTGGGAAGAAGGTTCATGCCATCACGTTGAACTTTCCCACTCAGCTCCCACTACCTCCCTAAGGATATTCTTCAGGATTCTGGCTGTGAGAAAAGAATTTTTCTCATAACCAGGCCATTGGTTAGCTACAGTGGTGTGATTTCAAAGTAAAGGACCAAAAAAAATCTCTTTTCCACTGATGCTTGAAAGCTCATCATTCTTTTGGGTGAAGACATACAGTCCTGAAACGAGGACCACATCCTGTCCTTGATACATTAGTGTAAAGGATTCAGAGGCTGTAATGTCAGGGAGGAAGGGGACAGAGAAAGGGGTGGAGCTTGCCACTGGCAATGAGCATAATCTATGTTGCTCTTTTACTAAGGTGTAGATCACTTTTCTAGGACAAATCGTCTTTTGAGAACAAAGTGATCTCTACTTGGAACGGAAAGGCCTGGGTTCACGTCTGTAAGATTCATGTGACCTGGATGCTTACTCTCTCTGTTTCTTGGTTTTGCTTCAATGAAATAAGGGTGATGAAAATACCTGTACTGTCTACTTTACAGGAGTAATGGGGGAGCCCGCTGACGCCACAGTTTGTGAAAGTGCTTTGTACTATACTAGTGACAAGAATGGCTAAGTGATATTGAACAGTTTGGATAAGAGAATCCCCATTCACTGTGACTTAATGTGAAGAAACACTCCCGCTTTTTCATTCCTGTTCTTTGGACCAGGGACCCCTGAACTCTTCACAGTGCAGCCCATCTACACTGGGGTAAAAAAAAAAAAAACAAAGGAACGCCTGTCCTGGGTTATAATGAGGAAGATTTAACTTCAGAACTTCAATGACTGCCTGCCGCCCCCCACCTCTTCAGAAGCGTTGACGGTCTTCCCTGCATGTTGTCAAGGAGCTTGCCCCAGGGCTGCATAATGTTTGTATTAGTATACATTGGTGATGATTGTGTATATATGTCCTCAATTCTTCCTTGTTCATTTTGAAGCAGAGACTACAAATGGTACCCGGTTTGGGACTGACCCATCCACATTTGGACAACTCCGACTTTTCTGTAGAGAAAAGGTTAACGAGTTGTCTGCTTGTTTGTCTTTTAAGTGTTGGTTTGCCCAACAGTGAAGTTTCAACCAACGTTTTCTTCCATCACCACCCAGCAGACTCACCTTCAGCCCAATCACTGTACCTTCAGAAAATGCAGACTCACTTTAACATTAGCTTAAGCCAAATGGTTTGTAAGTTCTAAGTTTACAAAATATACACAATGCGATTTAAAGCAAGCAGCTTTTGGATTTATCTGCATTTTTACAAATAGAATAATAACTATGCTTTTATTTATTACCCCCATCCAGACCCTTCTCCTAATTAGAAGATTCTTTAAGAGTAGACTGTGCACCAGTTGTGTGTGTCAAAAGAATTCAGCCCTTTTTTCCTTTTTACCTGAAATGGACCATCCTCTTCTCATTGAAATTTAACCGAAATAACTTTGTAAATATCGGTGTGTTTGTGATTTTTTTCCAGGGAATGAGTGTTATGTTATCCAATTAAATAATTAATATATGGAATCTTAACCACAATGTTCAAGTGTTTCCCCATATATATATAAGTATATTTACATATAAACAAAGTAATAGCCACCTAAACAGTTCAATCATGAAACTGAGAAGAAATTTGTTCAAGGCATATTTAGAACAGTGGCAGCTCAAACCAGCATCCAGCCTCATGTAGGTTACATCCCTCAAGCTTACAGCCCAGGAGTGTTTTCATGCATGCAGAAACGATTTTGTGCCCGTGTTACCCCTTTGTTTAAAAGTCATCTTGTTTGTGTAATGAAAACCGTTGTTTGCATGGAGACTGTCCATTCATCTAACTGGTGTTAAGGTAATAAAAAATTAATTGCACTTGTGTTCACCCTTTTCTTCTCAAGACTAATTAATGAGGGGCGCCTGGGTGGCTCAGTCGGTTAAGCATCCGACTCGATTTCTGCTCAGGTTAAGAGCTCAGGGTCGTCAGATCAAGCCCCGAGCCTGCTTAAAGATTCTCTCTCTCCCTCTGCCCCTCTCCACCACTCATGCTCTCTCTCTCTAAAATAAAAACAGACTAATTAATGATAAGCTTAAGATACTTTTAATGCACTTAGATAAGTAAATGTCTATATATACTATTGTGTATTGAAATTTTAATCTCATTTGACAAAACAGATCCATTTCCTTGGCCAGAACAAGAGAAAATATGGCTTTGTGATGAAGCTATTATTAGAGATTTTTCTTTCAGCATCCAATATCTAAATAAGTTGATTCTCAAATTGAAGAAACCAAAAGATGGCTTCAAGCGCTCAGGCATAAAAACCAATTCCAGACTTATGAGGGAGAATGTGACATGTGGGAGGTGATTAGAAAACTTTAAGAGTTCTGTTTCTAGGGGGAAATGATGGGTTTGAAACATATCTCCTCAATTTAACCATTCTCTCTCCCTTAGGCTCAGAAACACACACACACACACACACACACACACACACACACACACATCTATAGGGCACTAGAGCAAGAAATGGCCTTTCAAGAGCATATGATTCAACTTATTCCTTTCTTAGGTGAGGAGACCCGAACTCCAGATGAAAAAATGATTTGCTTAAGGATGCGCAGCTAACACTTGTTGGAGCCAAAACATTGCCCCAAGGTCTAACTCTGATCCAGTGAACTGCCCTGAGCCACTGTATTCTGGAGAAGAATCTTCCAAAGAAGATAACCTCCTCTAGGAATGCTTCAAGGGCCATTTAAACTGGTTTCTGACCTACTGGGAGAATCTTAAGTTGCACAAAAGATACCTTCCCTCCCTCTGACAAGCAAAGGGTGCATCCCATCCATGTGACTTCATAATCCAGACTCCAAGATTCCAGAGAAACCAAAGAGCATCATGCCAGGGCCCCTCTAGTGCTCCTATGTTTCTTTCCCCCATGAGAAACATGCCCTCCCTGGGGGAGGTCTGAACACATTGGCCTGAATGTACATGGAGCTATTTGGAAGTGATACTAGAGCATATGGGAAAGCAGATTGTGAGGAGAGGTGACATTGACCCAAAGGACGGCAGGTAGTGGGAAAGGGGGTTTGTTCATATTCAAAGACAAAGCGAGTCTGGGGCCACCCAAGACACAGTATGCAATCCTCGACCAAGTCACTATCAGCTGACCCCAAGCAGTGGTCATTCTTCATGCTTCCCAAGAACCAAATGCCTTCTGGTCACCAGGTCAGCCTCCCTCCTGAGGCATACCAACCAGGCGCACATTGTCCCCTGGGGTTTCTTGCCCAGCTTACTCCTGTGTTCAGAGAGCTCCAAATAAGGGACAGTTTTTCCAAGAGATTAAACCTGTGTGAGAAAAAAAGAAAATGTGTCTGGCACTTTCTTCAGATATAACCAACTCGTGGGAGGCAAGGGATTTATTGGAACTTAGAATGAAGAAGTAATCGCTGGACAGGGAAACAAGCAGGAAGGAGGTTTGCCTCCCAGAAGCAGGAAGGTCAGCCCTTGGAACAGAAGGCCGTGTAGGCACAAGTTCCTTGCATCCTTTTGCTGACTCTTACAGTGAATTTCCGCAGATGAGTGTCACAGGCTGAAATGAAAGAGGTAATTCCTGGAAGCTTGGTTAAGTATTGTTTAACGTTGTTTAATGGTAATCCCAGCTCTGGCTCCAACACAATCTTTTGACTGAACCTGGCTTCAAGGATGGTCCACTGTGTGTAAAAAAAGGGCCTTCCACCCACTCATCCAGTCTCTATGAATCTGCGGAGGAGCAGAGCTGATGGAGGTGCAAGCCTGGGTCCCAAGGTGACTCTCGAGATGATATACAAAATGGAGACGCTGTAAACACAAAAGTGGAAGGAATTCAGAAGATAGTTTCCTTCCAGCCATGGGATCAGAGAAGGTTCGGGGTGGTGGGGTAGTCAAGCAGAGCCCTGGACGATGGTGGGGAGAAGGCATCCCAGGCGAAGGGGACAGAATGACCAAAGATGGAGAAGAGGGGAAATGAGACGGAATACACGTGGAATGAAGAATTGTTTGATTTGCACAAAGCACGCAGGTCGTCCAAAGGGAGAACAGACTCAGGCAGCAGTCTGAAGAGCAAGATGAAGAAAGCGGCCAGGGAGTGGCCAGGATGGACTGAAAGAGCCTGGGAGGCACAATCATACAGAATCAGGTTCAGACAGTAATTGCTGCTTCACCATGTACATTGGGAAGATACCTCACCCCTTAGCTGGGCCTTAGCTCCTCGTGTATTAAATGGGAGTAGTGATAGTACATACATCATAGGATTATACGTGGTATAACTATATATCTTAGAAAAATGCCTAGTACATCATACGCAGTCAAAAAATATTATCTGTTATGTTTATAATGACTAATTATAGAAACAGAATTTCTTCTAGAGGAATCCAAAACATTGTGTCATGTATAATGGATATAATGTTTGGGGATTATCAAATCAGAGTATTTTTATTTTCTGTGATTTCAAGTCTGTAGTTATCTTGGACTCCCACCCATACCAGGCCAGCTCAAATCACAGGAGCTTTTCCATAATGTTGAGAATGCCCTTCCCACCATTAAGCCTGAGCCAGGAAGCTTAATGACTCTCAGGAAGGAGACTATGATGTAGGGGAAGTCCTTCCCATAGAGGAAGAAAAAAACAAGGACCACTCCTTCCAGTCCCTATGATGTTGGGAAAGAAAGAAAAAAGAGTTAATTGAACACAGAGGTATTTGTCCTTGCTTTTTCCTTTATGGGCTAAGTCTAGGTGGTGGCGGTAGGGATGCACTAGAAGCATCTAAGTTATGGGAATGCCTAAGATCAAGAAGTAGGGACACACCAATGAAATGCTTCCCCAACTTCACTCTTCCTCAAGCTCCTCTAAGAGGAGTCATGCATGTCACCCAGGGAGATTGTGGACCAGCAGTGGAAGGGGCCACCATCTTGGTTCCCAGGTTCTGTGACACAATCTGACACGTGGAAGCGTGCTTAAACCTCTATGTCATCTCACTTCACCATTTAAAGATGGCTAAATCCCCCCACCCTTGCCCCATCTGGAAGTCCTTGAGATCAGTGGGCAAAGTGAAATGTGAGTTGTTACTGGGGCTCCCTTGTGAATAGCTGTTGGGAAAACAAGGCACCTAACCTCACCCAGGAGTAGTTCAAAAAATAAGTTCTTTCTCCTTGGAGAAAGAGAAGGGAGAGGGAGGGAGGGAAAAACCAGAAGAGAGAACGCATAGTCCCATGCCTTTCCAGCCTGATTCTAGCTGCCTTTCTGGAAAGAAAGAAAGAAATGCCTTTCCAGCCATTTCTAGCCATGCACTAGAAAATGTGAGGGATGAAGAGGTGCTTACGAAATATGCAGATGGGGAGAAGATTTGGAAGGAAGAGCTCATCCTTGGCTGTTCTGTGGGACCTGGAATGTCAAAAGCCTTGAACTGCCTTCTGGAGCCCCGAGGGCATTCTCAGAGAGGGAGAGAAACACCAGAGAAAGTACTGCCAAGGAGAGAGGGACAGACCCTGGGTGAGGCAAATCCTTTGGGTAGACAATGGAATTTCTAAAAAAGTGAGTGGGAGTCCCAAGATGAGAATAAGAGAGGAGTTGGTGCTCCCTTTTAAAGTAAGAACAAGGGGCGCCTGGGTGGCGCAGTCGGTTAAGCGTCCGACTTCAGCCAGGTCACGATCTCGCGGTCCGTGAGTTCGAGCCCCGCGTCAGGCTCTGGGCTGATGGCTCAGAGCCTGGAACCTGTTTCCGATTCTGTGTCTCCCTCTCTCTGCCCCTCCCCCGTTCATGCTCTGTCTCTCTCTCTGTCCCAAAAATAAATAAACGTTTAAAAAAAAATAAAAAATAAAAAAATAAATAAAGTAAGAACAAGATGAAAAATGTCTGTTTTCCACTGATTATTGCGGAACTTATTTTTTTAATTTTTTTAAATGTTTATTCATTTATGAGAGAGAGAAAACAGAGCATGAGCGGGGGAGGAGCAGAGAGAGAGGGAGACAGAGAATCGGAAGCAGGCTCCAGGCTCTGAGCGGTCAGCACAGGCCCTGATGGCGGGGCTCGAACTCACTGACCGTGAGATCATGACCTGAGCCGAAGTCGGACACTCAACCAACTGAGCCACCCAGGGGACCCATTGCAGAACTTATTTTTAAAGCCTATTTAAGTAAGCAAAATATAAATACAAGAAGCAAATAAAATTAAAATGAAATATTAGAGTAATTTTGGACAAAAGTTTTTAAATAATAATACTATAAAATTACATGTCATTAAAATTTTCAATGTAACAAATTGTAAAATAATGCCTTGAAAAAATGTAAATGTGAAGGAAAAGAATAAATGGAAGATGTAATTTGACTACTACCCAATAGAAATAGTAGTAATAAAAAATATACCCCTAAAATTAAAAAAAAAAATCTGCTTCTATACCTTCCATTCAACCTGTAGTAGAAGTCAGCATAATAAGACAAGAAAAAAATATGTATGCATTATAAAAGGCCATGGCCCTTGTTTGCAGGTAATATACTGTCTACACAGAAAAACCAAAAAAATCTAATAAAAACACACGGAACTAATAAAAGTGCACAACAAGGTAGTTGGTTACAAGATTCAGAAACAAAAACCAATACTAAACTTGATAAGTTTATTCCAAAATTCAAGCCAAATCACCTTTTTGAAGGGACTTATTTTACCAGAGACCAGTATTTAGTACAAAGCTATAGTCGTTAAAACATTGAGGTGTTGGGGCGCCTGGGTGGCTCAGTCGGTTGAGCGTCCGACTTCAGCTCAGGTCATGATCTCACGGTCCATGGGTTCGAGCCCCGCGTCGGGCTCTGTGCTGACAGCTCAGAGCCTGAGCCTGCTTCAGATTCTGTGTCTCCCTCTCTCTCTGACCCTACCCTGTTCATGCTCTGTCTCTCTCTGTCTCAAAAATAAATAAACGTTAAAAATTAAAAAAAAAAAAAAAAAAAAAACATTGAGGTGTTCAGGGGCATGATAGATAAACAGCCCAATGAAATAGAAGATAAAGCCCCAGGTACAGATGCATGTATATCCGGAAGTTTGCAAAACATCAAATTGTCTCCAAAATGTGCAAATCAAGACTCAAGAACTAATTTAATCTGTTACAGAGACATAAAGTGAGATTTTACACACTTGACTTTTTTTTACTGAAACTTTACACCTCCAGTCTACTATGAGGTGCTGAAGGAGATAAAGGCACAGAACAGAAAAAGGAAATGTATTCTGCACCCCCCTTCAGGCCCGTGTGAATGCCTGGGAGAATGGTGTCCAGGCCTTCCTGGGTCACCTGCAGCAAAGTGAGAAGAGGGGGGGAATGAAGCCATGATGCTCAGCTTACTTCCAGGTAGATTCCTCACGAAGGACTGAAGAGCAACTCCCCTACACGAGGCCAGGAGGCTGGGAGGCTTGTCCATGGGTGTCTCTACCCAAGTCTAGTCAGTATCATATATTACCAACAGAATTCCTCTACCATACATAACACACCAGCAACTCACTTCCTAAACAGACTGTGATCTCCCTTCCTGACACCGGAGAGAGTTGCCCACTTTTATAATAATACTTTCCTTCCCCCTCTAACATCGCTAAAGGGAAAGCCAAAGCTACATAATCATGAGCTATGATTCTGCCACCAGACATTTATCACCATGTAAAACAGAAAGTGTGGGCTTCTGTTTTATGTGTCCTTTCCTACCTGTCCTTTCCTGCCTGTCTCATCCCTACTCAGACTCCTCTAAGACCATGAGAGTAACCCTTAACCTCCCCATTTTCATCCTTATTACTACGCCAGTTTCTCTGGTGGAACGGGCTCATGGTTCTCAGCCTGTTGCCTGGTTCTGGGCTTATGCCCAGCTCTGGGCTTCCCATCCCATTGGGACTGAGCCTTATTGGATGCAGAAGGATTTCCCAGAGTGAACTAAGTCCCCAATCTCCACTGCCCAAGATCCCTGCCTCTTTCCCCCCACAAGAGAATGTCTCCTCAGTTTCAGCACCAGCACAGGCCAGGAACAATAACCTATAATTAAGAACCATGTGACCCACTTTGTTCAATTCCTGGGTCCTGTCTCACATGCCCCAAGTTTATTCCACCTCCTCCCCTCTAACCTGCATCACTGCTGCCTCAGAAAATCCATCCCACACAAATTGGGACACTTGGTGCCTTTACTCTTTCTCCATGGGGCCAGTCAGATGGTTCAAAGGAGAAGAAGATTTTAATGGAGGGGCTATTTATAAAAAAGAATCCAGCTGGCATGTGAACCCCAAAAACTGCCACCCCTAAGGTCAGTCTCCAAGCATAAAGCAGAGCAGAGCAGAAAATGAATCTAGGGTGGACAAACAGCACAAGCATCCTCCTGTCATGGTAGGTCCTTCATTTCCCCTGTGACCGTGAGAGTTTCAACTCTATCATGTGGGCTCTTCTGGTCTCTAGAGAGGGGAGTTTCTCCGAACTCCTTCATGAGGTGTCCACCTGGTATTTGCCAAGGCGTTACGGCTCCCACGATGCTACTGCAGCTACTCAGCTATGAGTGAGGCCATCTCTTTGACTTCCCAGGAGTGGCACCACGGATCTCTGGTACCTCTCCGATGCCAGGAGCTACTGCAAATTTACAGACAGATGACAGGGAGGGCATGGCTCCCACCAGAGAGCCCCCAGGGGAAAAGCAGGCAGGCGGGACAGAAGCAAAAGCGAGGAAGAACACAGGACTTCAAAGCTCAAGCCAGGATCCTTTGGTCCGATCCCTTGGGACATTTGAGGGCGACAGTCCCTTCTCTCCTGCCAGGGGCTGCCCAACAAGCAGCGGAGTAGCTCAGGCAGCCTGACAGGAAGGGCTATGGACCATGTAGCAGTGCCCTTTCCAAGTTCACACCCTCTGCTCTGTCCAGACCAGACACAGATTCCCAGCCCCCACTCACACACAGTTGTCCTTTTCTAACTTAGTGTGCATTTTCCTGCATCTCATATTCCCAGCTCCTTCCTCTCCTTTCTTTCTAGGTTTATTTATGTCATCCCATCACTTTGTGTTGTCACCTAGTCCCAGTCCCATGTTCTTTGCCAGCTTTTAGTGACTTTAAAAAAAATCTGGTTGCCATAACAACACTTGCAAATTCACGGGCTGGCTGCATTATTTAGCAGTTGGTATGTCCCACCTCGGACGACATCCTGGTAAAACAGAGGGTGTGGGCTTCTGTTTTATGTTAACATTGAGACTCAGGGAGGAGAACCAACACTCTCGCCACTGGCTGGCAGGCACATACACTAGCTCATTTGACTTTTCAACTACCCTGTTAGGTACAAACCAATATTAGTCCCATTTTATAGATGAGGAAACTAAGGCTCGGAGAGGCTGAGCAACTTGTCCCAGGTCATGCTGCTAGTGAGGGTCAGAAGCAGGGCAGGAGCCCCGATCTGTTCAGCTCTAAGACACATGTTCTTAACCAGTAAACTAAGTCTTCTCTATAAATCACTTCAAAGACCTTGAAGTGATGACACAAACATGAGAGGTTGTGATACAGACCCCCCCCCCCAGGAGCCCCTGCTCCTAGCAACTTCCTCCTGCCCTAAATGAGAATTCTGCTTCTGGTCCATGGCTGGTTAAGGCTGATGCTCCCCGGGTTCTCCTTCTTCCTGAGAACCTGGAGAGTTAACTAGAATGTCCTCCTGGGGTTCAAACACTGGTTGTCCAGCACCCTATAATCAGATCAGAATCTGACCCTGAGACTGGAGTTCAGGTGTAAGTGGTCCATTACAAAATAAGTTCCCTAATGAATCAGATGATTAACTAATTAAGGAGAACCCAGTAAGAAAATTAGGGAAGCAGTATATGAAAGGAGAAGAAACCAAGGAGGGGAGCATTTCTGGGGGGCCCCAGGCTCAGCCAGATCCCAAAGGGAGATCTGGAGCATACAGTACACCTGGGGCTTTGTCTACCTTGAGGAGCTGAGCTCTGTACTTCCACACTTGTCCTTGGTTATGAAGGGAGGAGTTGGGGGGAGGGACATGGAACTCCCAGGCCCCTCTAGCTCTTGTCCCCGCCCAAGATGATTTTCCGAATGGCACAGGTACCAGCATTCACAGCCATGGCAACTGGAGCTACACAGGGAGAGCTGGGCAGAAGGACCTCAGGGGACCTGGGTGGTACAACGACAGGGTCGATGACACACACCAGCTCCCCTCCTAAAACCAAGAGCCAGTACTGTTCTACTCCAGAGCGACAGCCAGCTCCGCCCTCCTGATGCCATAGCTCCGTCTTCCAGGTGGTTCTGAGAATGTGCTGGTGGGATTTCCAGCCCTAGCATGAGCTTTGTCCAACCCCACTCAGTTAATTCTCTATCTTGCTGAATGTCCACGGTGCAAAGGTGAGGGGAAAGAGCAGCCTTTGGAAGGGAGGCCCTTTTCTCTCCATTTACTGCTTTCGTTTCGCTGGCTTACCCACAGGTTCTGTATACATCCGCCCCTCGTCTTTACCTTATGTTTCAGAACCAGACTGAATGGATGAATAGCCAGGGCTGTCAAAGCGGCCTCCCAAATGGGGCTACACGAGCCGTAGGTAGCTGTGGTGGGAACTGGACTCCTGTCGTTGGACCTTTTCAAGCTCAACTCAACAGTCTGCCATTGTGTCTTTGTTCCCTTTTATTCCCGGAACAGAGAAAGGAACTTTCGCTTTCTCCAGGGAGTGAGGAGAGATGAAGGTGAGGTCATTCAGACAGAGTAAACTGAGACAGAAATGGGGCAGGACCTCTCACTGCTCCTCGCCCCCCCCCCCCCCCCCCCCCCGCACCGTATCTGCCAGTATTGGAGTTGCTTCCACACTACAAAATTGAAAAAGCATGGCTGTTAGCACTTAACAAGCCATTTCCTGCATTACCTAGGGCACTCTGGGATCTCTCATTCATCCCTCAGCACACACGCACATGCACACACACACACACACGGCTCTGGCTGGGTGCAGAGTGGACAAATGACCAAATGCTCCTGTCCTGGTTGTAAATCCATGGAAGCTAAATCCATGTGTGATGCATGAGTGGTCCATAGAACCCTCAGCCCTCTTGTTTTCTAAATAGGGAAATCGGGTCCAGAAAGGCACCCTGTCCTATGCAAGGTCACAGAACCTGTTGGGGACAGACCATGATCTAGAACCCAGGTCTCCTGGTCCCCAGTACAAGATGTTCACACTGGGCCAACCCTACTCCTTTCCCTCCATGGGGGCTAGCTGTGGAGAGTCAAGAGCAGAGTCCAGCTGGGCCCAGCCTGCCATGGCTTACTTCCAGGTGAGAATATTTGTAGGGGAAGAGGCTCTTGAAAAGTGAGAAATGCGGGGTGCCTGGGTGGCGCAGTCGGTTAAGCGTCCGACTTCAGCCAGGTCACGATCTCACGGTCCGTGAGTTCGAGCCCCGCATCAGGCTCTGGGCTGATGGCTTGGAGCCTGGAGCCTGTTTCCGATTCTGTGTCTCCCTCTCTCTCTGCCCCTCCCCCGTTCATGCTCTGTCTCTGTCTGTCCCATAAATAAATAAAAACGTTGAAAAAAAAATTTAAAAAGAAAAGTGAGAAATGAGTCTTACGGTCTTTCTTGTGGCAGAGAGAGTCCTTCCCAGGTAGGACTGCCAGATTCACAAATTAAAATACAGGGCATCCAAGTAAATCTGAATTTGAGATAAGAATGAATCGTGTTTTGGAAAAAGTATGTTCAAATATTGCAACTCTGTCTATTCCCAAGGTTCGGATGGGGTGGGGTGCAGGAACACCATAACTGCCACCGAGCCTTCCTTGTTTCCTGGGGTTGGGGGGTGGAGGGTGGGTGGCTCAGGCCCTCAGGGGTCTGACTACAGCAAATTCAATCGGTCCCGTTTTCTAGGTTCAGTTCTGGTCTGAGGTCAAAAGAGACCAGGAGGCAACTAGAAAAGTTAGAAAATACAGATTCCAGGGGCGCCTGTGTGGCTCAGTTGGTTAAGCGTCTGACTTCAGCTCAGGTCATGATCTCACAGTTTGCCAAGTTCAAGCCCTGCATCAGGCTCTCTGTTGTCAGAGTGGAGCCTGCTTCGGATCATCTGTCCCCCTCTCTTTGCTCCTGCCCCCAAAATAAATTTTTTAAAAAAAGAAAATACAGATTCCAAAACACTTACCCCAAACTACCTGTTTGATTTTCTGAATTCCTCTGAGAGTGAGAAATAGACGTGTCATGCCGCTCTAAGGGATGTCACTCTAAGAAAGATGCTGAACAGATGACCCTGAAATTAAGCAGAGGCTCTTCACATACTTCTTTTCCTTTAAACATATTTTTAAATGTTTATTTATTTTTAAGAGAGAGAGAAAGAGCATGAGCAGGGGAGGGGCAGAGAGAGAGGGAGACACAGAATCTGAAGCAGGCTCCAGGCTCTGAGCTGTCAGCACAGAGCTTGACATGGGACTCAAACTCATGAACTGCAAGATTATGACCTGAGCCACAGTCAGACGCTTAACCGACTAAGTCATCCAGGCACCCCAACCTCATATATTTCTTGAATGAGTGAGTGAATGAATAAATGAATGAGCAAACAAGGGCCAGAGAAGGGTGTCAGGAAGGCCAACATCTGAGAGACAACACTCTAATCTTGAATTGACACACCTTCTTCACTCCCAACCCAGGCTTGAGCTATCTATCTTTCAGGGCTCAGTGGGCTCCCCTACTCCTCTAAGAGCAAGCAGCTCCTGGATATCAGGGGTCTGGCTCACTCATCCAAGACCCGCATGGCCTATCTCAATGGTAGGCACAAAGTATGAAGCCAATTAAAAGTTGAATGAATGAATGAACGAATGAATGGCAGATCTGACCACAAGGACCTCACGAGTCCAAGAAACTAGCAGGATTTGGAGTGCACAATGATAGGAATCCATTATCACCAATTCTGAATCCATTCATCTATTCAATATTAAATATCCTGAGCTTGTTGAGGTGTAAGCAGGAAATAGCTTCATTTACCCATTTTCCTTCAAAATTGCTCAGTCCCTACCCCTAGAAAACGTCCCAGGCTACTTGACCACTTTCAACAATAAGAACAGCCTCATTTTGATACTGACTCATTGCTTAGCTATTGAAAGCCAAGTCCAGTCCATTCCAAGTCAAAACTCCAGTCTTGTGTACAATTCCAAGCATCAATTCTACTTGGAGCTCACTCACAAACTGTGGCTCAAGACCCTGTAATGAGGAAGGGCGCTGTCAGCTGTCCTTCCCTTCCTCCACTTCCTTCCTCCAATGAAACAAAGCAGGAGAAGGGGGGATTAGAGAAAATGGACTTTGCTAGTGCTGTTTGTGGTTGTGCCTTGACTGTAAGCGTCTTCTGTATGTGGAAGGCTCTCAACCTTGCTCCTGGTGGGGTACCCTGGGGAATCCTTTGCAAATATCTTTACACAAGCCTCCATGCTGTATCATTCGCTGATGTGGGCAATGACAATGTACTCTCTGCATAACCTGCATGCCTCCTCCTTTCTGACTCTTGCCCAACCAGTTCATCCCCAAATTTCTTCCTGCTGGAATCCCTTCACCTCTTGGGCAAGATCCCATCAAGTTTGCTTACACCTGGTGACAGTCTATAGTTTCCATTCACCCATCCTTGCTTCTCTAAATGAAGTGTGCTATCTGCCTACTGATGCCTTCACTCCTAGCTCTGTCATCCATCAATGCCAATGAACATTCCACCTTTAGCATGACCTGGTAAGTCACGGACACCAAAATGTTTCACATAAATCCCCTAGTTCCAGGTTTGCCCACGAACTCTCACCTCTTTCCTTTCCCATAGCTACACCAAGGTGAATACAGGATTCTGTATCCCAGCAGACCACCAGCAAGGAAGAGGCCAGGTGGGAGAGGGTGAAAGAACCATGGAAAGTAGAGAGAAGACACCACAGCAGCTCCCACTAGACTGGGCTCTCCTTTCCCCGTGACTCCCCCATAATAATTTCAAATAGAAAGTTTTCATAAACACTAGAGGTAGGAAGGGGTTGATGGCCACTGAATTTATTCTAATATTTTCTAGTAAGTCTAGCATTGGTATGTCTAGTGTCCCTGTAATGTAGGTAAATGCATCTTGCATCGTTCATTCTAGCACCTCTCTTTGGGAAGTGAGGGTAACTTTCATCTACTATCCTCACCTTCAAGGATTCACCAAAATTCCATGACTTCAGGAGAAGTCCTTTTATTCATTCATTCATTCATTCATTCATTCATTTATTCATTCACTCATCCATCTGTTTATTAATTCCACACATTGTTAGAGTTCAGTATTGAGTGTGGCAGAGGGAGACTTGACATAGGAACCTATGGAACCTTCCTTGACATGGAAGATCTCAATGGGAGAGGGCATCTGGTTCCAAGACCACACCAGACCATCAGTCATCGTGGGCTTCAAAAGCAAAAATGAAACAACACAGTATAATCAGTGGCCACATCAATATACGTGAAGTCTGATTCGGGGGACATACCAACCAGCCTTCCCTCTGAGCTCACACACTGAGTATTGGGTTCCATTTGGAACACCACGTTTCCATGAAGGATGTTGACACACTAGACTTGGCTGCCAGAAGTAGCTGCACGGGATGGCGAAGGTCTGACGGCTGTACTCTAGGAAGAGGGGGTAGGTGAGCTCACCCCCAAAAAAGGGAAGCCGAAGGGAGAAGTGAAAACAGTAGCTGCCTTCAATATTTGAGTAGTAACCGGGCATGAGGGGAGTAAGCTCAAAGACTAGAACTACAAACAATGACAGAAGTTCTCCTGGAATACAGATTTGAGTTGTGTGTATTAAACCGCTTGCCAACATTCAGAATCACCTAATTATTTGCCCCGTCTGCCAGTGAAGGTATAAACCAAGATCTGATGGACCATCTGTCAGGGAGTTTCCCTCCTGCAATGGTCTTCAGACAGCATTTGTAGAACATGTTAAGACACGGATTCCTGGACCCCGCTCCAAGCTTGAAACCAAAACCTCTAGAGGTGTCTGTTTCGACCAGCTCCACAGGTGATTCGGAAGGGCCAGCTGAGGACTGAGAACTAGTGCTCTGCGGGGTGGGGAGCCACACTATGGCCACTGCCAACACCCAGCTTGGACAGTTTTAGGAAATATTCGATAAGTAAGTCGGAGTGTTCTAACTTAAAATGAGGGACTGGCGTGCCTGGCTGGTTCAGTTGATAGAGCTTGCAACTCTTGATTTCGTGGTTGTGAGTTCAAGCCTTGTGTTTGGCATGAAGCTTACTTTAAGAAGAAATTTGGGGCGCCTGCGTGGCTCAGTTGGTTAAGCACACAACTTTTGATTTCAGCTCAGGTCATTATTTCACGGTTTGTGGGATCAAACCCCATGTCGGGCTCTGTGCTGACAGCACGGAACCTGCTTGGGATTCTCTCTCTCCCTCTCTCTCTGCCTCTACGCACCCCCCCCCAATAAATAAATAAACTTTTTTAAAACTGTTAGATTTCTTTTAAAAAATTAAATTAAAATAATAAAGGACTGAATACACCAATTATCTCCTAACCCTCCCCAAATCCTACCTGAAAAGTAACAAGAATGCTTCTTAAAAGGTATAAACCACACAAATAAAGACAGCGGGAGAGGAAATGACATACCACGTTTGGAAGCTGGGCAGCAGTAGGATGTGCGGTAACTGAGTTAGTAGACTTGAGAAAGTAGAATCCACAGTCAATAGTGGGAAAATCCAAGACGTAACCCACTTTGCTCAGCAGAACCCGCAAAAGCTTCAGGCATTATCAGGGGCAGGGTTAAGGGCAATGCTGAACACAGAATGAGGTTGAGCATCTAGTCACAAAGCAAATAGACACCCAGATTCTCCTTGGTACCACCCAAAGACTAAAGGATTTTTTTCCCCAGGGAGAACAAAATGGAAACACCAGGCACAACAGAGGGCAGCAAGTACCATACTGAAAACAAAAACACTGGCAAACATATGTTTACATTCTAACTTTACACCCCAACCCTCTTTCTCCACTTATCCCCGGAATTCTGACAACCAGGGTCACATCCCAAGAACTGGGCAGAGAAGTTTTCTTCTCTGGAAATCGGCCTAGCCCAAAGAGGAAAGACTTAAAGATACGGACGTGATGTTTCCCTAACAAAATGGCCCAGTCAGATCACTCTACGGTGAGACCCAAAGATCGACAAGCATCACCCACGAGCACAGACTTCTCATCACTCTCAACGACATGCACTTCAAGGTGAGAAGACAGCCAAACATCTGAGGAAAGCCATGGAGAGGGACAAAAACAACAATTAGAATATATATATATTAGGGGCGCCTGGGTGGCTCAGTCGGTTAAGCGCCCGACTTCAGCTCAGGTCACGATCTCGCGGTCCGTGAGTTCGAGCCCCGTGTCGGACTCTGGGCTGATGGCTCAGAGCCTGGAGCCTGCTTCCGATTCTGTGTCTCCCTCTCTCTCTGCCCCTCCCCCGTTCATGCTCTGTCTCTCTCTGTCTCAAAAATAAATAAAACGTTAAAAAAAACTTTTTAAAGAATATATATATATATTATATTATATGTTATGTATAATATTATACATAATATATTAAAATATATTCTTTTATGTATGCAATAGAAATTAAATATATAATATTCTCTATATACATCTATAGCAACATAATATATAATGTCTACGGCAATTCCATTCCTCCTACACGTGTACACTGGGAGGCATAAATAGAATATTCAAAGCAAAATTGTTTCTAATTTAAAAAGGGGAGGAGGCCAGATACAACCTAAACGTCCATTGGCAGGAGAATGGATCAATAAATTGTGGTTATAGTCATAAAGTGGAATACAATATGGCAAAGGTTTTCATTTTGTTGTTATATTTATATTTTGGAATCTACAGCAGGAAAATGATTGGAGTTCAGCTATACATGTCACTGGGCAGATCTCAAAATCAATAGTGACCGAAACAAGTAAGTCACAGAGGGACACATATTTCACCATCTGCAAGACTCCCGGTAAATTCCTCTGCCTGGAAGAAATGTAACTTTTCTTTTCTTCTTAATTTTTTTTAATGTTTCATTTATTTTTGAGGGAGAGAGACAGAAAGAGCGAGCAAGAAAGCAGGAGAGGGGCAGAGAGAGAGGGAGACACGGCATCCGAAGCAGGATCCAGACTCTGAGCTGTCAGCACAGAGCCCGACACGGGGCTTGAACCCGCAAACCGGCGAGATCATGACCTGAGCCGAAGTCGGACGCTCAAGCGACGGAGCCACCCCGGGGCCCCAGAAGTGTAACTTTTCAAGTCTGACTCCGCACTTCATGTTGCCATCTGAGGTGGCTTTGGGAAATCTCTCACCACCGACTTCCAGGGCTTCAGCCCATTCGGCCACTAAAGGGAAGAGGTTAGAGAAGGAAGCTCTTAGTAGCTTAGCTTCTTAAATGAGTACCTGGAGACTGTACACGACAGGGTTCAGCTCTGTTCCCAAACACAAATCGGGGGTCTAATCCAGAATTCCACTCTTGGGGTGTTTATTTGTACCGAGTCTTTGATGACGTTAACAGGGCCCCACCCTGGCATGGCCTTTAGATACTGAAAGGCAGGGTACAGCAATTCCCCCCACCTTCCCATCCATTGTACCTGTGGCCTGTGCCTGGCCCAGACGGCTGTACCTCCCACCCTCACTGCCCCGGACGGGGCTGTGATGCCAGTAAGCACTGCCTCATCCCCACCCCTGCCAGCCCCCCAGGAACCCAGATGCACACATTGGGAGAAACATGGGGTGGGTGGTAGGGGTGAGGAGAGCGCATCCTGAATTGACGGAGGTGAAACCTGAAATGACCAAAAATCTTCAAATAACTACATTTGCCTGAAAGTGACTGGATGAAGTTTTACGTGTTCAGATGGACAGTGCCGCAGTCTTGCTTTGGCCTTCTCCAGACGCAGACCCGGGGGGCCAAGATCTAAGTGTCAGTGGCTTAGGTAGGGGTGGTCTCAGAAAAATACTGGTAGGGGAGAGGGGAAGTGAGACAGCGAAGGGAAGGAGGCCCACAAAGAATGTGTGGCTGAGCAGATTACCGCTGTGGGCAACTGCGGCTCAGCCCGAGAGACACCCGGGGGCCCGAGTACAGCTTCTCTTGTAGTTCTCGCCCGCCGTCGCCGTTGATGGGAACGAGGAAGCTGGTGAAGTCCGCACTCAGGCCGGCCCCTTGGATCTTCCAGCCCGCGCTGCGCCGCAGGAGCACCCAGAGAACACCCCCAGGGGAAAGGTGCAGCAGGAAGCCGTGGGGTTAGCCTGCGCGGGAACAGGGAACCCTGAGGCGGACGTGGGGGCCATCGACAGCGTCTGCTACAGAGGCTCGAGACGACGGAGTTCATTTTTAGAAAACAAAGGAAATGTCGATGTTGCCCTTTGGAGTTCCGTGGCCTTGAAATACGGTTTCGGGGCCCCATGAAAAATCAACAGACAATGCAGAGTCCCATAGATCTCCAGAGTGGTACATTTGTTACAGTTGATGAACCCGTCTGGACACGTCAGTGCCGCCCAAAGTGCATGGTCTGCATGAGGGTTGGCTCCTGCTGTTGTATATACTCTTTTTTTTTTTTTAACGTTTTTATTTATTTTTGAGACAGAGAGAGACAGAGCATGAACGGGGGAGGGTCACAGAGAGAGGGAGGCACAGAATCTGAAACAGGCTCCAGGCTCTGAGCCGTCAGCACAGAGCCTGACGCGGGGCTCGAACTCACGGACTGCGAGATCATGACCTGAGCCAAAGTCGGCCGCTTAACCGACCAAGCCACCCAGGCGCCCCGGTATATACTCTTGTCTTTAGATAAACGTATAATGATGTGTATCCACCACGACAGCATGGTTTCACTGCCCTGAAAATCCTCTGTGTTCTTTTTATTCGTCCCCCCATTCCCTCCAACCCCTGGCAACAACCAATCCTCTTGCCATCTCCATAATTTCGCCTTTTCCAGGACGTCACATACTTGGAATCCTACAAAACGTAGTCTTTTCAGATTGGTTCCTTTCCCTCGGTAATACGCATTTAGTGTTCCCCTACGTTTTTTCGTGGCTCGATAACCCGTTTCAATAATATTCCGTTGTGTGGGTGGACCACAGCTGAGCCACTTACCTGCTACAGGACCCCTTGGTTGCGTCCACGTTCGGGCAATGAATAGATGAACAGAGCTGCTGTGAACGTCCACGTGCCGATTTTTGTATGGACTTAAGTTTTCAACTCCTTTGGGTAAACGCCAAGGAAGGAGCACGGTGGCTGGACCGTGCGGTTAGAGTGTGCTCAGTTTCGGAGGAGACCACCACGCTGTCTTCCAAAGCGGCCACACACACCATTTTACATGCCCGCCAGCAAAGAAATGAGAGTTCCTGTCGTTGCACCCCTTTGCCAGCACGTCCTGTGGTCGGTGTTTTGGACTTGGGCCATTCTGATAGTTGTGAAGTTGTATCTCAATTAATTTCATGATAATTTTAAATGTAATCATTAATGTCATTTAAGATTTAAAAAGGTTTTTTTTTTTTTTTTTTGAGAGAGAGAGAGAGAGAGAGAGACAGTGGGGAAAGGCAGAGAGAAGGGAGACAGAGATCTGAAGCGGGCTCTGTGCTGACGGCAGAAGTTTGACGTAGGCTCGAACTCACGAACAGAGACATCACGACTGAGCTGAAGTCAGAAGCTTCAGTGACTTAGCCACCCAGGCGCCCCTGTAATTTCAGATTTTTAAAAACGTTTCCTGACATTAAATGTCTCCTCCATAAAGGGAGGAGAGAGTTGGCCTCTGTGCTTGAGCCTCTGCATCAGAATGAAATGTAAGAAAGGCACGTTAAGCCTGAGGGAGGATGGGAAGGGGCAGGAAGGGTAGCCTCCTTGAAGAACAGCTGGTTCCACCTTCTGGCCTCATTCTTCCTCTTCCTCTCTTCTGTCTGCCCTCCTCCGACTGCCACTCAGAGGCTAACATTTATAGAACAGTTGCCATACATCAGACTCAACAGATGTGAAGTATCCCAATTATATTCTTATCCCAGAACATTCCAAAACAGTTGATAACAGCTTTAAATAGAAATTTAGTGTATTTTAAGTGGCTCCATAAAGAGACAGTGAAACCGATGCCAGTGAAAGTGCCGGGTAGACAATTTATTTATTTATTTATTTATTTTAAAAAAAACTGTTTATTTTTGAGAGAGAGAGACAGAGTGCAAGCGGGAGAGGGGCAGAGAGAGAGGGAGACACAGAACCCGAAGCAGGCTCCAGGCTCCGAGCTGTCAGCACAGAGCCCGACGCGGGGCTTGAACCCACGGACCGCGAGATCGTGACCTGAGCCGAAGTTGGATGCTTAACTGACTGAGCCATCCAGCACCCCATTGGGTAGACAATTTAGCAACATGATTCCATTCCAGAGTCCTCTGCTTATGGGTGACATAGAGTCATCAAAATTGCATAGGAAGTGTGCAGTGGTAACACAGACATTCGTGTGCTGCCGAGGACGTTTTCCTGATTTGTGATCCTAAAAGCCCAGAGAGTTCACTGACAGGCTGGTGGGGCTAATCCATCAGCTCCCCCAACTGCAGTTGGGTGTGAATATGTACAGTACCAGAAATGGGAGCAAGTTTGGACAAGTTTTCACCTTGGTAACCTTCTCAATTTTAAAAATAATAAGTGTGGGAAAGGACATATACATATGTCCTTATATATGGACATATATATGTGTATATATATATACACACACACACATATATATATATGTATATGTATATGTCAGGAATATGTATATGTCAGGAACATATACAAGGGAGCGCTGGGTGGCTCAGTCGGTTAAGTGTCCGACTTCGGCTCAGGTCATGATCTCACAGTTCGTGGTTTCGAGCCCCGTGTCGGGCTCTGTGCTGATAGCTCGGAGCCTGGAGCCTGCTTTGGATTCTGTGTCTCCCTCTCTCTCTGTCCCTCCCCTACTGGCACTCTGTCTGTCTGTCTCTCTCAAAAATAAATAAACATGAAAAAAAAGAACATATACAAGATGTGCATATGTGAGTACACAAACAGACACATATACATACATACGGGGCTCCTTGGCAATGACTTCATTAAAATGGGATCACCTTATGCATACTTTTCTCCATCTGGGTTTTTTCATTCAACAGTACCTTGGGAAGATACCTCCAGGCCATGTGTGTAACTCTGATCGGCTCCTTTTTTTTTTAATTTAATTTTTTATTTTTTAAATGTTATATCCAAATTAGTTAGCATATAGTGAAACAATGATTTCAGGAGTAGACGCCTTAATGCCCCTTACCCATTTAGCCTATCCCCCCTCCCACAACCCCTCCAGTAACCCTCAGTTTGTTCTCCATATTTATGAGTCTCTTCTTCTGTTTTGTCCCCCTCCCTGTTTTTATATTATTTTTGTCTCCCTTCCCTTATGTTCATCTGTTTTGTCGCTTAAAGTCCTCATATGAGTGAAGTCATTTGATTTTTGTCTTTCTCTGACTGACTAATTTTGCTTAGCATAATACCCTCTAGTTCCATCCACGTAGTTGCAAATGGCAAGATTTCATTCTTTTTGACTGCCGAGTAATACTCCATTGTATATGTATATACCACATCTTCTTTATCCATTCATCCATTGATGGACATTTGGGCTCTTTCCATACTTTGGCTATTGTTGATAGTGCTGCTTTAAACTTGGGGGTGCATGTGTCCCTTCAAAACAGCACACCTGTATCCTGTGGATAAATGCCTACTAGTGCAATCGCTGGGTGGTAGGGTAGTTCTATTTTTAGTTTTTCGAGGAACCTCCATGCTGTTTTCCAAAGTGGCTGCACCAGCTTGCATTCCCATGATCGGCTCCTTTTAATGACAGCACAATATTCATCAGTGCGACTCTGCCATATTCAAGCATGCCTCCATTTGTGAGCATTTTCTGTACCCCCAGTTTCTTTTGGCAATAACCAACAACATTGTGATAAACACCTCTGTTTTGTATGGAGTGGTGGTTTTAGTTCATGGAACAGACTTCTAGGAGAGTGTTACTGGGTGAAAGCAGATGTATTTCAGTGAAGTGCATAACTCTTCAGGGCATGACTCAATGAATTTTTAAAGGATAAATACTTTTTAATTGTAATAGATGTTGCCAGATGGCTGTTTATAATGCACATGTCCACAGCAATGAGTGAAAGTGCCTTTTGCCCTCACATCCCTGCCAGTAATGGGTTTTTTTCCCAGTCTGATGGATACAAAGTGATACTTTTTACCTTAATTTGTATTTCCCTGGCTGCTGGTGAGTTTGAGCATCTTGTCACATGCAAATTGACCATCTAAATTTGCTGCTCTGTGAATCATCTCTTTAAATCATTGTCCATTCTTTTCTGGTGAGTGCTTGATCTTTTCCTCGTGAATTGTAAGACCTCTTTGAATTTTAATGAATATTGATATTAAATATCATTATCGACATTTTTCCCAATCTATCCTTTGTCCACTAACATTTTCTGTGGTTCCTCCTTTCCATATGAGTCTGTTAACAGCAATTAAGGCGGGGGAGAAGAGGGATGTGGATAAAGATCTGAGAAAGAAGAAGGGAAGGGGCAAGTAAACAGAAGGAAAAAAGACTGCGTTTGAAATAAACTCGGTACATTTATGTAAAATTATGTATATGTTTAAAGAAATTAAATACAGGGGCGCCTGGGTGGCTCAGTCGGTTGAGCGCCCGACTTCAGCTCAGGTCATGATCTCACGGTCTGTGAGTTCGAGCTCCCGTCGGGCTCTGTGCTGACAGCTCAGAGCCTGGAGCCTGCTTCCGATTCTGTGTCTCCCTCTCTCTGACCCTCCCCTGCTCATGCTCTGTCTCTCTCTGTCTCAAAAATAAATAAAAAACATTTTTTAAAAAATTTAAAAAAAGAAATTAAATACAAAGGTAAAAAGACATGAGACTGCTTTTTTTTTTTTTTTCATTTTAGAGAGAGAAAGAGAGAGAGCAAATGAGCATGAGTGGGGGAGAGGCAGGCGTGACCCAGGGATCCCTGACCCAGGGATCATGACCTGAGCCAAAATCAAGAGTTGGAAGCTCAACCAACTGAACCACCCACATGCCCCAGAGAGACTGCTTTACTTTTTAATTAAAATTTTTTTATTTGAGATCATTGTGGATTCACATGCAGTTACAAAAAGTTCAATATAACCTTTTATCCTGTTTACCCCAATGATAACATTTGGCAAAACTATAGTAAAATGTCACAAGCAGGGGAGCCTGGGTGGGTCAGTCGCCTAAGTGTCTGACTTCGGCTCAGGTCATGATTTCACGGTTTGTGGGTTTGAGCCCCGCATCAGGCTCTGTGCTGACAGCTCAGAGCCTGGAGCCTGCTTCGGATTCTGTGTCTCCCTCTCTCCCTGCCCCTCCCCGACTCACACTCTGTCTCTCTCTCTCTCAACAATAAATATTTTTTTAAAATGTATCACAACCAAGACATTGACATTGATACAGTCAAGATACAGAACGTTCCCATCACCATAGGATGTTACCCTTTTATTTTATTTTATTTTATTTTTAAAAAAAATTTTTTTAATTAATTTTTGAGACAGAGAGAGACAGAGCATGAGCAGGGGAGGGGCAGAGAGAGAGGGAGACACAGAATCCAAAGCAGGCTCCAGGCTGTGAGCTGTCAGCACGGAGCCCGATGCGGGGCTCGAACCCACAGACTGTGAGGTCACGACCTGAGCTGAAATTCGGACGCTCAACCGACGGAGCCACCCAGGCGCCCCAGATGTTACCCCTTTAGAGTCACACCTGCTCCCCTCCCATCCTTATCCCTTCCTCGGCCCCTGGCAACCTCTCCATTTCCATAATTTTGTCCTTTCAAGAATGCTACATAAATGGAATTATACAGTATAGGAAGTGGAGTTTACTTTAGGGTTGTGGCATTGTCTGGAGATTCCTCCAGATTGTTGCCTCTGCTGCCTGTCGACCCTTCTTAGAGCTCAGTAGCATTCCACAACACGGATGCACCGTGGTTTACTCAACCAGTGAAGGGCATCTGGGCTGTTCCATTTTCAGAGTATTACAAGAACAGCTGCCAGGAACATTCATGAGCAGCTTCCTGTGTGAACATGTTTTCATTTCTCTGAGATAAATGCCCAGGAGTGCGATAGCTGAATGCTACAGTAATCGCATAGTTCTCGTAGTTTAAGAAACTACCACACTGGGGGCGCCTGGGTGGCGCAGTCGGTTAAGTGTCCGACTTCAGCCAGGTCACGATCTCGCGGTCCGTGAGTTCGAGCCCCGCGTCGGGCTCTGGGCTGATGGCTCAGAGCCTGGAGCCTGTTTCCGATTCTGTGTCTCCCTCTGTCTCTGACCCTCCCCCGTTCATGCTCTGTCTCTCTCTGTCCCAAAAATAAATAAACGTTAAAAAAGAAACTACCACACTGTTTTCCAGGACGGCCATACCATTTTACATTCCCGGCAGCAGTGGAGGAACGATCTAATTTTCCTGAATTCTCAGCAGTATTTTGTGCCATCACAAATTATTTTAAGTATTCTGATAGGTGTATAGTGAAATCTCATTGTGGTTTAGGCATAATTTGGGAATAGGGATCCCAGGCTGTTGTTGACTCACGAATCTCCATCAACCCAGCCGGCCTCCCCGCTCTGCCCCGCATTCACAGGGTCCCCAACTCAGGCCAGAGACACACGGAGCTCTATACGTCATGGTGGCCAGGAATCGCAGGTGCCTGTCCTGACTCTCCCAGGGACTGGGGATGGGGAGGGGAGTGCTGTCACCTTTCAACACCTTCTTTCTCCTGCACACGTGGTGATGAGGTGGGTCACACTAGACTTAATTCCAGCCAATAAGAGCTCCTTCAAGATTAAATAAAATGGAAATCCCAAAGACACGTTACACACTTCCCTGCTTCTTAACATTTTATGGAAGACTCAGGATCGCTTTGTGTGCTCATCCATGCCACAAATATTTCTTTTATACAAAACTAAGGTCCTAGTGTGGAGCATAGTATAACGTAATGGTTAAGATTACACTGGAATGCCAAAAGGAAGCCAGTCTGCTTAGGTTGAAAGCCTCAATTCCCACCTTCCAGTATATTGCCTTGGACAAAGTACCTAACTTCTCAGGGTCTCCATTTCCCCGTGTCTCATAGGATTGCCGCTGGCAGTAAGTTGGGACAATTCTTATGAATTTAGTGCAGTGCATGGCACATAGTAAGACTCAATAAATGTTAACTATTATGATGACCATTTAAGGCCACTTACTCTATGCAAAGCATGGCTCTTGTAGATTTACTTAAATCATCTCTCAGTTCTCAGAGTGACCCCATGGAGTAAAGGGCAAATTTTCATAGAAGATGGAACTCAATCTTGGGGAGACCCTTCTATGTGCTGGACATTGTGTTAGGTGATGCAAAGAGGGAAAATTAGACGCTCTCTCAGCATTGACAAGTTTGTGGAAGAGACAGTAAGAGAACAAAGCAGCGATCATCCGAGTGATGGACGAGTGTGTTTCCAGAGAACCGGTTCCAAACTAAGATTAGCCTGCTTGCAGATTGAAAATCAACACTTGCGAGACAAGCGATGGTGGAAAGAGCAGGGTTGCTTTATTCAGGAGGCCGGAAACCTGGGGAGATGCTGGACTGATGTCTCAAAGACCACCTTCCTCATCCAAGGGAAGCTGGAAGGTTTCAAAGGGGAAGGCGCAGGGAAAGGGCGGGGAGCTATGTGCAGAAGAAGCAAGTGCCCAGGTCGTTAGTCATATGCGGACATGACCCTGAACAGACTTGCTGGCATCCGTGGCAGCTGTTTTCGCACGCAGTCAGGCCTTATCTTCTGGGAACATTTAGTCCCTCGCTCCCCAAGGCCAGTGGGCTGCAAATCGCAAAGTGAGTTAGTTCTGCTACAGATCAAGGGACTTAGGTTAGCAATCGAGGAGAGCATAAATTTGACGCCGGTTAACCCTCGAGACTGGGTGCAGCGCTGTTGCAGGTGTGGCAGTGAAAGCATAGAGCACCAAGTCTTTCGTGGGGTCATGGAGCCATGTGTCAACCGATCTATCCCTTCCTCCTCCTGCGATGGCCCCTCATGGCACGTCTCCGGTTTCCACAGACTTGTGTTCCTGTTTCCGGCCCTTCCGTCGCGCCTCATGTCTAGTCGTCTCTCTTGTGACAATATCACAGTGCCTTAATGACTCCGACTCTTTAATAAGTCTTTTTTTTTTTTCAACGTTTTTATTTATTTTTGGGACAGAGAGAGACAGAGCATGAACGGGAGAGGGGCAGAGAGAGAGAGGGAGACACAGAATCGGAAACAGGCTCCAGGCTCTGAGCCATCAGCCCAGAGCCCGACGCGGGGCTCGAACTCACGGACCGCGAGATCGTGACCTGGCTGAAGTCGGACGCTGAACCGACTGCGCCACCCAGGCGCCCCTCTTTAATAAGTCTTCACAGGCAGTAGAGCAGGACCTCCCCACCACCTTGCCCTTCCTCTGTCGAGAGTGTCTTGACTAGGCTTGGTTCTTGACTCTTCCATGCAAATTTTCAAATCAGCTTTTTGGGTTCCAGGATGACTTTATTGGAATTTTGCGTGGAATTACATGGTATCCATAGCTCCGTCCTGGGGAAATGGACACATGTGTGGCATTGCATCTTCCCAGTCATAAACATATGCAATTATTTAGATATTCCTTAACATCTTTCAGTAAAATGTCCCCATTTTTCCCATAATAAATCTTGCCTTGACAAATGAAAAAATCTGAGTCTACACGGAAATCCTCCTTATCTTAATTTCCAAAATGCTCGCATAGTTAGCACTGATTTTCATTGGTAAATTGGCTGCTGCTAAAGAACTCTCTAGAAGAGCTCTTCAGCCTAAGTTCTCATCAGTGAGGAGCAAAGATGGGGAGGTAACATCGTGCCCAGGAAGTTTTTAATCAGTTAATTTTCTCATCCGCTTTGTTCAAGGGGAAAAGAAAATGCTCACTGCTCAGGCAGTGCTCCAGGACTTAAATAGGTTTTCAAAAGTTATATCCTCTCACTTTTCCAACAGACTCTTATACTCCATGTACTTGGCACCACGCTGGAAACTACCGGGACGCAGGCGGGAAATATATCGTCCTTGGTCCCTGTCCCCCAAGAATTTACAATGTCCCGAGAGACAACTCACCCCTGAGTTGTTCTAAACTCACAGCCCAGAGCTGCTTCCAGTTTGTTCTTCCCATTTAGCCCAAGGCAAAGTGATGATGCTGCTGAAAATATGCTTCTTCTTTATCCCCACCATATACATTGAAAAAACACTATTGCCATTTGCACCCCCTTCTTCTTATTTTAGAGAGAAAGAGAAGGGGAGAGGGGCAAAGGGGGAGAGAAAGAGAGAGAATCTCAAACAGGCTCCAGACTCAGTGCAGAGCCTGATGAGGGGCTCGATCCCACAACCCTGGGATCATGACCTGAGCCAAAATCAAGAGCCCGACGCTCCACCGACTAAGCCACCCAGGCGTCCCTGCACCCTTTTTTGAACGGAACTAATGGTTTCCCTTTTCAGTCCACCTCTCCTTCGTAGGGAAGGAGGTGAGGGCCTCCTCAATTCACTGATTGAATTTTTTTCTTAGCATGTGTGTTTCTTGTATGATGGCAGATAGTATTTCTATCATGCACCTTTATCTCTAATTGGGGAACAACAGATTTTGCTTGCTGTTAAAGGAACTTTATATCAGCATCTAAGGAGATATCTTTCGGAGGGGGAAGTTTAACAAAGGGGCAGAGAGAACTTGAAATCTAGTGGCCATCTACAGCCCTGAAGAGAGGAAGACTGAAGTTCCTCCATTTGCACTGACGAAATTATAAGCCCAGAGTATGGGGTAAAGGAGAAGAGGCGCATGTCCCCCCACCTGCAACTTTGCAAAGGAAAAATAATTCGAGGGGCGCCTGGGTGGCTCACTGGTTAAGCATTCGACTTCAGCTCAGGTCATGATCTCGAAGTTCACAAATTCAAGCCCCGCATCGGGCTCTGTGCTGACAGCTCCGAGCTTGGATCAGATTCTATACCTCCTTCTGTCTCTGCCCCTTCCCTGCTCTCTCTCTCTCTCTCAAAAATAAATAAAACATTAAAAAAATAATTTGAAACTATGAGATATGTTTAAAGCGACAAAAAGTGTATCACACACACATTTTGTAGGCAGGTAAGTTGTGACACATAAGTTGTATTTCCATTCTGCAACAACACAGAAATTGTAAATCTTTCCTCAAGGTAAAAAAGAAAATGGAAGAGCCCTTTGGCATGACTCAGCCACCTACATCATTCAGATTATGCCACCTCTACATCCCGGCACCAGCTTACGTCTTCATGTTGACACGTGTGCAGCTCTCCATTGCCAGGCTCCCACATTTCGTATTTCCCTTCAGTCACTAAATATTTAAGGCATGTTTGGCCGTGGTTTCTTTCTAGCACTGCAATGTCCAATACAGTAGCCATTAGCCATATGTGACCATTTAAATTTTAATTAAACAGAATGTTTAAATGTTTATTTTTTCTTTATTTTGAGAGAGAGAGAGAGAGAGAGAGAGAGAGAGAGAGAGAGAATGAATGGGGGAAAGGCAGAGAGAATCCCAAGCAGGTTCCGTGCCATCAGCGTGGAGCCCAACGTGGGGCTCGATCTCACAAACCATGAGATCATGACCTGAACCGAAATCAAGGGTCAGATACTTAATGAACTGAGTCACCCAGGCACCCCTCAATTAAACGAAATTTTAAATCCAGTTCCTCAGGGGGTGCCTGGAGAGCTCAGTTTGTTAAGCATCTAACTCTTGCTGTGAGATGGAGCCCTGCATCAGGCTCTGAGCTGAGGGTAGAGCCTGTTTGGGATTTTCCCTCCTCTCTCTCTCTCTCTCTCTCTCTCTCTCTCTGCCCCTCCCCCACTTGCACATGCATGCACACACTTTCTCTTTCTCAAAATAAATTAATTAATTTAAACAATTCCATTCCTCAGTCACAATAACTACATTTCAAGGGCTCAGTAGCTACATATGGCTAGTGGCTACTGTATCAGACAGCATAGATCTAGAACATTCCTTCATTATGGAAAGCTCTATAGTGGTGTTCTTAATAATTGGAAGAGTTTGAAAATCAGATTAAAACCAAACTCATTCTCTTTCCTCCCAGACTCCTCTCCTCTTTTCTCTCTCCCTCCTCTTCTACCACAGCCTATTCTTACATCTGGTTCAGAATTCCTGGAAGAGACTGGACAGAAGTCTCCAGGATTTGCGAATATTAATAAATTCCTGAACTTTCCAACAATGACCCCAAAGTTGTTATACATCAGTAAAAATACGGGAACTGTAACAAAAAAAAATGTTAAAGAATGAACTAAACAGGAAATAAATACTTAATAAATATTTTAGAAATTTAGTAATAGGTCAGGAGCCTGGGTGGTTCAGTTGGTTGAGCGTCAGACTTCAGCTCAGGTCATGATCTCATGGTTCGTGGGTTCAAGCCCAGCATCGGGCTCTCTGCTGTCAGCACAGAGCCTGCTTCAAATCCTGTCTCCCTCTCTCTCGGCCCCTCCTCTGCAGGTGGTCTCTCTCAAAAATAAATAAAAAACATGAAAAAAAAGAAGTGTATTCATAGGCCAATTGTTTATTATAATGAATAGTTCTGATTAAAATATTTGTATTAGTAGTACATTGAATTATACATAACTCAATTCACTTTAATTTTTTAAAATGTTGACTCAACATTTTGTGTAACATAATTTGAAGGTAGGTCTGTCTCTTTTATTTTTTAATTTTTTTTTTAAGTTTACTTATTTATTTTGAGAGAGTGAGCGAGAGCTGGGTAGGGGCAGAGAGAGAGAGGGGAAGAGAGAGATTCCCAAGCAGGTTCCAGGCTCTGAGCTGTCAGTACACCATCTGATGCAGGGCCCGAACCCATGAACCTTTAGATCATGACCTGAGCCGAAGTCTGACACTTAACTGACTGAGCCATCCAGACGCCCCATAGGTCTGTTTCTTTTAACACTTCCTTTTGATATCTCTTGTAATCGAAAAATATTCCTCATAAGAAGTAAATGTAGTAAGGACATCATTGGGTATGCTCTCCTAAATTGTGATACTTCTTTTTCTCTCTTCCACCAACAATTATGGTGACATGTAGACAGTAAATCACTATGTTCCCTGATGTTTTTGCAGACTAATCAGAGGGTGCCATATTCTCATATATATTAACAAAGTATTTCATTTCAAAACCTACTGAAATACTTCACTTGGAAGCTTTTAAACAGCCCAACCATTCTGTTCCCAAGTTTTTCCCCCCATTTTTTATTGTGGTAAAAAACACATAACATAAAATTTACCATGTTAACCATTTTTAAGTGTATTATTCAGGAGTATTAAGTTTATTCACATTGTTGTGAATGGATCTCCAGAATTTTTTATCTTGTAGATATGAAACTCTATACTTATTAACTCTTCTCTTCCCGTCTCCCCTACTCCTGGGAACGACCTTTCTACTTTCTGTCTCTGAATTTGACTACTCTAGATACCCCATATAAGTAAAATCATGCAGTATTTGTCTTTTATGACTTGCATAAAGTCCTCAAGGTATATCCTTGTTGTAGCATGTGATAGGATTTCTTTCCTTTTTAAAAAAAAATTTTGTTAATGTTTATTTTTGAGAGAGAGACAGAGAGACAGAATGTGAGCAGGGAGGGACAGAGTGAGAGGGAGACACAGGATCCAAAGCAGGCTCCAGGCTCTGAGCTGTCAGAACAGAGCCCGATGTGAGTCTCGAACTCACAAACCATGAGATCATGACCTAAGCCGAAGTCAGACGCCTAACCAGCTGAGCCATCCAGGTGTCCCAGGATTTCTTTCCTTCCTAAGACTGAATAATGTGTGTGTGTGTATCTCACATTTTGTTTATCCATCCAATTGTCATTGGATGTTTGGGTTGCTTCTGTCTCTTCCTATTGTGAACAGTGCTGCTGTGAACATGAGTGTGCAAATATCTCTTCAAGATTCTGATTTCAATTATTCTAGATATATACACTCAGAAATGGGGTTGCTACCTCATATAATAGTTCTGTGTTTAATTTTCTGAGGTATCTCCAGACTGTTCTCCATAGCAGTGGGACTAGCTTACAGTCGCACCCACTGTGCACTAGGGTTCTAATTTTTCCACATCCTCACCAACACTTACTATTTTCTAGTGTTGTTTTTCATAGTGGACATCTGAATGGGTGTGAGGTGATACTTCATTGTGGTTTTGGTTCATGTTTCTCTGATGATTTGTGATATTGGCATCTTTTAATATGCCTGTTGACCATCTCTATATTATCTTTAGAGAAATATTTATTCTCAGTTGGGTGATTTGAATTTTTGTTGTTGAGTTGGAAGCGTTCTTTATATATTCTGAATATTAGCCCCTTATCAAGTATATGTTTTGCATATATTTCCTCCCATTCCATAGGCTGCCTTTTCAGTCTGTTGACTGTGTCCTTTGATGCACAAAAGTTTTTAAGGTTGATGTAGTCACATTTGTCTATTTTTGCTTCTGTTGTCTGTGTTTTTGGTGTCATAACCAAGAAATAATTGCCAATCTCATGAGCTTTTCATCTATGTTTTCTTCCAGGATTTTTACAGTTTTAGGTCTTAAATTTAGATCTTTAATCAATTTTGAGTTAATTTTTGTCTATGGTGTAAGCTAAAGTCCAACTTTATACTTTTACATGTGGATATCCAGTTTTCCCGACACCATTTGTTGCAAAGACTGTCTTTCCCCCATTGAGTGGTCTTGGCATCTTTGTTGAACATCATTTGACCATATACACAAAGGCTTATTTCTTGGCTTTCTATTCTATTCCATTCTTCTATTTGTGTTAATGCCGATACTACACCGTTTTGATTATTGTAGCTTTGTAATGTGTTTTGAAATCAAGAAGTGTGAGTCCTCCAACTTTGTTCCTTTTCAAAATTGTTTCGGCTATGCTGAGTTTCTTGAGACTCTATATGAATTTAGAATGTATTTTTCTATTTCTATGAGAAATGTCATTGGGATTTTGATAGGGAGTGCACTGAATTTGTAGGTTGCTTTGGGTAGAACTGATATCTTAACAATGTCAAGTCTTCTATCCATGAATACAAGATCTCTTTCCACTTATTCATCTTCTTTAATTTCTTTCAATAAGTTTTATGGGGCACCTGGGTGGCTCAGTTAAGTGTCCAACTCTTGGTTTCAGCTCAGGTCATGATCTCATGGTTTGTGAGCTCGAGCCCCGTGTTGGACTCTGTACTCCAGTGCAGAGTCTGCCTGGGATTCTCTCTCTCCCTTTGTCTCTACCCCTCCCCTGCTCTCTCTCTGTCTAAAAAATAAATAAATTGTAAAAAAATAAAAAATAATAATGTGTTGTAGTCTTCAGGATAGGAGGCTTTCACCTCTTGGTTAAGTTTATTCCTAAGTATTTTCTTCTTTTTATTGCTATTGTAAATGAAATTATTTTCTCAATTTCCTTTTTGGGTTGGTCAATTGTTTTTCCCCCAGTTTTAAAAAGTAAGGCAGGAGGTAGACGACCCACTTGTTTTTCTTTGATCAGTAAAATATAAACTTTCAAAATGTTCTCTCCATATATTTTATTCCAGAAAAATATTTGCTTTCTTTCTCAATGCTGAACCATCATTTTCACCTTGGTGGTAGATGTTTTGTTTTGTTTTGTTTTTTTACTAATTTTGTTTATTATAAAATTTTCATTACGAACATTTTCAAACATATGGAAAAATAGAAAAAAATAGTGTAATGACCTCCCATATATGCATTACCTAAACTTAACCATTCTTAACATTTTGCCAGATTTGCTTCCTATTTTTTGCCAAAGCATTTATAATAAATTACAGACATGACATTTTACTTCATAACACTTTCATATTTCTATTTTCTAAAAATAAGGACTTTTCTTCCATAACCCTATACCACTCTACCTAACAAAACGAACAATAATTCTTTCATGTCACCTGGTACCCGATCCGTATTCAGATCTCTCCAATTGTTGCCATAACGTCTTTTGCAGCTGGTCCATCTGAGCCAAGATCCACACAAGGACCACACATTGCATTTGGTTAGTAGGTCTCTCAAGTCCCTCTTAATCCAAAGACAGCTGGACAGCACTAGGTTCAGGAATGTGTCTGGACAAGGCTGTTAGTCTGGAGAAGCAAAGGGGACACAGAAGGCTGTGTTCATGGCGGAGGGTATTGGGACCTATAATAATATTTCATATCATAAACTCCAAGAGTGATGAAGTGCCTCTGGCTCCAGTGCAAAATTATGGAAGTCTGGAGCCAAAGAGTCTTCCAGAAGGTCTGTTGGAATCCTTACTTGATCAGATTCTGTCATCTGACAATGTGTATCTCTGGGAGAAGATTTCGTGCACAATTTTACTTCTCTGTATGGCTCAGTTAATGTTTCTAATCTCTTTGCAGTGAATTCTGACGACACCAACTTCCTTCCCCATCCACGAGATAAGCGAGTCTTGCTGATTTACTCTTGTCCTTCTGCCAGTCTGACCCTCCACCATCACTTGTCAATTCTATTGATAGTTATTTGTCTTCCCAGAATAGGCTCCCAAATTTGAAACACTCGCCTTGTTTTAGAGGAAAACTGTGTAACTTACTTTTAAATCAGATGCCCTTTAACAAACGTTGCCACCAGATAACCCATGAATTCTCGTGTGGTCTAATGATTTTTATGCTCATCCTCTTAGAAACTTCCTTATTCAGCAAGCTATGTCAGTGGAGCACTTCTGATTTCCACCTCTTTGCTGCAATACCTAGCCTCTGAAACAATGGTGGATGTGTTTTTTATGGGATGTTCAAGACCCTCACACCAAAATCCTTTCTGATCCCTTCTTAAAACAAAGCAGACGATCCTTGCTGGCTACAGGTTTTTTGGGCTTTCCTTTTCATCAAACACTGGTTTTATTCAAAAACTCATTACTGCTGAGACTCTCTGTCTAGTTCATCTTTTCTTTCATGGCTCATTAAAAACATCTCTTGCGTTTCATTACCGCCAGAACCTAACAAGCACTATATACCCTGGGACACGTTAGGAAGAGCTCTCTGTACTTGTACCAAACTGCACTGCCAACTTCCCACCTGAGTCCTTTGTTTTCACGTTCTCCAAATCTCCAGACGCATTTTCTAGGTGTCCTCCATTGATTTTTCTGACCAAGGACTGCACCGTAATTTTGCTACCACCTTGTTTTTGTTTATTCTTTCAATCGTTTTTATTCCAGGAGGATGAGACGTTTTACACAAGGGCATGGAGCCTGCCATCTTTACACCCCTAGATGGGAAATATTAAAAGTGATAGAAAATATTAAAAGTGGCTTTCCATTTGTCAGGAAGTTTCACAATATTTTGTCGAGTTCTGAATCCCATTGCCCACGATTTCAAAAACAAAGCAATGAAAAAGTGGAGAGCTTTGGATTAGGGCCCACCCTACTCCAGTGTTACTTCATCCTAATTGCATCTACAACAACCCTATTTCCAAGTAAGGCCATCTTCTGAAGTCTCAGGGGTTATGACTTCAACATATTTCGGGGTGGGGGGGCACAATCCAACCCACCACAGAGCTCTAAATAGATGTTAGAGGAATGACTACAGACCCTCCCAGCACTAACAGCCTATGTATCTAAAAATGAGATGAACAAGGGGCACCTGGGCAGCTCAGTCAGTTAAGCATCCAACTTCAGCTCTGGTCACGATCTCATGGTTCGTGAGTTTGAGCCCCACATCGGGCTCCATGATGACAGTGTGGAGCCTGCTTGGGATTCTCTATCTCTCTCCCCCTCTTTCTCTCTGCCCCTCCTCCACTCACGTGCACACATGCTCTCTCCCTCTCTCTCAAAATAAACCAAAAAAAATGAGATGAACAATGGGAAGTGCTGTCCAAGCAAGAAGCGCCACTTGGGAGAATGATGACTACGCTTTGTGATGGTTGGTGTGGATGATGCCAACCAGAGATATCATTCTGATCTCTGCCTCTGCCATCAGATCTGGCTTTATTTGGATCTAGCCAGATTGGGTTCTGGCTGCTGTTAAATCAAAATGTGTAATTGCACGTGCTAGCCATAAGAGTGCTCTATTCAGGGATATTTCCTCCCACCTGTGGAAGTGATCGATGTTCCTAATAAGAGTCAAGTGACCCTGCATGGTTAGGGAGTATCTTCTGAATCATCAAAGAACAACTAAATTGTCTTCTGAAGAATGTTCCTGTTAAATGCATTTGAGTGCTTTCTTTGAAATTCAGTCTCAAGATAAGTCCCTTAAAAGCAGAGGTTGAGGAGCGCCTGGATGGCTCAGTTGGTTAAGAGTCTGCCTCTTGGTTTTGGTTCAAGTGGTGATCTCACCCTCAGATCGAGCCCTGCGTGAAGTCTATTTAGGATTCTCTCTCTCTCTCTCTCTCTCTCTCTCCTCTCCCCTGCCCCTCTCCTGCTCTCACGCATGCAGGCACTCTCTCTTTCAAAAAATAAAATAAAAAAATAAAATAAAATAAAATAAAGTAAAATAAAATAAAATAAAATATAAAATATAAAAAAATAAAATAAAATAAAATAAAATAAAATAAAATAAAATAAAATAAAATAAAATAACAGAGGCTAAGACAGGATTCAGGTGCACATGATTTATTGAGGGTGAATGGGGAAGAGGAGTAAGAGAAGCAGGAGGGGGGCAGGGGAAGGAGCTGAGCAGGGATGTGCTCTCAGCTGGAGTCTAGCGTCAGCCTGGTCCACAGAGAGCTCTAGAGTGTGAATGCACCACGTGATCAGTCCCACCTTAAGGCAAGGGGACTGGCCTTTTGTCATTTCCTGTGGGCTGCGGG
>NW_024412427.1:18246739-18257634 GCF_014898765.1 Herpailurus yagouaroundi | reverse complement strand
CGCGCGCGCGCGCGCGCGCAACTTCTCCCAAGGGAGTTCCCAGACAAGGAAAAGTCTGTGCAGAAGGGGGCGACTGTGAGCCACCGTCTGCCAACAGTCGCAGCAAACGAGAGATGGGTACACCGGCTGGTAAAGGCTGTCTGGCATTTCTGTACACTCGGTGATGTGTATATGGGCTACAGTCACTATTGTGGGGTGAACTGTGTTACTACCACCACCACCACCAAATTCATATGTTGAGGTCCTAGGTTCCAGTACCTCAGAATGGAATTGTATTTGGAGATAGGGTATTTGAAAAAAGTAAGGTTAAATGAGGTCTTTAAGTGGGCCTTAATCCAATACGACTGGTGTCGTTGTAAGAGGAGATTAGGACCTAGACACTCACGGATGGAAGGCAATGTGAAGACACAGGGAGAGTCTGCAAGCCAAGGACAGAGGCCTCGGGATAATTATACTCTGGTGACGCTTTGACCTTGGACTTCTGGCCTCCAGAACTGTGAAAACACAAATTTCTGTCAGTTAAGCCACCCAGTCTGTGGTACTTTGCGATGGCAAACCAATAGTCTTATATGGCAAAAACAGTCACTCATTTATCTTCGCCAGCTCCAAAGGCCAGGATGTTGGATTCGCTGGGAAATCTCCTCTCCCAATCCTGCTAGAAACCCCTGCCATAGTGTTTCATTATCCCCAGTGCCCCGAGGCCACCAATAAAGACAAATTCATCTAACAGCTCTACCTCTGTGGAAACATACTTACATCTCCTCCGTGTATTTTCCCACACCCATACCAGTGGTTTCTACAGCCAGCAAGCAGGCTTTGTTTTGCTAAAAAATTATAAATGTGAGAGTTCCCGCATTAGGGTGGTTTGAATAACAGTGGGAGAGGAAAGCTATTAGACCAGGCAGGCTCTCTGTCTTCTGTTCCCATAACATCTTCACTCTGTAATGGTGTCAGGGGATATTAAAACGTCATTGATAGACAAAGGCTTTATAACAACACCATCTTACCCAAAGGCTTATGGGTGGCTGGATTATGATGGAGAAGTTACTCAAATAGCCATCAATCTCTGCTGTGTTGTCTGGGAGAAAACATTTAGTGCTCTGATTTCACCATCTTCTCCTGAAACTTTTTGGTAAGGATTGCTGCCGGCCTGGGTATATGTCACTATTTGGAAATAAAGCTACTTCCTAATTACCTTTTCCATAAGAGGACAATAGCTAAGGAAACTGAAATTCCCACAAAAGCAATTTTGGTTCCTTCCCTCTCCCTTCCCCACACCCTTAAAGCAAATAACAATGTTGGCTCCCCGGGGTTTCTTCAGTCTTTCTTTCCTCTGTCCATTGACTGGTGGAAATACCGATGAAGAGGTGGAGTGGCAGGCTCGAGGAGGCAGGAAAGAGAGATGCATATCACGAACGAGATCCTTCAATTCTCACTTTACCCTAGAGCTGAATTCAGAGCTCTGTTAGGGCCAGTGGCTCAATGACTCTGGGGTTCGGCCCCAGAAGCACCAGCCAGGCTTCCTGACCTCTCGGTGCGGTTCATGGGTCCTTGGACGAAGCTGTCTGAGGCAGCTGCCCCCTACTACCCAGATGTAACCTCCAGAGCCACTTAGAATCTTCTCCTGTAACTCGGTGGGGATGGGGGGTGGTGATTTTGCTCCCCAGGGGACATGTGACAATGTGTGTAGGCATTACTGGTTGTCACACTGTGGGGATCGGGGGGGGGGGTGCTATTAGTATCTAGTGTATAGAGGGCAGGGGTGCTGTTAAATATCCTATAATGCACAGGACATCCCCCCCTCCCCCATCGTCCAACACACACCTAAAAAACAATTATCTGGACCAAAATGTCAATAACGCTAAGTTTGAGAAACCCTGTTCTAACTATTTTTCATCAGAACCCACCCCCCCCCGCTCCAGCCTTTCATCCTGCCTTGACCTACGTCACCCATCTATGCATCTATCATTCAGCCTATAAACATTCACCATGAGCCTTGTCTCAGCCTGGAACTGTACCATTTGCTTTCAAACACACATGGAACAGGAATGATAAAGATTTAAACTGTAGATTGGCAGCTAATAAGGGCAATCATTCAGACGGTGATTTTACTTGAAGATACGGAGGAATGTGGCGTGTGATAGATGGGCTGGGCCAGTGGGATGGCTGCTCAGCGTGGTGTTGGCAGGGCTCCCTCGTGCACTACAGTCAACTCATGGCCGGTGACCTCACTCGCACATCTGCCGGGTGTCTGCCTGTTGGCAGGGACAATAACAGTCTGTTTATCATCCTGCAGTGGCTCATTCACAGAGCAGTAGTGGTAGGGTTCCCAAGAGCACCATGAAAGGGCAAGTTCCACTGTGCTAGCATATTCCAAGCCTCTGTTTGCAACACAGAGCAAGTCACATGGCCCTGCACCAATTTCCAGGAGTGAAAAATACACTCCACCTCTTGATGGAAGAAACCAACAAGTCACATCGCCTAGGGGTGTAGATACAAGGAGAAGAAGATCTGGAGCTATTTGCAATCAGTTTTGCAATGAGAGTGACTCCTTAATCTTTCTTTCTGGTTCCTCTCCGTGGCCAGATACTGAATTCTTCCCTTTGGCTTTGGCTAATGACCATTTCTCATTTTCACTTTAGTGAATCCTCACCCCAATCCCATGCGGGTTGGCCAGGCAGGTTCAGTTTTCCTTGTCGCTGTTTTTACTTTATACGTGCAAACCTTGAATCCCTGCAAGACAGAGTTCTAGCCTAGGTCAAAAGCTAGTAAGTGACAGAAGTAGACCATAATAATGACCATCATGTGTTGACTGACCACCAGATGTCAGGCGATGGACTTTCTTAATCCTCACAATAACTCTTTCATGGATCCTATTTTACAGATGGGCAAAGTGAAGTTCAGAGAAGTTAAGTAATTTGCCCAAAGTCACACAGCACATAGGGTTGAAACTCTAACCTAGGACTTAAATCCAGATTTTTCTGCTGCCAAGTTGTATCTCCATGTAACAGGGTCGTTCTAAAAACAGCCTGAGCCCTTGCTGAAGCAGCAGGTAACCTCACCTCTGTAGTAAAACAGGGCAACACTATAGTTAGCTGGGGTCATCTCTGTGCTAAAATCAATTTCCCCACCATCTAAGCTGATACACAGGACAATGAAGAGCTTATAACCACGGTCAACGATGTGGTCTGATGAGACTTCTACGGGATGTCGCTGTTTCTTCATGGTGACAGAGGCCCCATGGGTGAGGAACCTGCACTCACTCAGGTCTATTGACCTTTTTTGTTTTTTTTTAAGTTTAGTTATTTATTTTGAGAAAGAGAGAGAGCACACGCATGCATGGGGGAGAGGTAGAAAGAAAGAGGGAGAGAGAGAATCCCAAGCAGGCTCTGCAGTGTCAGCACAGAGCCTGATGCGGGTGGGGTTCAAATCCATGAACCACGAGATCAACACCTGAGCTGAAGTCAAGAGTTAGACGCTTAACCAACTGAGCCACCCAGGCGCCCCTCAGGTCTACTGACGTTTGACCAGCACGCCAGCCCAGGTAAACCCTGTTAATATGAATGATAGAGCCACACCTGAGGCTGGAAGGCAACCACGAGGTGTAGTTTTGCTCAAACTATCTGCATCAACAGGATCAAAGACAATATTCTTTTTCTTGATATAGTTTTCTCTTTGCAAAAAGAATATGGTCAACATAAAACACTGTGAAAACATGCCAATAGTATCTTTCCCCAAATTCCAAACCACCCCTCCTTCCAATGTACCCATTATGAATACAGTCTTGTCTACTCTCCCTGTGGGTCTGTATATGTGATTTATGTGTATAAGTAACTTACATGTATAAGCATGTGTCTTGTGTATGGGGGTAATTTACAAATGTACCTATAATTTTTATTTGCCTGTGCAATTTATCAAAATGAGGAGTTCCTGTACATTCTGCCTTGTAGTTTGTAATCTGTTGTAAGCACTTACCCCTGTATGTCAATATTCTTTTAGAACATGACTATAAGGGCTATGACATGTCATCACACCTTGATCATCTATCTAGCTGGATCCCGGGGTTGGATGTCTAGAGGGACAGACTTATAACCAGCTGAGTTTTGGAATTTGGGGCCCCTTATCATTGAGGCAAAGAGGTCTGGGGTGACCAAATGGAGATGAGGATGAGAAAATAGGCAAAAGCCTCTCTCCACGCCTCCTTCTCCCAGAACCCCACATGGGCCCACAGTCCTTGAGTTCATTAGAAATGCCTGGGGGAAGCACAAGTGATAGAAGCACATTACATCTCTCAGGGCTCCGTGAAGCATGATGTTGCGTGGGATTGTGGAAGGCATTATTTATTTTCAAATGCACCTTGCCTCCAGGAGGCAGCCCATTCAGTATTTCCAGTGTGTCCATGCTGCTAGTCTAGTTAAGGACTTGGAGGTTAACGTTTGTATGCTAGATATTCAAGAGAAATTATCGGCTCAAGCGTATGCTTGAGGCTGGTTGGCAATTTGAGGCTGTATGCCAATTTTAAAAATAATAATACCCAGAGTCCTCATCGTTCCTCTTTAGAGAGATTCCAGGAAGAAGGAACATTATTTTCTTGTACAATTTGTCTGTATCTCTGCTTGTTATTCATGTGACCAACAGAGACTATGTCTTAACCCTGAACGCTCTGTGAACAAACAGGACTTCCCATCTGTGGCTTTAAGCCTCCTTGGTGTACCTGGACCTCACTTTTGCTCATAGTGCCAGATGTAACGAGGAAAATATATTGTTTTAAACTGCTTGCATTGTGAGCAACAGTCAACACTCAGAAGTAAGCAAAATGTGCAGGGCGAGACCTCCTCCTTTGTTTAGCCAAGACTCTCGATAGGTAGGGTTACTAGAGGAAGTAAAGATCCCTTGGGCATAGCTTGGGTGAGAGAGATAAGGATAAAGAACAGTTAAATCGCTCTGCATAAAAATTTGGGATGTGTCTGCTGGGGCCTGGAGAAAAGGGGTGAGATTGTAGAAGGGAAAGTGAGACCAAAGGGGTCCTAGCAATATAGTGGGAGGGAGGGACCCTAGTGGGAGGATGAGGCCAGTACTGCCATCAATCCCAGAGAAAGGGGGACCCATGGAGGCAGCAGGTGCATTGGGTCACTGAGCAGAAGTCAGGGAGCAGCATCTTAGGTGGTTCCGCAGAAGCTGACCGGAGACAGGATTTGAGTGCAAGCAGACAATTAGGGAGGTGATCCCTGAAATGCTGGTAAGGGGAGTAGGGTGAGAGATAAAGGGATGGCAGGAAGTGGCAACAAGCAGGACATCACTCTGGGCAGGTGGGGCTCAGTCTTGCCGGGCAGCTCTGGCAGACAGCACAGAACACACCTGAGTTAGCCCACCGCTGGGGTTAACTCCAGGGGCTGGATTGTTTATCTACCAACTCCTCCACATCACCCGCTGATAGGCCCCTCCCCGGGACACTTACTCCCCAGAATTCCAGCCTCCTCAGTGCGGAGAGGGAAGCCTCGGGCAGGAAGGTACAGGGGCTCGCAGTGGAATGCGGTCTACATGTCCTCGAATGGTGAGTGCCAAGAGCTGGCCGGTCACTGGTGAGGTCTGCTGTCAGCACCCAAGACTGAGACTCACCGGAAGGACTCATGAATTACCCTGCTACTACAGTTTGGTTGAAGGCTGGCCACATGAAGGTAGAAATGACATAAATAAATAAAATTAAAAATCTAATATTCGGGAGCCCCAGGGTCATCCAGTTCAAACCCATTATTTTACAGGCAGCCAGAGCCCAGAGGATTTCAGGGCATCTTTGTCTATACAGCCAGATAGAAGCAGGGGATTAGCAGGGGAAGGCCAAAACATTTAACCTTTCACACCCCTGGGAATCCAGGAAGGAAGTGATCCCAGTGGCCAGGTGAGATGGTTGCTGATAAATTCATAGAACAAACACTGCTAGGTTCCCAATGTTCACATCTAATCTGTATTGCAGGGAACTTACCATGGCCCAGCACTGTTCTAGAAGATTAGAACACAACAGGGAACAAAGGGGCAAAATTTTGGCCCTCAGGAATCTCACCCTTGAGAGGGAGAGATAGACAATAAACAAATAAGTAAAATATGTAGTATGTTGGTGACAAGCATATGGGGAAAAAAAGTCATGAATGGGGAAGGGGGTTATCTGGGGTGTAGGTGTGTGTGCTGTTAGATGAGTGGCCTGATGAAAACCCACTAAGGAGGAGACATTCGTGTAAAGATCTGAAGGACCTTTGTGGACATCTGGGGTAAGGGCAATCCAAAACAGAGGGAACAGCAGGGGTGCCTGGGTGGCTCAGTCGGTTAAGTGACTGACTTTGGCTCAGGTCATGATCTCACGGTTCGTGAGTTTGAGCCCCGCATCAGGCTCTGTGCTGATAGCTAGGCCTGGAGCCTGCTTTGGATTCTATGTCTCCTCTCTCTGTTCCTTCGCCACTCACTCTCTGTCTCTCAAAAATAAATAAACATTAAAAAAATTTTAGAAACAAAACAGCGGGAACAGCAAGTGCAAAGGCCCTGAGGTGGGCTGTGCTTTCCCAAGGGGCCAGTGTGGTTGGTACAGATCATAAGGGCTCTGGCTTTTACTGAGTGAGAAGAAAGTTCCTGTAAACTTCTGGGCAGAGGAGGGAGAGGATCTGAGTGGGCTGGATCACTCTGGAAGCTGTGTTGATACTAGAGTGAAGGAAGGGACAGAGAAAGAGAGACCAGTGCCAGTTAGGAGGGTGGCTAATCTAGATATGACATGACAGTGACTCACTCCAAGGTGATAGCAAGGGGCAAGAAGTGATTGGATGCGAAGTGCATCATTTTTAAGGGAAAGTATAAGTAAAATACATTTGTGCCAGAAGTGATGTCCCAGATATCCATACCATACAATCCTAAGAGGCCAAGAAGAAGGCCAGACATGGACACTGCCTGTGTGTGGTGTGGGCTTAGAGAGGCGAAGGGTGGCATCCAGTGACTTGGCCAGCAACCCCCTCCTTCCTCCTTGTTCCTTTCCTTATGGCAAAGACCCTCTTTGAACTTTCCCTACTTTCCCCATGGAAGGTCTGTCCCATAAGGGGCCCAAAGGAGGAGTTCGGCCCAAAGGAGTGAGTTAGAGGCAACTAACTCACTCTTGTCACCAGATATTGAATTGCAGGGGACTCTGAAGTCAGCATGGTCTTGTTACTGCCACACACCTCCTGAAGCTGGTTAATATTGTGGACTTTGTGAGGCCCAAACTGGTAGGCTCCTGTGTTTCCTTCTGCCCTTTTTTGGAAAGTGGGGGTGAGTGGTTATTTGGTATGTGTTAATGTTTGTTTGTTTAGAGAGCGAGCATGAAGCCGGGGAGGGGTGGGGAGAGAGAGAATCCCAAGCAGGCTGCACACCCATGCAGGGCTCGATCTCACCACCGTGACATCATGACCTGAGCCAAAACAAGAGTTGGATGCTTAACCAACTGAGCTACCCAGCCTTCCCTTGCTACTGTTTGGAAGTAAAAGCTGTTCTTAAAGACAGCTGATGTGACTTTCCACTTAACCCTTTTCAAATCAAATGTCCTCAGAAGGGTCGGTGTGCGTTTGGACTGACGTAGGAAGAAATGTGGCAGCTCCCCGAACTAATTATGACTCGTCTTCACGTCCACACGGAACATCAATACTGTGCCTTCATCATGCCCAACAGTTGACTTAATGACACATCCTGGATATAAATCATTCTTTTCTAAACTCACTTTTCCCGGATAGTACTTCCATTAATGTTGACTCATATGGCAAATTTGTACAAATTAGAACAAGATACATCCTCCAGGCAGGTTGCAGATTCCTTGTGTCCAGATGTATCCGGACTGGATACAACTCCTTACTGGATATTGGAGACTAGGTGAGTGTAGCTGTTGTGCATTTTGGCCCCCCTCACCCAGCACCCTTGTGCAGCAGGGGTCCGCCCTACAGTATCCAGACTGAGCCCACGTGAGCGAGGCCTCCAAACGTCGAAGCCAGCTAATTACCTAGGTATTGTATGCATGAATTCCTGGAAAAGGTCTGCCATGACCAGCCCATACTTTCTGCCAGTTGCATGGGCTCCACGCAAGCTGGCTATTTTAAAGAACAAAATCGTTGGAGGAAGTATCAAACATGGGTGGAATATTTTGGGATGCTCTCCTCGACTGGTGACAAAGCAGGTTGGAGGCCCTTCCTCACCTCTTGGGGGTGACAACTCTGAAGAATGTGCTTTTCATAGTGTCACAAGTTCCTGCAGGGGGACTGAGCCCCAGATGCCCCCTGGCAGGAGCTTCTCATTAATACACACCTCTCGGTCTGTTCTCCACACCACCCTGCAGGCTTGTCCTGAACGTACTTCCAAACAACCTCCTGGTCTCGGGGTCTGCTCCTGGAGAAGCCCAGTTGCAAGCAGCTGCTTAAAGGACTAAGTACATTGATTCTTCCTTCAGCTCTTCTAATTCTTTCAGACTCCAGTGTAGACGGGGAGTAATTTTCACAGAGGAATTGAACGTACGCAATGACAGTCAAATCAATCCTGCTCAGTGGGCAGAATAAGAACCGCTGTTATTTCTGCAAACCTAAATATGCTGACGCCCGCAAAATGCCAGAAAGAGAGAGGCTGTCAAAACAAAGATAACGGATACGAACGCACCAAAGCAGTCAGCCCTGGCTAGCGCCATCGACTCCCAGGTGAACGCGACTTCACCATGAGAAGTCCCGATTTGGAAAGTGTTTCAGGTGTTTCTCCTCGGAAACATCCTTCACAACCGTTACCCAGTTATGTTCCCACTCCCTCGGATCGCTCCCCATCTCCGTAACCACCTCTGTCCTACACTAAGTAGTGAGACTCTTACCAGGAAACAGTGGGACCCTGTCCACAATTACGGACAAGCCCATCCTTTCCCTGCTGCACTAACCTTGGTCGTAAACCAAGTGGTCATATATGTGCAGGTGTGTTTCCCTGCTCTTAATTCTTTCCCTTTATTCACCAGTTTCTACCTAGGCTGCTAGTTGGTTCGTCTTCATGCGGCAGGTATTTATTCAGGTATAAAAAATTTGCTACAGTTTATTTAGAAAAGGCAGGATGAATGCTTGATTTTGCCCCTTTGTTTATGTTTCACTTATTTTTAATTTTTTAAAAAATGTGTTTATTTATGGGGCGCCTGGGTGGCTCAGTCAGTTAAGTGGCCAACTTGGCCTCAGATCATGATCTCAAAGGTTCATGAGTTCAAGCCCTGCATCGGGCTCTGTGCTGACGGCTCAGAGCCTGGAGCCTGCTTCAGATTCTGTGTCTCCCTCTCTCTCTGCCCCTCTCTCACACTCTCTCTCTCTCAAAAATAAATAAACATTAAAAAAATGTTTTTATTTATTTTTGAGAGAGAGGGAGACAGAGCGCAAGCAGGGGAGAGGCAGACAGAGAGGGAGATGCAGAACCCAAAGCAGGCTGCAGGCTCTGAGCTGTCAGCACAGAGCCCGATGCGGGGCTCGGACTCATGAATCGTGAGATCATAATCTGTGCCGAAGTCAGACGCTTAACCGATTGAGCCACCCAGGCACCACTGTTTATAAGTTTTAGAAATAGTTTTAATTTACCAGCATCCTTCAGTGGTGATCCATTGACTTTAAGTATCATCCAGAATTCATGTATTTAAACCTAATTGATACATTTCAGTCAATTGCAGTTATTAATCCCAACCGATGTTCAGAATGTCCTATCTTTGGGAGCCTCTTCTTGTTGAGTCATTTGGACGTGGCCCTATTGTTTGTTATAGCTTCCTTGCTCTCTAATACATTTGCAGCAATAGGTAATGGGCAGGTAGGGAGCCCTTGGGCAGCTTTAAATCTCACAAGCCTGACTGGGGGCTATGGGGAGTTCAGTGTGAGCAGCCATTTACATACAACAGGTATGTTCGAGAGAGGGCGGCCCAGACCCAACACTAACTCCTCCACTCCCATAGGGTCGTCTCCAGGGTGATATGAAAAGGCCAAGCTTACAGATCAGGAAGCAAGGGGGGTGCGGGGAGGGAAACACTAAAATAACAATAGCTAATATTTATGAAAACTTACTGTGTGCCAGAAGTTGGTCTAAGGTCTCTCCAAGTCCTAACTCATTTAACCCTCATAACGACACCGCGGGGTGGGCACTGTCGTTACCCCCATTTCACAGATGAGGAAACGGAAGCACGGAAAGGTTAAATAACTAGGCGGAAGCTACCAGGTCATATCAGGTCATGCCAGAAAATGATGGAGCCAGGAGACAAAGTCAGGGGCACTCTCCCAACCAAAATGGAAAAGAAGACCAGCACTCCTCCTTTGTGGATCCTTAAGGATTCTGTGGAGGGAGGGTGGGGGGTTGCAGCGCACGTGGGAATCTGCGCAGTCAGCATCCAGTGAGAGTTTTCGACCTGACCTTGGGATGCCCAAGGTAAGTGATCCGGCCGCTAACCTCAGTTCCCCCTGCCTCCCTCCCCAGCAGTGTCCCTCCTAGTCTGTGCACCAGCCCCAGTGTCCAGCCCTGCTCCCGCCTTCCCTGGAGCATGGTGCTAGCTCCTTCCTTCCCCAGCATCCCCCAGAAATTCACTTCTCAGACCAAGGTGGGAATAGCACAAATAAGTTTCTGATGGGGGATTAGGAGGTGCTTTGCACATCTCCTTGAGAATCGCTATTTTGTAGAGGAGGAAGCTGAGTGGTTGAGTGTTTTGTTCAAACCATGAAGCTAGCGACCTCTGGACCAGGTTTCCTCTCAGATCTCTCTCTCACACCACAGCCCTGTGCCTCACTCGTGCCCCACTGCTGCCCTCTGCTGGGCTCATGAGAGCACCTCCCTGATGTGCTGTAACCACGAGTTACCTACGCTTCCAGAACACGGTGTCCAAAGCGATCCCACCTGAG
>NW_024412427.1:18236860-18246639 GCF_014898765.1 Herpailurus yagouaroundi | reverse complement strand
TTTGAATAAGGTTACATAAAAGGGACATCACGTCTATAACTTTCAAGCAATTTGGAAAAGTGTGTGTGCAGAGAGAGAGAGAGAATACTTGGGAAAATGTTAGCATTTGGGGGATTTGGGGGAAGTATGTAGGGAATTCTTTACTATTCTTTCTCTTCTGTTCGTCTGTAATTATTTCAAATAAACTGTACTTTCAGGAAACCACCCACCACAGCTCCCCTGAGAGTAGTCTCTGGCTACTGATGGAGCCTGTAGGAGACTACAAATTTCTGAGCCACGGGGCTCCCTCCTCGGCCCTTCTTCATGACAATAAGCACAACCACCATGGTAGGTCCGGAGTACAGGGACCCTTGAGAGGAGGAAGAAGCTACCTCTTGGGCAGTAGCTACTAGGGGTCTTCACTTCCCACAGGACCCCATGTGCAGCCCTACTAAGGCACACACGAATTTGTCACTGTAGGCAACGAGGGGAGACCCTCAAAAAGGATAAGCCTGTGTGTGTCCGGATACCGGTCAGCATAGTGAAGGGGCCAGAAGGCATTTCTCGTGAGGTAGAATGAAGGGCATAAGATGGGGCGCTTGGGAAGAGTAGAGCTGGGTGACAAGGAAAGGAGCTACCTGGGGGCACATAGGGAACACTATGGATCTCTGTCCAGCAAAATAGAAGCAGACTCAGTCTGTGAGATGTGAGAAGACACTATGAGCACTGAGTGGAGGTGCCGGGAGGCACAGGTCACTCTACACCGGGGCCATGGTGCAGAATGCCATCCAATGATTAATCCAGAAAGCTCACCTCAGGGCACCCTGGGGTGCCCACTGGGGACGCTCCCCCAAGAGGGTGCTGACCACCTACAGGGGGAGGGGCGTCTGAGAGGGGATGGACTCACTGCAGGGAGTTCCAACCACTGCTTTTCAACCTTGGCCATACATTGGAATCACCCGGGAATTTCTTTAAACCACCCATGCCTGAGTCCCACCCCCAGAGATTCTGATGTAATTGGTCCAAGGTGCTGCCTGGGCATTGAGTTTTTGTTTTTTAAGTTCTGCAGGTGATTCTAATGTGCAGGCAAGCTTGAGAATCACTGGCTTAGAAGGCACTACCTTCCAAGGCTCTTTGAATCTCAGAGAAATCAGGACCACATGAACAAGATCAGAGGGCCCATCTTTGCTGTAGGAATAACAGCTTCAATCACCTCAAAGAGAAATCAGAATGAACCCTGAACCTAGTCTCTGATGGATGTGCATCTGAGCCTGAAAATGCACTTAGGTGTCTTGTTAAAGTTGAGAAGAGACATTAAGGGAAGGGCGGCATGGTTTTATTGCATTTGAGAGCAACCTGGGTTTGGGTTGATTTTGGAACTGGTACTGTCTTCTGGCAAATATGGGGAAGTAATGGCTTGTGGTTATGTCACCATGAGGCCATCAGTCCATTCTCTGGGGCTTTCTACTCCAACTGCCAGTCCTCTGAACATCCAAATTCAGAAGTCACTCTGGCTTTGTTTCCCTCTGCCACCTTCCCCCGGGAGACCAAAAAGGTAATGGCACCCTTCCTTCTCAAGGAAGGAGCACCCAAGCCTACAAAATTCTGGCCCCCTTCTCCAGAAGGAAGTTAGCAGCCACGGCTGCTGTGGCTGTCGGGTGGGAATGGGGCCACCTGAAGACAAACTCCATCCAGGCCTTTGTCCCATCCGAACAGCTGGATGGTCTGAGGCTCCCTGAGAAAGGAAACACTGTCTCATTGAAGGGATGAGGGGAGAGGCCCCAGGTGAAAAGCGGATCCCCAAGTCCAGAATAACGAACAGAGGGCTTAGTTTTGGGCTTCAACTCTTCCCCATCAATGGTCTCATCCTGGCTCCCGGTGCAGAATATTATCTACATCTTGGCCACCCCCCTGGACTGGACAACCCCACATGGGTATTTCACAGGCACATCAGTCCTATTGTGTCCAAAACCAAACGCCTGATCTTCCCTCTCTGCTCCACCCCCCACCCCAAATCTGTTCTCCCTCAGCCTTCTTCAGCCCCCCAAAATGGCAACACCATCCTTCTGGTTGCCCAGGCCAACAGCATCATAGCCACCCTTCACTCCTCTCTTCTCTCCCATGCCACATAGAATCCTTCAGTCCCACCACACCAGCCACACTGAGCCACCGTCTCCTGCCTGGACTGCCACTGGGTCCCCCTCTCTGGTCGTCCTCCTTCCAACCCCTCTGAAATCTGTTCTCAGCACAGCAGCTGAATGACTTTGAAAACATCCGATCAAGTTACTCCTTGGCTCCAAGCCCTCCAACAACTTCTCATCTCTCACAGAGTAAAAGCCCGTGGCCTTGGCCTCCATAATTACCCCCTATCTCTGGGACCTCATTTCCCACCACCGCCCCCTCCCCATTCACCCTGCTCCACCTCCATTGCAGCTCCTTGAGGACGTGTTGCTGTGCACCTGCCCAAACACGCCCCCCACACCCTTCAGTGCGTCCAGTTGCCCAAACATCCCTTTGGTAGCAAGGTCTTCCCGAGGGCCCTATTTAAAGCTGTAACCTCTCCCCACCAGCCCTCCCCTCTCCTGGCTATGTTTTCTCCAACTAACATACTACCTTTTCCAGGTGTCTGCCACCCACTCCTAAAATGAACTCCAAAAGGACAGGGACTTTGTTGGCTCTGTGGCTGCATCCCCAGTGTCCGGACGGGCCAACCACAGAGCAGATATCCCATGAGCGTGTGCTGAATGCGTGGAGATCATCAAGACCAGAGCACAGGGGCTCTGAGGTCGAAGGACACCAGGTGCAGACAACTGCAGGGGGTGTCACGGGGGATGGGCCCTGATACCACTGACTGGGGACCTCCTCAGAGCAAGCAGAAGGACCTCGTGGGCCTGGACGACAAGAGCCTTCAGCACATGGACTGGGGACCGGGGGCCCCACCATTTCTCCAGCACCACATGAGCCTTGGCTCCCAGTACAACAGGGGGGCAGGCAGCCAGGGAAAACAACCAATGCTGGGCTTCTCATGAACCTTGGAAACCCACAGCTTGCAGTGAGATTTTGTTGGATTAAGAAAAGTAAGTAAATACGGGCTATTTTGCACCTTGACTATTGGGCAGCAATTCCTACCAGAAGATCCCCACTGAGGGTCCCTGTGGGCAAGAAAAGCAGAGGCCCCTTGCAAAATGCAAACACTGATGGTCCCTCCCGCGGGGCCGAGGTGCTAGCCTGGGGGTGGGGGGCGCTGGCCCACATGCTCCCAGGGCTGCAGACTCGTGGTGTCCTCCACCCTCCCACCAGGCCCACAGTCTTGCTGAGACAGCAGAATCTTAGGGTGGGACGGTAAGTAGGGGTTAGGCAGGCAGGGGGAGCCGGGGGAGGAGGAAGAGAAATCTGGCAGAGGATACAGCATGGAGGCAAGGAGGTGAGTGCCTGGGACAAAGCGGGGACGTGCACGGAGCACGGTTAGGAGAGAGCAGGGCCCAGGTGTGGGGTCAGAGGGCATGGCCTTGGGAACACACCAACAAGCCTCAACTTGGACCTAAAGCCGCAGGAAAGCACCCACCTGAGACAGCTTGTCCCTGCCGGAGTGGGCTGGTAGAGCCTGACTGGTGGAGGTGGCCAGACCGCAGGAAGCTGGCTGGCAGGCAGGGTGAAGGCAGGATGGGCAGCTGTGGTTACTGAAAACAGAACACTAGTTACCGGCTGGGGAACAGAACACTGGACTGGGGCAGGTGTGGGAAAGGGGCCAGGGTCTGGGTTTGGTCGTGCAAAGTCCACATGAAGGGGCCTCACAGCCCATGTGGGCTAGCGATGTGGACTTGGGAATCGTGGAGATGAGTGTGGTAATGGGAGCTGTGGGAGTGGGGGAGAATACCCAGGACGGAGTTCAGTTGGAGGGGAAGAGGGCCTGGGGCAGAATGCCACCATCTGAGGGACGGGCGGAAGAAGGTACTCAGAAAAGTGGCTGAGGAGGGGCGCCTGGGTGGCTCGGATGGTTAGGCGACTGACTCTTGGTTTCGGCTCAGTCATAACCCCCACAGTTCATGGGATCAGGCCGCGCGTTGGGCTCTGCGCCGACAAGCCCGTTTGGGATTCTCTCTCTCCTTCTCTTTTTGCCTCTCCCCTGTTCACTGTTTCTCTCTCGAAATAAACAAACATTAAAAAAAAAAAAAAAAGGTGGCGTGGAGGAGAAACTGAGGAAGCCCGAGGAGAGCCAGGAGAGCAGGTTGTGAAGGCCAAGGGCAGAGTGTCTCTAGAAGCAGGCAGTTGTTGGCAGCATCCTGGGAAGGGACGCTGGTTCCACACAACCAACACCCCCCAGCTCGAGCCAAGTGCGTCCGCCCCTGCTGCACCCCTGGTCTTCAACAGGCACTCCTCCCCCAACAGAAACCACAAGAGACACAGAATTTAATAGATGTTTATTTGTGTAACAGGAACACTCAGGTATATAAATAAGGTAAATACTTCCCAATGGACAATACATCATGTTGTGGAACCGTGCTGGAAAAGAATCTACGTGTATTGTTCAACAGGGATCAGACAGCGCGCAGAGAAAGGTCAGCGGTGGCTAACACACATGGACTGTGAACCACTAAGTTGGGTAAAGGGCACGGCGGCAGCACATTGGCTCACACCTATTGGGGGAGGCCCTAGGACTGCCAGGTGGGCTCCACATTCGCCCAAGAGCTGCTCCAAGGTCACCCGTGTTTGAGGTCAAGAAAACCAAATGTCAATACCCTGTATATCCATGCAAGAATACCAAATCTCACCCACACAAGAGGAGGAGCAGAGAAAGTGACTCTGAGGGGGCAGGGTATATACGGGCTAACCTCTGCGTGGCTCAGACACAGGCAGTGATAGGCAACATGTGACTGCCTGGCACTCCCCAAGGGAGGCCACTTCTGTTTGGGAGAACTTTACCCTTAAACAGACCCTCAGAATAGACAGAATTGAGGAGGAGGCCCACAGCTGTGCCCAACTCACCCAACGGCACAGGGCTCCCAGGGCTTCAACAGAGGGGACTCTTTCCTCTACCACTTTGATCTTCCCCTCCTCTCCTGGAAAGTATAAACATCAATAAAAATTAAAATTTGGTATCAGCATCAGCTCCAGAAGGTAGTCCACAATCCATGAGCTTTGCCTCTCCCCGGATGGGCTTCTGAGCCCTGTTCCTGACCCCTGCACCCACAAAACACACAGCCGGCCTCTGTCAGTCTGCCCTCAGCTGCAGGACTCCTGGCCTCTCCTTGGCTCCTGTGGTCTCTCGGCTGTCCTCTGGCTGGACAACAGCAGCTCTCTGCGTCCTGTCCCTCACCTGTTCTCTTGGCTCCAAGTCCTCTGGTTTTATTGGCCCTGATGTCTGTTCAGCTCTTCCCCTTTCTAACCAGTCCCCAGGCACCCAGCTAGTGTGACTTACGGCAGGAACACGGTGCTCTGTGTATGGAGGATTTAAACGAAACAGCACACGAAGGGCGTCTTTTAAGAACAGGTATGCACGTTCTGCCCGCTAGAACTCCCTTCCTATTCTGGCGTTTCTAGGCACAAAGGCGGCAAGCCGAGTACATGAACCTAATGGAGGTGAGAAACAGACGTGTTCCAGGAGCCAAGGACAAAGACAGCGATGCGGACGATATCAGACACAATTTCTCCCGGAACAGAATCACCAGGGGACTCAGCCCAGCTAAGCCGTCTGAGTGCTACGTATAGGTAAAGCCCCCAGGAGGCTGTAAGGAGCTAGGCCCTGCCTAATGCCTGGAGACCGACACAGAGGCATCTTCAGCCTAATGTCCAGAGGGCCCTTCTCCCCAGTGTAGACCCCACTTCTCTACAGAAAAAAGCAGCCTGGGTCCATCCAATGCAACAATGAGGGAGGAAGTGCCAGGTCTGGCAAACACAGGTCCGGGAGGGCGTGAGGGCAAGCCAGGATCAGCCTGTCACAGCAGCTGCTTACCAAACACTTCCACAACCTTGTTGTCCTGATTCCTGTCATAATCACATCTTCTTTGGGTAACTGAAGGGGAGAGGCCATTATTTAAATACAATGGGCCTTTGAGTCTGGTCTCCATTCCCCACCAACACCCAGGAAACAGACAAAGGTCAATTGGTAGTCCTGTTACCATCATTCCCTTGGCTCGAGAATTTCACAGATCCTTGGACAACAAGATTCCTTCAAAGCAAAGAACTCTTCACACGGGCCCTTCCCAAGTCCCCATCTCCATTTGGGAAACTAAGCGGAGGAAGTATTTTTCACACAATCCAGTGCCCCTTTCCCCTTCATTCATCACACGCCCATTTGATCCTTCAACCTAGATTCTAGCTAACCTAGACTCCAGCAGAAACATCCCACACCATCTATCCTCAAGAGGTCACCTGCTTCTAGCCCATTACTACTTTTAAGAAAGCATGAAACACGAGCCTCCTAACTGGCTATGTTGTGAGGGTGTGGGCAGCGTTTTTAGGCTTTCCATCGGTCCCATAATCACAGGTTTCTCTTTTCCCCACTCTTCTTGGCCCCGGAGAGGTCCATCCATACTGAGAACAGCTGTAGGCCCCTGAGCTGTGTGCAAAGAGCACACAGAGGAAAATGAGCAGAGGAAAACGGGGTCCGGAGTTACAGACCCTCACGTCTCATGGAGTGGAGGTGCCATCAGCAAGAGGTAAGGGCCTTCTTCTCCATGGAAATTCTAGACCAGGGGCAGCAGGAAATGGGCAAGACCTCAAGGAAACCATTCCAACTAAGAGGGGAGAATCCCTGACTATCCTCATGTCCTCTTTCCTTTTGTCAGGCTGGTCTTCTAAATGCAGTATGAAGCACCTAGAGGTCGTAGGTGGGCGTTAAGGATGGACTGCTTCTCTCAAAATCTTCTCGACGGTGAACTCCCGGGCTGTGTGCAGGGCAAGTGACAGTGTAGTATGGAAGCACCCAGTCTCTCGCATTACACCAACTTGGGTTCAAATAACTCACTTGAGTTCAACAAAAATAACTACCATTTATTGAGCGCTTACTATGTGCCAGGCACGGTGCTCGACGCTTACATGCATTATCTCATAAAATTCTCACAACCATCCTGCGAAGGTGGTACTACTATCAGACCCTGGCAGGTTGGAGTTACACCCGGTAACCTGCCCAAACCTAGGGCTATTTGAGCCCAAAGGCCATCTTCCTAACCACGGAGATCAGCCTGTCATGGTTTCTCAGTCTCTTTATCTACAAAACAGGAATAATCCCTAATCAATAGCTGTTTTCTGGATCAAAAAGAATAATGTCTGTAAACCCTTAGCACTATGCCTGGCGCATATTAAGCACTATCAGTGTTCTTGCAATTATTAGTAATAAACATACCGCTGGTATCTTGTTGGCTCAAGAATAAAATGGAGCCTCAGCAGACAGGCATTCGGTGGAGAGGACAAGGGATGGGTCAGGGTTTTCAAATGGCCCATAGGTTTGAAATCCACTGACCATAAATTCCTGGATGCCATATTTCTGCCCCCTATTCTCATAAATCACCCACATGTTCTACAAACCCCAATACTTCAGCATCCAAAGCATACCCCCCAAACTGCCCTCACGGCTGTGATCTCTTTGCCCTCGAAAACATGGTGAACATACGAACAGGGGAAAGTCTTAATCAAGAGGCAAGAATAGCCTCTACCCACCTGGGAGCCCAGGTAAATGTGGTCATTGCTGGTCAACCTGAGAGGGGGAGGGTGGCAGGGCGGAGCCAGGAGGAACAGAAAGACGGGCCACTCTCCAATGGTACAAGCAGTCAGCAGCCGTGACTCCGTTCCTCACTGAGAAGGGGCCACCTCCTGCAGGGATGTGAGTGAGCAGAGTCCAGGACCAAGAGGAGGTGCGCCCAGAAGAGAACTTTCACTCACCACCACTTGGTCCAAACTGCAGCACCCTCTGTAGATTAGGCCATCAGGCCCTCCCTCAACAAGGGAAACCACGTCAGGCAGTGGGAGTGGCAAATTTCTTCAAAAACTGGAAGCTGGTCAACTGGAGATCGATCGAGGGAAAGGGAAGTTTGTTTTCACCAAGACAAGGACAGAATAACGAGACTGCCCAAGAATCAGCCCCTCTCCGCAGGGAGTGGGAGGTCTGTTCTGGCTGCTGTCACAGCCCCTGCTGCAGACAAGCACAGTGAGTGGGTCCACGCTTATTTTCTTGTGATGTGTCTAGACAGCCACCTGGACATCCTCCTCTAGCCTTTCCCCCCCACCCTGACTTTGGAGGAACAGGAACCCTGGGACCAGGTGAAACCAAACCCTTCCCCACTCCACCCTTACTCAGTACATCATCACAATGCACAAGCAAGGTGGGCACACAGACTGCTACTCCGAAAGACTGACAGTGCCTAAGATATGATGAGCACGGGAAGAGGTTCCAGCAAGGATGGATCACATCTGGCAGAGAAACAAAATTCTACTTGCCTAGAAACTGACCTAGGGCAGGCTCCTTATGGAGCAAGGCCGTTGGTAATTTTCCAAGCAGTGCCGCTCTTTGCCCTGAGCCATTCACATCCTCCCCTGCCCACCGCCATCAACATCCAGGGTGCTTCTGAGCCTGCTGGGACCTCATGGACACACTGAAGATCTGAATTCAAGGATCCATTCGGATCAGCCTCTGGCCAACTCAGCAACTCGCTTAGACTCAAATCACAGGGTCTGTTTAATCGCCTTTAAAATATATCATACAGGAAGATTCCAAAAATATGAATCAAGTTACAGGAGAAGAAGCCCAGTAGGGAAAAATAAATACCATAAGAGTGACTTCAAAGTCCACCTGGGCAAAGTTAAATGTTACAGTTCACTCCTTCTACAAGTAAAAGAGACGCTAATTTCAAACATACACTGTAGAATTAGAAACCCAGAAAACACTATGGAAAACACTAAGAGTAATATGTTTTAAATATGATTACACAATAGCTACTAATATGCTCAGAACATGAAACAGGCAAATAATCATAAACATAAACAGGACCCAGGCTGCCGTGGACTTTCCCCGTGCACGGGGTGGCAGTTAGGTGGCAGTTAGGTGCGCCCGCTTGTAAAGGGGAAAGACCCAGGTGTCCCGTGAGCGGTCACAAGTAGGGCTCACAGGGAGGCGGCTCAGGCCCAGCCCTCTGCAGATGCACCCTGCTCTCCTCGACAGCGTGTCCGTCAGCTCCCTGAGGAAGCTCCAACTTGGTGCACAGGCTGACCTCCTCAGCTTGAGGAACGAATATTCCAGAATTCTTGGAATTTCAGGCACACCTACACCACTTTCACAAAAGCAAGTGGAACTAGGGCTGATTCCTGTCCTGGCAAGCTGGAGTGAGGTCTGCCTCTGCCCCACGACCCTGGGGAAGCGCTCCACGTGCTCTTGCCCTCAGCGTCCTCACAGGCAAGGCGCTCAGGACTCTTGCCTGAGGCCCCTCAGGAGGCTGCTGTGAGAACCTATAAGATTCAGAGCAGAAAACAAAAATCTTGGGGCACCTGGGCGGTTCAGTCGGTTGAGCATCTGACTTCGGCTCAGGTTGTGATCTCATGGTTTGTGAGTTTGAGCCCTGCATCAGGCTCTGTGCTGACACCTCGGAGCCTGGAGCCTGCTTTGGATTCTGTCTCCCTCTCTCCCTCTGCCCCTCCCCTGCTCATGCTCTGTTTCTCTCTCTCAAAAATAAATAAACATAGAAAGAAAGAAAGAAAGAAAGAAAGAAAGAAAGAAAGAAAGAAAGAAAGAAAGAAAGAAAGAAAGAAAGAAAGAAAGAAAGAAAGAAAGAAAGAGGGAGGGAGGGAGGGAGGGAGGGAGGGAGGGA